>NC_083421.1:3262416-3575154 GCF_020745735.1 Hemiscyllium ocellatum | reverse complement strand
TACACACAGTGGGGGGACACACACAGCGAGGGAGGACACACACAGCGAGGGAGGGGGACACTCACACACAGCGAGGGAGGGACACACACACACATACACACAGCGAGGGGGGACACTCAAACACACAGCGAGGGAGGGGGACACACACAGCGAGGGAGGGGGACACACACACCACGAGGGAGGGACACACACAGACACAGCGAGGCAGGGACACACATACAGCGAGGGAGGGGGACACACACACATAGCGAGGGAGGGGAACACACACACACACAGCGAGGGAGGGAGGGACACACACACAGTGAGGGAGGGGGACACACACACAGCGTGGGAGGGGGTGACACACACACAGCGAGGGGGGGACACAGACACACATCGAGGGAGGTGGGCACACACACAGCGAGGGGGGGCGACACACACAAAACAGCGACGGAGGGGGATGACACACACAGCGAGGGGACACACACACACACACACACACACATGCACACACACACGCACACTGTGAGGGAGGGGGACACGCACAAACACAGCTAGGGAGGGGGACACGCACAAACACAGCGAGGGAGGGGGACACACACAAACACACAGCGAGGGAGGGGGACACACACAAACATTCAGCGAGGGAGGGACCCACACACGCATGGCAAGGGCGGGGGACACACACAGCGTGGGAGGGACACACAGACACAGCGAGGCAGGGACACACATAGAGCGAGGGAGGGGGACACACACACATAGCGTGGGAGGGGGACACACACAGCGAGGGAGGGACACACACACACAGCGAGGGAGGGACACACACAGCCAAGAAGGGGGACACACACACACAGCAAGGGAGGGACACACACACACACAGCGAGGGAGGGGGATACACACACATAGCGAGGGAGGGACACACACACACAGCGAGGGAGGGACACACACAGACACAGCGAGGCAGGGACACACATAGAGCGAGGGAGGGGGACACACACACATAGCGAGGGAGGGACACACACACACACACACACACACAGCGAGGGAGGGACACACACACAGCGAGGGAGGGACACATACAGCGAGGGAGGGGGACACACACACAGCGAGGGAGGGACACACACACACAGCGAGGGAGGGACACACACACACACAGCGAGGGAGGGACACACACAGCGAGGGAGGGACACATACAGCGAGGGAGGGGGACACACACACAGCGAGGGAGGGACACACACACACAGCGAGTGAGGGACACACACACGCACAGAGCGAGGGAGGGACACACACACACACACACACAGTGAGGGAGGGACACACACAGCGAGGGAGGGGGACACACACACACAGTGAGGGAGGGACACACAAACACACACAGAGGGAGGGACACATACACACACAGCGAAGGAGGGGCACACACACACAGCGAGAGAGGGGACACACAAACACAGCGAGGGAGGGGGACACACACACACAGCAAGGAAGGGGGAAACACACACACACAGTGAGGGAGGGGGACACACACACAGCGAGGGAGGGACACACACACACATAGCGAGGGAGGGACACACACACACACACACACAGTGAGGGAGGGACACACACAGCAAGGAAGGGGGAAACACACACACACAGTGAGGGAGGGGGACACACACACACACCGCGTGGGAGGGAGGGACACACACACATCGCGAGGGAGGGAGTGACACACACACAGCGAGGGAGCGGGACACATACACACATCGAGGGAGGTGGGCACACACACAGCGAGGGGGGCGACACACACAAAACAGCGACGGAGGGGGATGACACACGCAGCGAGGGGACACACACACACACACACACACACACACACACACACTGTGAGGGAGGGGGACACGCACAAACACAGCTAGGGAGGGGGACACGCACAAACACAGCGAGGGAGGGGGACACACACAAACACACAGCGAGGGAGGGACCCACGCACACATGGCAAGGGAGGGGGACACACACAGTGAGGGAGGGGTACACGGACACACACAGCAAGGGAGGGGGACATGCACAAACACAGCGAGGGAGGGGGACAAGCACAAACACAGCGAGGGAGGGGGACACACACAAACACACAGCGAGGGAGGGACCCACACACACATGGCAAGGGAGGGGGACACACACAGCGAGGGAAGGGGACACGCTCTCACACAGAGGGCGGGACACACACAGCGAGGGGGGAACACACACAGCGAGGGGGGAACACACACACACACACACACACACACAGAGCGAGGGAAGAACACTCAAACACAGCGAGGAAGGGGGACACACACACACAGCGAGGGAGGGACACGCACACAGTGAGGGAGGGACATGCGCACACACACACAGCGAGGGAGGGACAGACACGCACACACACACAGCAAGGGAGTGGGACACGCACACACACAGGGAGGGAGGGACACGCACACACCCACACAGTGAGGGAGGGCAACGCACAAACACACACACACAGCGAGGGAGGGACACGCACACAGCGAGGAGGGACACACACACACACACGCACACAGCGAGGGAGGAGGACCCGCACACACACAGCAGGGGGGACACACACAGCGGGGGGACACACACAGCGACAGGGGGCACACACACACAGCGAGGGGGGAGACACACAGAGAGGGGGGCACACTCAGCGAGGGAGGGGGACACACACACACAGCGAGGGACACACACGCGCACACACACACACACCCACACACAGCGAGGGAGGGGGACGCACACCCACACACAGTGAGGGAGGGGGACACACACATACTGCGAGGGCAGGAGACACGCACAAACACACAGCGAGGGGACACGCACACACAGTGAGGGAGGGGGACACGCACAAACACACAGCGAGGGAGGGACCCACACACACATGGCAAGGGAGGGGGACACACACAGCGAGGGAGGGGGACACACAGCGAGGGGGAACACACACAGCGAGGGGGGAAGACACACAGCGAGGGGACACACATGCACACAGCGAGGGAGGGGGGGACAGGCGCACACACAGTGAGGGGAGGGACACAGACACACAGCGAGGGAGTGACACACACACACACGCACACACACAGCGAGGGAGGGACACACACGCACACACACACACACACAGCGAGGGAGGGATACACACACACGCAGCGAGGGAGGGGACACACACAGCGAGGGAGGGACACACACACACACGCAGCGAGGGAGGGGACACACACACAGCGAGGGAGGGACACACACACACACACACACGCACACAGCGAGGGAGGGGGACCCGCACACACACAGCAGGGGGGACACACAGCGGGGGGGAACACACAGCGACAGGGGACACACATACACACAGCGAGGGGGGAGACACACACACACGCACACACAGCGAGGGAGGGGGATGCACACCCACACACAGTGAGGGAGGGGGACACGCACATACTGCGAGGGCGGGAGACACGCACAAACACACAGCGAGGGAGGTACCCACACACACATGGCAAGGGAGGGGGACACACACAGCGAGGGAGGGGGACACACAGCGAGGGGGGAACACACACAGCGAGGGGGGAACACACACAGCGAGGGGACACACATGCACACAGCGAGGAAGGGACAAACACAGCGAGGGATGGACACACACACACACACACACACACACACACACAGAGCGAGGGAGGAACACTCACAAACACATGCAGCGAGGGAGGAACACACACACACACACACACAAACACAGAGCGAGGACACACACACACACAGCGAGGGAGGAACACACACAAACACACAAAGTGTGGGGGGGGACAGGCGCACACACAGTGAGGGGAGGGACAAACACACACAGCGAGGGAGGGGCACACACACATACACAGCGAGGGAGGGACACACACACACACAGCGGGGGAGGGACACACACACACACACACAGAGCGAGGGAAGGACACACACAGCGTGGGAGGGGACACGCACACACACACACACACACACACACAGCGAGGGAGGGGGACACACAAACACAGCGAGGGAGGGACACACACACACATTGAGGGAGGGACATACACAAACACACACACACAGACACACAGCGAGGGAGGGACATGCGCGCACACACAGCGAGGGAGGGGGTCATGCACATACAATGAGGGAGAGACACGCACACACACACAGCGAGGGAGGGACACGCACACAGCGAGGGAGGGACACACACACACAGCGAGGGAGGGACACACACACAGCGAGGGAGGGGGACACACACAAACACAGCGAGGGCGGGACACCCGCACACACAGCGAGGGAGGGACACGCGCACACACAACGAGGGAGGAGGACATGCATGCACATGCACACAGCAAGTGAGGGGGACACACACAGCGAGGGAAGTGGGACACGCGCACAGACAGCGAGGGGACACACACGTGCACACACAGCGAGGGAGGGGCACGTGCACACACAGCGATGGAGGGGGGCACACACAAACACAGCGAGGGAGGGGGACGCGCACAAACAGAGCAAGGTATTGACACACACACACACAGTGAAGGAGGGGAACACACACACACACAGCAAGTGACGGGGACGTGCACACACACAGCGAGGGAGGGGACACGCACACACACACACACACACACACACACAGCGAGGGAGGGACACACACACACACAGAGGGAAGGACACACACACACACAGCGAAGGAGGGACACACACACACACACACACAGCGAGGGAGGGGACACGCACACACACACACACACACACAGCGAGGGAGGGGGACACACACACACACACACACACAGCGAGGGAGGGACACACACACACACACACACACAGAGGGAAGGACACACACACACAGCGAAGGAGAGACACACACACACACACACAGCGAGGGAGGGGACACGCACACACACACACGCACACACAGCGAGGGAGGGGACACACAAAAACACAGCGAGGGAGGGACACACACTCACACACTCACACACACACCCACACACACACTGCGAGGGAGGGACCCACACACACACACACACAGCGAGGGAGGGGACACGCACACACACAGTGAGGGAGGGACATGCGCACACAAACAGTGAGGGAGGGGGACACGCACACAGCGAGGGAGGGGAACACGCACATACACAGCGAGGGAGGGGTCACGCATGCACAGCGAGGGGGGACACGCACACACATAAAGAGGGAGTGACACACACACACAGCGAGGGAGGGGGACGCACACAAACACAGCGAGGGCGGGACACACATCCACACAGCGAGGGAGGGGGACACGCACATACACACGGCAAGTGAGGGGGACACACACAGCGAGGGAAGTGGGACACGCGCACACACAGCGAGGGGACACACACGTGCACACACAGCGAGGGGGGGTCACTCAGAAACACAGCAAGGGAGGGGGACACGCAAAAACAGAGCAAGGGAGTGACACACACACACACACAGAGCGAGGGAGGGGGACACGCGCACACACACAGCGAGGGAGGGACACACGCATACACACAAACAGTGAGGAAGGGGGACACACACAGCGAGGGGGGACACGCACAGCGAGGGGGTGGGGCACACACACACAGTGAGGGAGGGGGACACGCGCATACACACAGCGAGGGAGGTACGGACACACACACACACACACACACAGCGAGGGAGGGGGACACGCACACACAGAGAGGGAGGGGACACACACACACACAGAGGGAGGGGACACGCGCATACACACAGCGAGGGAGGGACGGACACACACACACACACACACACACACACACACACACAGCGAGGGGACACACACACACTCAGATACACACCGAGGGAGGGATACACACAAATACAGCGAGGGATGGGGACACACACACAGCGTGGGAGTGGGGACACACACACACAGCGTGGGAGGGGGGACAGGCGCACACACAGCGAGGGGAGAGACGCACACACAGTTACGGAGGGACACACACGCACACACAGCGAGGGAGGACACACACACAGCGAGGGAGGGGACTCACAAAAACACAACGAGGGAGGGACACGCGCACACACACAGAGAGGGAGGGGGACACATAAACACAGCGAGGGAGGGGGACACACAAACACAGCGAGGGAGGGACACACACACACATTGAGGGAGGGACATACACACACACACACAGACACACAGCGAGGGAGGGACATGCGCGCACACACAGCGAGGGAGGGGGACATGCACATACAATGAGGGAGAGACACGCACATACACACACACACACAGCGAGGGAGGGGACACGCACACACACACACACACACAGCGAGGGAGGGGACACACAAAAACACAGCGAGGGAGGGACACACACTCACACACACACTGCGAGGGAGGGACCCACACACACACACACACAGCGAGGGAGGGGACACGCACACACACAGCGAGGGAGGGACATGCGCACACAAACAGTGAGGGAGGGGGACACGCACACAGCGAGGGAGGGGAACACGCACGTACACAGCGAGGGAGGGGTCACACATGCACAGCGAGGGGGGACACGCGCACACATAAAGAGGGAGTGACACACACACACAGCGAGGGAGGGGGACACGCACATACACACGGCAAGTGAGGGGGACACACACAGCGAGGGAAGTGGGACACGCGCACACACAGCGAGGGGACACACACGTGCACACACAGCGAGGGAGGGGGTCACACAGAAACACAGCGAGGGAGGGGACACGCAAAAACAGAGCAAGGGAGTGACACACACACACACAGAGTGAGGGAGGGGGACACACGCACACACACAGCGAGGGAGGGACACACACATACACACAAACAGTGAGGGAGGGGGACACACACAGCGAGGGGGGACACGCACAGCGAGGGGGTGGGGCATACACACACAGTGAGGGAGGGGGACACGCGCATACACACAGCGAGGGAGGTACGGACACACACACACACACAGAGCGAGGGAGGGACACACACACACACACACGCAGCGAGGGAGGGGACACACACACAGCGAGGGAGGGGTCACGCACACACAGCGAGGGAGGGACACACACACACGCACACACACAGCGAGGGAGGGACACACACACACACACCCACACAGCGAGGGCGGGGGACAGCACGCAGCGAGGGGGACACGCGCACACACACACACACACACAGCGAGGGAGGGGGACACACACACAGCGAGGGACGGGACACACACAGTGAGGGCGGGGGACACGCACACAGCGAGGGAGAGACACACACACACACAGCGAGGGAGGGACACACGCACACACACACATACACACACAGAGCGAGGGAGGGGACACGCACACACACACACACACACACACACACAGCGAGGGAGGGACACACACACAGCGAGGGAGGGGACACGCACACACACACACACAGCGATGGAGGGACACACACACACACACACACAGCGAGGGAGGGGACACGCACAGACACACAGCGAGGGAGGGACACACACACACACACACACACACACACACACACACAGCGAGGGAGGGACACACACACACACACACACACACACAGCGAGGGAGGACACACACACAGCGAGGGAGGGGACTCACAACAACACAGCGAGGGAGGGACACGCGCACACACACAGCGAGGGAGGGGGACACACAAACACAGCGAGGGAGGGGGACACACAAACACAGCGAGGGAGGGACACACACACACATTGAGGGAGGGACATACACAAACACACACACACAGACACACAGCGAGGGAGGGACATGCGCGCACACACAGCGAGGGAGGGGGTCATGCACATACAATGAGGGAGAGACACTCACACACACACAGCGAGGGAGGGACACGCACACAGCGAGGGAGGGACACACACACACAGCGAGGGAGGGACACACACACAGCGAGGGAGGGGGACACACAAACACAGCGAGGGCGGGACACCCGCACACACAGCGAGGGAGGGACACGCGCACACACAACGAGGGAGGGGGACATGCATGCACATACACACAGCAAGTGAGGGGGACACACACAGCGAGGGAAGTGGGACACGCGCACAGACAGCGAGGGGACAAACACGTGCACACACACAGCGAGGGAGGGGGGACACACACAAACACAGCGAGGGAGGGGGACGCGCACAAACAGAGCAAGGTATTGACACACACACACACACACAGTGAAGGAGGGGAACACACACACACACAGCAAGTGAGGGGGACGTGCACACACACAGCGAGGGAGGGGACACGCACACACACACACACACACACACACACACACACACACACAGCGAGGGAGGGACACACACACACACAGACAGAGGGAAGGACACACACACACACAGCGAAGGAGGGACACACACACACACACACACACACACAGCGAGGGAGGGGACACGCACACACACACACACACACAGCGAGGGAGGGACACACACACACACACACACACACACACACAGCGAGGGAGGGACACACACACACACACAGAGGGAAGGACACAAACACACAGCGAAGGAGGGACACACACACTCACACACATACACAGCGAGGGAGGGGACACGCACACACACACACAGAGCGAGGGAGGGGACACACAAAAACACAGCGAGGGAGGGACACACACTCACACACACACACACACACACACACTGCGAGGGAGGGACCCACACACACACACACACAGCGAGGGAGGGGACACGCACACACACAGTGAGGGAGGGACATGCGCACACAAGCAGTGAGGGAGGGGGACACGCACACAGCGAGGGAGGGGAACACGCACGTACACAGCGGGGGAGGGGTCACGCATGCACAGCGAGGGGGGACACGCACACACATAAAGAGGGAGTGACACACACACACAGCGAGGGAGGGGGACGCACACAAACACAGCGAGGGCGGGACACACATCCACACAGCGAGGGAGGGGGACACGCACATACACACGGCAAGTGAGGGGGACACACACAGCGAGGGAAGTGGGACACGCGCACACACAGCGAGGGGACACACACGTGCACACACAGCGAGGGAGGGGGTCACTCAGAAACACAGCGAGGGAGGGGGACACGCAAAAACAGAGCAAGGGAGTGACACACACACACACACAGAGCGAGGAAGGGGGACACGCGCACACACACAGCGAGGGAGGGACACACACATACACACAATCAGTGAGGGAGGGGGACACACACAGCGAGGGGGGACACGCACAGCGAGGGGGTGGGGCACACACACACAGTGAGGGAGGGGGACACGCGCATACACACAGCGAGGGAGGTACGGACACACACACACACACAGCGAGGGAGGGGAACACGCACACACAGAGAGGGAGGGCGGACACACACACAGAGAGGGAGGGGGACACGCGCATACACACAGCGAGGGAGGGACGGACACACACACACACGCACACAACGAGGGAGGGGGACCCGCACACACACAGCAGGGGGGACACACACAGCGGGGGGACACACACACAGCGACAGGGGACACACACACACACACACAGCGAGGGGGAGACACACAGCGAGGGGGGCAGACTCAGCGGGGGAGGGGACACACACACACACACAGCGAGGGACACACACACACACACACACACGCACACAGCGAGGGAGGGGGATGCACACCCACACACAGTGAGGGAGGGGGACACGCACATTCTGCGAGGGCGGGAGACACGCACAAACACACAGCGAGGGGACACGCACACACAGTGAGGGAGGGGGACACGCACAAACACAGCGAGGGTGGGGGCACGCACAAACACACAGCGAGGGAGGGACCCACACACACATGGCAAGGGATGGGGACACACACAGCGAGGGAGGGGGACACACAGCGAGGGGGGAACACACACAGCGAGGGGGGAACACACACAGCGAGGGGTCACACATGCACACAGCGAGGAAGGGACACGCACAGCGAGGGAGGGACACACACACACACACACACAGAGCGAGGGAGGAACACTCACAAACGCATGCAGCGAGGGAGGAACACACACACACACACACAGCGAGGGAGGGGGGACAGGCGCACACACAGTGAGGGGAGGGACACACACACACAGCGAGGGAGGGACACACACACACACACACAGCGAGGGAGGGACACACACACACACAGCGAGGGAGGAACACACACACACACACACAGCGAGGGAGGGACACACACAGCGTGGGAGGGGACACACACACAGCGAGGGAGGGGGGACAGGCGCGCACACAGTGAGGGGAGGGACACAGACACACAGCGTGGGAGGGACACACACACACACACACACACACACACACAGCGAGGGAGGGGACACGCACAGACACACAGCGAGGGAGAGACACACACACACACACACACACACACAGCGAGGGAGGGACACACACACACACACACAGCGAGGGAGGACACACACACAGCGAGGGAGGGGACTCACAACAACACAGCGAGGGAGGGACACGCGCACACACACAGCGAGGGAGGAGGACACACAAACACAGCGAGGGAGGGGGACACACAAACACAGCGAGGGAGGGACACACACACACATTGAGGGAGGGACATACACAAACACACACACACAGACACACAGCGAGGGAGGGACATGCGCGCACACACAGCGAGGGAGGGGGTCATGCACATACAATGAGGGAGAGACACGCACACACACACAGCGAGGGAGGGACACGCACACAGCGAGGGAGGGACACACACACACAGCGAGGGAGGGACACACACAGCGAGGGAGGGGGACACACACAAACACAGCGAGGGCGGGACACCCGCACACACAGCGAGGGAGGGACACGCGCACACACAACGAGGGAGGGGGACATGCATGCACATACACACAGCAAGTGAGGGGGACACACACAGCGAGGGAAGTGGGACACGCGCACAGACAGCGAGGGGACAAACACGTGCACACACAGCGAGGGAGGGGCACGTGCACACACAGCGAGGGAGGGGGGACACACACAAACACAGCGAGGGAGGGGGACGCGCACAAACAGAGCAAGGTATTGACACACACACACACACACACACACACAGTGAATGAGGGGAACACACACACACACAGCAAGTGACGGGGACGTGCACACACACAGCGAGGGAGGGGACACGCACACACACACACACACACACACACACACAGCGAGGGAGGGACACACACACACACAGACAGAGGGAAGGACACACACACACACAGCGAAGGAGGGACACACACACACACACACACACACACACAGCGAGGGAGGGGACACGCACACACACACACACAGCGAGGGAGGGGGACACACACACACACACACACACAGCGAGGGAGGGACACACACACACACACAGAGGGAAGGACACAAACACACAGCGAAGGAGGGACACACACACACACACACATACACAGCGAGGGAGGGGACACGCACACACACACACAGAGCGAGGGAGGGGACACACAAAAACACAGCGAGGGAGGGACACACACTCACACACACACACACACACTGCGAGGGAGGGACCCACACACACACGCACACAGCGAGGGAGGGGACACGAACACACACAGCGAGGGAGGGACATGCGCACACAAACAGTGAGGGAGGGGGACACGCACACAGCGAGGGAGGGGAACACGCACGTACACAGCGCGGGAGGGGTCACGCATGCACAGCGAGGGGGGACACGCACACACATAAAGAGGGAGTGACACACACACACAGCGAGGGAGGGGGACGCACACAAACACAGCGAGGGCGGGACACACATCCACACAGCGAGGGAGGGGGACACGCACATACACACGGCAAGTGAGGGGGACACACACAGCGAGGGAAGTGGGACACGCGCACACACAGCGAGGGGACACACACGTGCACACACAGCGAGGGAGGGGGTCACTCAGAAACACAGCGAGGGAGGGGGACACGCAAAAACAGAGCAAGGGAGTGACACACACACACACACAGAGCGAGGGAGGGGGACACGCGCACACACACAGCGAGGGAGGGACACACACATACACACAATCAGTGAGGGAGGGGGACACACACAGCGAGGGGGGACACGCACAGCGAGGGGGGGGGCACACACACACAGTGAGGGAGGGGGACACGCGCATACACACAGCGAGGGAGGTACGGACACACACACACACACACACAGCGAGGGAGGGGGATACGCACACACAGAGAGGGAGGGCGGACACACACACAGAGAGGGAGGGGGACACGCGCATACACACAGCGAGGGAGGGACGGACACACACACACACGCACACAACGAGGGAGGGGGACCCGCACACACACAGCAGGGGGGACACACACAGCGGGGGGGGGACACACACAGCGACAGGGGACACACACACACACAGCGAGGGGGGAGACACACAGCGAGGGGGCAGACTCAGCGGGGGAGGGGACACACACACACAGCGAGGGACACACACACACACACACACACGCACACAGCGAGGGAGGGGGATGCACACCCACACACAGTGAGGGAGGGGGACACGCACATTCTGCGAGGGCGGGAGACACGCACAAACACACAGCGAGGGGACACGCACACACAGTGAGGGAGGGGGACACGCACAAACACAGCGAGGGTGGGGGACACGCACAAACACACAGCGAGGGAGGGACCCACACACACATGGCAAGGGACGGGGACACACACAGCGAGGGAGGGGGACACACAGCGAGGGAGGAACACACACAGCGAGGGGGGAACACACACAGCGAGGGGTCACACATGCACACAGCGAGGAAGGGACACACACAGCGAGGGAGGGACACACACACACACACACACAGAGCGAGGGAGGAACACTCACAAACGCATGCAGCGAGGGAGGAACACACACACACACACACAGCGAGGGAGGGGGGACAGGCGCACACACAGTGAGGGGAGGGACACACACACAGCGAGGGAGGGACACACACACACACACAGCGAGGGAGGGACACACACACACAGCGAGGGAGGGACACACACACACACACACACAGCGAGGGAGGGACACACACAGCGTGGGAGGGGACACACACACAGCGAGGGAGGGGGGACAGGCGCGCACACAGTGAGGGGAGGGACACAGACACACAGCGTGGGAGGGACAGACACACACGCACACACACAGCGAGGGAGGGACACACACACACAGCGAGGGAGGGACACACGCACACACACACATACACACACAGAGCGAGGGAGGGGACACGCACACACACACACACACACACACACACACAGCGAGGGAGGGACACACACACAGCGAGGGAGGGGACACGCACACACACACACACAGCGATGGAGGGACACACACACACACACACACAGCGAGGGAGGGGACACGCACAGACACACAGCGAGGGAGGGACACACACACACACACACACACACACACAGCGAGGGAGGGACACACACACACACACACACACACACACACACAGCGAGGGAGGACACACACACAGCGAGGGAGGGGACTCACAACAACACAGCGAGGGAGGGACACGCGCACACACACAGCGAGGGAGGGTGACACACAAACACAGCGAGGGAGGGGGACACACAAACACAGCGAGGGAGGGACACACACACACATTGAGGGAGGGACATACACAAACACACACACACAGACACACAGCGAGGGAGGGACATGCGCGCACACACAGCGAGGGAGGGGGTCATGCACATACAATGAGGGAGAGACACTCACACACACACAGCGAGAGAGGGACACGCACACAGCGAGGGAGGGACACACACACACAGCGAGGGAGGGACACACACACAGCGAGGGAGGGGGACACACAAACACAGCGAGGGCGGGACACCCGCACACACAGCGAGGGAGGGACACGCGCACACACAACGAGGGAGGGGGACATGCATGCACATACACACAGCAAGTGAGGGGGACACACACAGCGAGGGAAGTGGGACACGCGCACAGACAGCGAGGGGACAAACACGTGCACACACACAGCGAGGGAGGGGGGACACACACAAACACAGCGAGGGAGGGGGACGCGCACAAACAGAGCAAGGTATTGACACACACACACACACACACAGTGAAGGAGGGGAACACACACACACACAGCAAGTGAGGGGGACGTGCACACACACAGCGAGGGACACACGCACACACACACACACACACACACACACACAGCGAGGGAGGGACACACACACACACAGACAGAGGGAAGGACACACACACACACAGCGAAGGAGGGACACACACACACACACACACACACAGCGAGGGAGGGGACACGCACACACACACACACACACAGCGAGGGAGGGACACACACACACACACACACACACACACACACAGCGAGGGAGGGACACACACACACACACACAGAGGGAAGGACACAAACACACAGCGAAGGAGGGACACACACACTCACACACATACACAGCGAGGGAGGGGACACGCACACACACACACAGAGCGAGGGAGGGGACACACAAAAACACAGCGAGGGAGGGACACACACTCACACACACACACACACACACACACTGCGAGGGAGGGACCCACACACACACACACACAGCGAGGGAGGGGACACGCACACACACAGTGAGGGAGGGACATGCGCACACAAACAGTGAGGGAGGGGGACACGCACACAGCGAGGGAGGGGAACACGCACGTACACAGCGGGGGAGTGGTCACGCATGCACAGCGAGGGGGGACACGCACACACATAAAGAGGGAGTGACACACACACACAGCGAGGGAGGGGGACGCACACAAACACAGCGAGGGCGGGACACACATCCACACAGCGAGGGAGGGGGACACGCACATACACACGGCAAGTGAGGGGGACACACACAGCGAGGGAAGT
This sequence comes from Hemiscyllium ocellatum, assembly GCF_020745735.1. Classification (NCBI taxonomy): domain Eukaryota; kingdom Metazoa; phylum Chordata; class Chondrichthyes; order Orectolobiformes; family Hemiscylliidae; genus Hemiscyllium; species Hemiscyllium ocellatum. The sequence continues at coordinate 3,560,314 of NC_083421.1, read as the reverse complement.
GGGACACGCGCACACACAGCGAGGGGACACACACGTGCACACACAGCGAGGGAGGGGGTCACTCAGAAACACAGCGAGGGAGGGGGACACGCAAAAACAGAGCAAGGGAGTGACACACACACACACACAGAGCGAGGAAGGGGGACACGCGCACACACACAGCGAGGGAGGGACACACACATACACACAATCAGTGAGGGAGGGGGACACACACAGCGAGGGGGGACACGCACAGCGAGGGGGTGGGGCACACACACACAGTGAGGGAGGGGGACACGCGCATACACACAGCGAGGGAGGTACGGACACACACACACACACACACAGCGAGGGAGGGGGACACGCACACACAGAGAGGGAGGGCGGACACACACACAGAGAGGGAGGGGGACACGCGCATACACACAGCGAGGGAGGGACGGACACACACACACACGCACACAACGAGGGAGGGGGACCCGCACACACACAGCAGGGGGGACACACACAGCGGGGGGACACACACACAGCGACAGGGGACACACACACAGCGAGGGGGGAGACACACAGCGAGGGGGGCAGACTCAGCGGGGGAGGGGACACACACACACACACAGCGAGGGACACACACACACACACACACACGCACACAGCGAGGGAGGGGGATGCACACCCACACACAGTGAGGGAGGGGGACACGCACATTCTGCGAGGGCGGGAGACACGCACAAACACACAGCGAGGGGACACGCACACACAGTGAGGGAGGGGGACACGCACAAACACAGCGAGGGTGGGGGACACGCACAAACACACAGCGAGGGAGGGACCCACACACACATGGCAAGGGATGGGGACACACACAGCGAGGGAGGGGGACACACAGCGAGGGGGGAACACACACAGCGAGGGGGGAACACACACAGCGAGGGGTCACACATGCACACAGCGAGGAAGGGACACACACAGCGAGGGAGACACACACACACACACACACACACACACACACAGAGCGAGGGAGGAACACTCACAAACGTATGCAGCGAGGGAGGAACACACACACACACACAGCGAGGGAGGGGGGACAGGCGCACACACAGTGAGGGGAGGGACACACACACACAGCGAGGGAGGGACACACACACACACACACAGCGAGGGAGGGACACACACACACACAGCGAGGGAGGAACACACACACACACACACAGCGAGGGAGGGACACACACAGCGTGGGAGGGGACACACACACAGCGAGGGAGGGGGGACAGGCGCGCACACAGTGAGGGGAGGGACACAGACACACAGCGTGGGAGGGACACACACACACACACACACACACACAGCGAGGGAGGGGACACGCACAGACACACAGCGAGGGAGGGACACACACACACACACACACACACACACAGCGAGGGAGGGACACACACACACACACACACACACAGCGAGGGAGGACACACACACAGCGAGGGAGGGGACTCACAACAACACAGCGAGGGAGGGACACGCGCACACACACAGCGAGGGAGGAGGACACACAAACACAGCGAGGGAGGGGGACACACAAACACAGCGAGGGAGGGACACACACACACATTGAGGGAGGGACATACACAAACACACACACACAGACACACAGCGAGGGAGGGACATGCGCGCACACACAGCGAGGGAGGGGGTCATGCACATACAATGAGGGAGAGACACGCACACACACACAGCGAGGGAGGGACACGCACACAGCGAGGGAGGGACACACACACACAGCGAGGGAGGGACACACACAGCGATGGAGGGGGACACACACAAACACAGCGAGGGCGGGACACCCGCACACACAGCGAGGGAGGGACACGCGCACACACAACGAGGGAGGGGGACATGCATGCACATACACACAGCAAGTGAGGGGGACACACACAGCGAGGGAAGTGGGACACGCGCACAGACAGCGAGGGGACAAACACGTGCACACACAGCGAGGGAGGGGCACGTGCACACACAGCGAGGGAGGGGGGACACACACAAACACAGCGAGGGAGGGGGACGCGCACAAACAGAGCAAGGTATTGACACACACACACACACACACACAGTGAATGAGGGGAACACACACACACACAGCAAGTGACGGGGACGTGCACACACACAGCGAGGGAGGGGACACGCACACACACACACACACACACACACACACACTGCGAGGGAGGGACACACACACACAGACAGAGGGAAGGACACACACACACACAGCGAAGGAGGGACACACACACACACACACACACACACACACAGCGAGGGAGGGGACACGCACACACACACACACACAGCGAGGGAGGGACACACACACACACACACACACAGCGAGGGAGGGACACACACACACACACAGAGGGAAGGACACAAACACACAGCGAAGGAGGGACACACACACGCACACATACACAGCGAGGGAGGGGACACGCACACACACACACAGAGCGAGGGAGGGGACACACAAAAACACAGCGAGGGAGGGACACACACTCACACACACACACACACACTGCGAGGGAGGGACCCACACACACACGCACACAGCGAGGGAGGGACACACACAGCGATGGAGGGGGACACACACAAACACAGCGAGGGCGGGACACCCGCACACACAGCGAGGGAGGGACACGCGCACACACAACGAGGGAGGGGGACATGCATGCACATACACACAGCAAGTGAGGGGGACACACACAGCGAGGGAAGTGGGACACGCGCACAGACAGCGAGGGGACACACACGTGCACACACAGCGAGGGAGGGACACACACACACAGCGAGGGAGGGGGGACAGGCGCACACACAGTGAGGGAAGGGACACACACACACACATAGCGAGGGAGGGACACACACACACACACACACAGAGCGAGGGAGGGACACACACACACACACGCAGCGAGGGAGGGGAAACACACAAAGCGAGGGAGGGGTCACGCACACACAGCGAGGGAGGGACACACACACACACACGCTCACACACAGCGAGGGAGGGACACACACACACGCACACACACACACACAGCGAGGGCGGGGGACAGCACACAGCGAGGGGGACACGCACACACACACACACACACAGCGAGGGAGGGGGACACACACACAGCGAGGGAGGGGACACACAATGTGAGGGCGGGGGACACGCACACAGCGAGGTAGGGACACACACACACACACAGCGAGGGAGGGACACACACACACACACAGCGAGGGAGGGGACACGCACACACACACACACACACAGCGAGGGAGGGACACACACACACACACACAGAGTGAGGGAGGGACACACACACACACACAGAGGGAAGGACACACACACACAGCGAAGGAGGGACACACACACACACACACACACACAGAGCGAGGGAGGGACACACACACACACACACACACACAGAGGGAAAGTCACACACACACACACAGCGAAGGAGGGACACACATACACACACACACACACACACACAGCGAGGGAGGGGACACGCACACACACACACACAGCGAGGGAGGGACACACACACACACACACACACACAGCGAGGGAGGGACACGTGCACACACAGCGAGGGAGGGGACACACCCACAAACACAGCGAGGGAGGGGGACACGCACAAACAGAGCAAGGTAGTGACGCGCACACACACACACACACACACACAGACACACACACAGCGAGGGAGGGGTACACACACACACAGCAAGGGAGGGGGTCACGCATACACACAGCGAGGGAGGGACACGCACACACACACAGTGACGGGGACACGCACACACACAGCGAGGGAGGGGGACACGCACGCTCACACACAGTGAGTGAGGGGGACACGCACACGCACACAGCGAGGGAGGGAAACACACATACACACATACAGTGAGGGAGGGGGACACACTCAGCGGGGGGGACACGCACAGCGAGGGGGTGGAGCACACACAGCGAGGGGGGACACGCACAACGAGGGAGTGGGGCACACAGCGAGGAGGGGGCACACACACACACACACACACAGCAAGGGAGGGACATGCGCACACACACAGCGAGGGAGGGGGACATGCACACACACAGCAAGGGAGGGGGACATGCACACACACACCGAGGGAGGGACATGCGCACACACACAGCGAGGGAGGGACACACACACACAGCGAGGGAGGGGGACACACACACACACACAGCAAGGGAGGGGGACACACACACAGCAAGGGAGGTGGGCACACACACAGTGAGGGAGGGGGCACACACAACAGCGAGGGAGGGGGACACACACACAATGAGGGAGAGGGACACACACACACAGAGCGAGGTAGGGGGACATGCATACACAGCGAAGGAGGGGGACAGGGGCACACACAGCAAGGGGGGACACACACAGCGAGGGGGGACACACACAGCGAGGGGTGGGGCACACACAGCGAGGGGTGGGGCACACACAGCGAGTGGGTGGGGCACACACAGCGAGGGGGGCACACACAGCGAGTGGGTGGGGCACACACAGCAACGGGGGGACACACACAGCGAGGGGGGGACACGCACACGCACACACACAGTGAGGGTGGGACACGCACAGACACACACACACACACACACACAACGAAGGAGGGACACGCACACAGAGCGAGGGAGGGGGACACGCGCACACATAGCGAGGGAGGGACACGTGCACACACAGAGAGGGAGGGGGGACACACACACAGCGTGGGAGGGGACACGCACAAACAGAGCAAGGGAGGGACACACACAGCGAGGGAGGGGGACACACACACAGCGAGGGAGGGGGACACGCACACAGCGAGGGAGGGGACACACACACAGCGAGGGAGGGGGGACACACACAGTGTGGGAGTGGGGACACACAAACACAGCGTGGGAGGGACACACACACAGCGAGGGAGGGGGGACAGGCGCACACACATCGAGGGGAGGGATGCACACACACAGCGATGGAGGGACACACACACACATACACACACAACGAGGGAGGGACACGCACACACAGAGTGAGGGAGGGGGACACGCGCACACATAGCGAGGGAGGGACACGTGCACACACAGAGAGGGAGGGGGTCACACACACAACGAGGGAGGGACATGCACACACAGAGCGAGGGAGGGGGTCACGCGCACACATAGCGAGGGAGGGACACGTGGACACACAGAGAGGGAGGGGGACACACACACACACAGCGTGGGAGGGGGACACGCACAAACAGAGCAAGGGAGAGACACACACACACAGCGAGGGAGGGGGACACACACACAGCGAGGGAGGGACACACACACAGCGAGAGAGGGGTACACACACGCACACACACACACACACACAACGAGTGAGGTGCATGCACACACAGAGTGAGGGAGGGGGACACGCGCACACATACCGAGTGAGGGACACGCACACACACAGCGAGGGAGGGTCTCACACACACGCACACAGCGAGGGAGGGGGACGCGCACATGCACACAGTGAGGGAGGGGGACACACGCACGCACACAGCAAGGGAGGGGGACACGCGCACACACAGAGATGGAGGGGACACACACACACAACGAGGGGGGACACACACATAAACACAGCGAGGGAGGGACACACACAGCGAGGGAGGGACACACACACACACACACACACACACACAACGAGGGAGGGACATGCACACACAGAGCGAGGGAGGGGGACACGCGCACACATAGCGAGGGAGGGACACGTGCACACACAGAGAGGGAGGGGGACACACGCACAGCGAGGGAGGGGGACACGTACAAACAGAGCAAGGGAGGGACACGCACACACACACAGCGAGGGAGGGGGACACATACACAGCGAGGGAGGGGGACACACACAGCGAGGGAGGGGGCACACACACACACACACACACACACAGTGAGGGTGGGATACACACACACACACAGCGAGGGAGGGACACGCGCACACACACAGCGAGGGAGGGGGACACGCACACAGCGAGGGAGGGGGGACACACAAACACAGCGATGGAGGTGTCTCACACACACAGAGGTAGGGGTCACACACACACACACAGCGCGGGAGGGGGACACGCACACACAGCGAGGGGGAGGGATACACACACAGGGAGGGAGGGGGACATGCACACACAGCGAGGGAGGGGGACACGCGTACACACAGCGAGGGAGGGAAACACACAGCAAGGGGGACACACACACACAGCGAGGGAGGGGGACACGCACACAGCGAGGGAAAGACACGTGCACACACACAGCGAGGGAGGGGGACACGCACACAGCGAGGGAGACACACAAACACAGAGTGAAGCAGGGACACACACACACACACACACACACACACACACACACCGAGGGAGGGATAGACACACACACACAGAGAGGCAGGGAAACACACATACGCATATACAGTGAGGGAAGGGGACACGCACAGCGAGGGGGGGACACACACAGCGAGGGCGTGGGGCACACACAGTGAGGGGACACACATACACACAGCGAGGGGACACACATACACACAGCGAGGGAGGGGGACACGCACAGCGAGGGGGGACACACACAGCAAGGGGACACACGCACACAAAGCGAGGGAGGGGGACACACACACAGCGAGGGAGGGACACACACACAGCGAGGGAGGGGGGACACACTGCGAGGGAGGGGGACACTCACACAGCGAGGGAGGGGACACGCACACAGCGAGGGAGGGGGACACGCACACCTACATAGTGAGGGAGGGGGACACGAACACACACAGAGAGGGAGGGGACACACACACACAGCGAGGGAGGGGGACACACAAACACAGCGAGGGAGGGGGACGCGCACATGCACACAGTGAGGGAGGGACACACACGCACGCACACAGCGAGGGAGGGGGGACACAAACACAGCGATGGAGGTGTCACACACACAGAGGGAGGGGTCACACGCACACACACAGCAAGGGAGGGGGACACGCACACACAACGAGGGGGAGGGATACACACACAGGGAGGGAGGGGGACATGCACACACAGCGAGGGAGGGGGACACACGCACACAGCGAGGGAGGGAGCACGCGCACACACAGCGAGGGAGGGAAACACACAGCAAGGGGGACACACACACACAGCGAGGGAGGGGGACACGCACACAGCGAGGGAAAGACACGTGCACACACACAGCGAGGGAGGGGACACGCACACAGCGAGGGAGAGGGACAAACACAATCACACACACACACACAGCGAGGGAGGGGGACACGCACACACACAGCGAGGGAGGGAGACGCACACAGCGAGGGAGGGGGCTACACACAGCGAGGGGGACACACACACAGCGAGGGGACACACACACAGCGAGGGGGGCACACACACAGCGAGGGGACACACACACTGCGAGGGGACACACACACACACACACACACACACAGCGAGGGGGTACACACACAGAGCGAGGGAGGGGACACACACACACAGCGAGGGAGGGGACACACACACAGCGAGGGAGGTGGGGCACACACAGCGAAGGGGGGACACACACAGCGAGGGTTCGGGACACACTCACACACACAGCAAGGGGACACACACAGACACAGCAGGGGGAACACACACAGCGAGGGGACACACACACACACAGCGAGGGGGTGGACACACACACAGCGAGGGGGGTACACGCACACACAGCGAGGGGACACACACAAACACAGCGAGGGAGACACACACACACACAGCGAGGGGGACACACACACACAGCGCGGGGAGGGACACACACAGCGCGGGGGGGACGCACACACAGCGAGGAAGGGACACACTCACAACAAGGGGGGACACATTCACAGCGAGGGGGACACACGCAGCGAAGGGGGAAACACACACGCAGCGAGGGGGGAAACACACACGCAGCGAGGGGGGAACACACACACAGCGAGGGGGGAACACACACGCAGCGAGGGGGGAACACACACGCAGCGAGGCGGGGAGACACACTCGCAGCGAGGGGGGAAGACACACAGCGAGGGGGGACACACACACAGCGCGGGGACACACACACACAGCGAGGGGACACACATACACACACACACACACACACACAGCGAGGGGGGACACACACACAGGGAGGGGGGGACACATTCACAGCGAGGGGGGACACACTCACAGCGAGGGGGGACACACTCACAGCGAGGGGGACACACGTAGCGAAGGGGGAAACACACACGCAGCGAAGGGGGGAAACACACACGCAGCGAAGGGGGGAATACACACGCAGCGAGGGGGGAACACACATGCAGCGAGGGGGGGAACACACACGCAGCGAGGGGGGAACACACACACAGCGAGGGGGGAACACACACGCAGCGAGGCGAGGAAACACACACGCAGTGAGGGGGGAACACACACGCAGCGAGGGGGGGAACACACACGCAGCCGGGGACACACACACACACACACACAGCCAGGGACACACACACACACTGCCGCTTCCGGTTGTCAGTTCCAGCTGTCCGCTGCAATGGCCGGTATATTGGGTCCAGGCCGATGTGCTTATTGATTGAATCTGTGAATGAGTGCCATGCCTCTAGGAATTCCCTGGCTGTTCTCTGTTTGGCTTGTCCTATAATAGTAGTGTTGTCCCAGTCGAACTCAAGTTGCTTGGCATCTACGTGTGTGGCTACTAAGGATAACTGGTCATGTCGTTTCGTGGCTAGTTGGTGTTCATGGAAGCGGGTTGTTAGCTGTCTTCCTGTTTGTCCTATGTAGTGTTTTGTGCAGTCCTTGCATGGGATCTTGTACACTACGTTGGTTTTGCTCATGCTGGGTATCAGGTCTTTCGTCCTGGTGAGTTGTTGTCTGAGAGTGGCTGTTGGGTTGTGTGATGTTATGAGTCCTAGTGGTCGCAGTAGTCTGGCTGTCAGTTCGGAATGCTCCTGATGTACGGTAGTGTGGCTAATCCTTTAGGTTGTGGCATGTCCTCGTTCCGTTGTCTTTCCCTTAGGCATCTGTGGATGAAATTGCGTGGTGTTAGACCCCACCCCGCAGCTCACCAATAGGATAAACAACACACTGAGAAACCTACAAAAAAAAGGATAGATAACCAGGTTTGACCTACAGAGAATGAAAACTGAAAGCAACAACACCCTCAGATTCTATGACTACCTAAAGTGCACAAACCAGACATCCCACTCAGACCCATAGTATCACTACCAGGGACACCATCACACAAACTGGCTGAAGAGCTACAGCAGAAACTGATAACACCAGATCAGCAGATCCAGATACTCTATACAGTCAACACAGGAATTCTTGGACCTCATCAGAAATACACACAAAGACAAGGAAGAAACTATGGTCTCATTCGACGTAACGGCACTGTTCACCTCTCTCGACAAAACCCGAGCCAGAGAAACAATAGCCAACCTGCTGGACATACAGAACAGACAACAAGACGGGGAACCTATCAACAAAGACGGCATACTCAAACTACTGGACCTGTGCCTCACAACACACTTCACATTCAACAACCAAATCTATGAACAAATCAACAGCACACCCCTGGGCTCATCCATCTCTGGACCCATAGCAGAAGCGGTAATGCAAAGATGAGAACCAACAGTCTTACCGCAAATTCAACCCAAACTCTGGGTCAGATATGTGGATGACACCTTTGTAATAATTAAAAACACAGAAATAGAGAACACACACCGGATCATCAACACTACACTCACAGGAATCCGATTCACTACAGAGGTAGAAAAGGACAACCAACTCCCATTCCTAGACGTGATGGTACAGAGAACACCGAACGGAGAATTCACCACAAAGGTATATAGGAAAGCCACACACACAGACCAAGTCCTGAACTACGAAAGCAACCACCCCAACACACACAAAAGAAGCTGCATCAGGACACTATTCAAAAGGGCCACAACACACTGCAGTACACCAGCACTGCAAAAAGAGAAAGAAGAACACCTCTACAATGTATTCGCCAAAAACGGATACCCGTGCAGTTTCATTCGGGATGGTCTGTATGGATGGATTTGCTAGACGACTGTCCTCTGATATTGATGAGGACAGTACAGATGATGTGGTTTGTATGGAGTTCATTAAGGTCTTTGACAAGGTCCCACACGGAAGGCTGGTCCAAAAGGGAAGATCCCATGGGATCCAAGGTCAGTTGGTAAATTGGCTCCACAATTGGTGGAGGGTTGGTTTTGTGATTGAAAGCCTTTGCCCAGCGGGTGTACCACAGGGATCTGTGCAGGAGCCATTGCTGGACATTATGGACATTAATCACTCGGATGTGAAAGCAGAAGGTAACATTACTGGTTTGCAGATAACATGAAAGATGAGGGTGTTGTCCACAGTGAGGGGGATGGTCTCAGGCTGCAGTCTAATGTCCATCAGATGATAAACTGAGCAGAGTAATGGCAGATGGAGTTTACTTCTGATCACTGTGAGGCAATGCACTGTGGGAAGTCCCATAAACGAACTATATCCATCATGAATGGTAGGTCCTCCTGGAGTACTGAGGAATACAGGGACCTTGGTGGGCAAGTCCCTGGATGTCTGAAGGTATCAGCACAAGTAGATAAGGTGGGGAATACACCTGAACTGGGAGCAGGAGGGGGACCCACATCCTGGTGGGGAGAGTTGCTGGAGCTGCTCACGAGGATTTAAACTCATCTGGCAGGGCTGTGGGACCCCAAACAGTCGTACGGCCAGAAAGAAATTTGAGGTTGGTTCAGATGATTAAGAGAGCAATATAAATAGACAAGGCAGGCACGAACATAGCAGACAGTGAGGGAAAATTGATGAATTAAACTGCATTTATTTCAATGCAAAGCGCCGGACAGATAAGGCAGATGAACCCAGAGCATGGATGGGAACATGGGATTGGGATACCATAGGAATTACAGAAACATAGCTGAGGGAGCAACAGGACCAACAGCTCAATGTTTCGGAGACAGATGCTGCAGGAAGGATAGAACAGGAGGCAAAACAGGAGGAGAGCTGGTGGTTTTGATTGGGGGAAACATCCCAGCAGTACCTCGAGGGAGTATTCATGTAGGATCGTCCAGTTAAGCGATATTGGTGGAACTGAGAAATAAAAATTAGCCATTAGTTTTCTATGGTCGGACTACAGCGATAGGCAATGGGAGATGAAGGAGCAAATATGTCAGGAGATTTCAGATATCTCTTAGAATAATAGGGTTGTAATGATAGGGGATCCTAACCGTTCCAAACCTGGACTGGGATTGCTATTAATTTAAGCATTTGGATGGAAGGAATTTGTTAAGTGTGTTCTGAAAACTCCTGTCATTATGTAAATGGCCCAACTGGAGAATAGGGCTAAACCTGACCTCCCCTTGGGAAACAAGGTCGGAAACGGGACTGAGGTGTTAGTGGGGCAGCCCTTTGGAAAGTCACCACAATTGTATTAGTTTGAAAATAGTGATGGAAAAGGACAGGCCTGTTCCACAAGTTCAAGTTATGGAGCAAGATAGTATTCGACATGAATTTTTAAATAGATCTGGGGAGGCTATTTGCAGGTATGTGGATGGGTGTATGAATAGCAAAGATTTAGAGGGATATTGGCAAAATTGTGACAAATGTGACTAGAAACGTCATGCAGGAGTTGGTGTGAAGGGCCTGTTTCCGTGCTATACATCTCTATGACTCAACATCTTGAAATGAGTCCACATTATAGAAAAGGAGGTGCTGGAGGGTTTAAAACACAAAGGTAGATTAATCCCAAGGACTTGATCAAATGTATCTCAGGACATTGTGGGAAGCTGGTGAAGACATTGTAGGGCCCCCAGCAGAGATATTTGTACCATGTGTGATAGGCAGGTAGACTGGAAGGTGGAATTGTGGACAGTGAAGAAGGTTTTCTGAGATTACAAAAGGCATCCTGATGAAATGTGTGAATGGCTGAAAAACTGTAGATGGAGTTCAATCTGAATAAATGTGAGGGAATGCATTTGGTACAACAAACACGCGCAGGGCTTATACAATTAATGGTAGGACCTTCGGGAGTGTTGTAGAACTCGGGGTTCAGGTACATAATTCTTTGTAATTTGCAACATGGAGAGACAGGATGGTGAAAAAAAGGTGCTTGCCTCATTTGCTTTCATTGCTCAGTGCTTTGGATATAGGAGTGGGGAAGTCGCATTGAGATTATACAGGCCATTGGTGAGTCCTCTTCTGGAATGCTGTGTCCAGTTCTGGTCGACCAGTTATAGGAAGGATATTATCAAGCAGGAAAGGGTTGGGAGGAGATTTAATGGGATGTGGCTGGGTACGAAAGGCTTCAGTATAAAGAAAGGCTGGATAGGTTGGTATTTTTCACTGAAACCTGAATGTTGACAGATGACCTCATAGATGTCTATAAAATCATGAGGAGGATAGATAGAGTTAATGGGAGTTGTCTTTTCCCATGGTCAGGGGAGTTTCAAGGCAAGGCACTACATTTTTAAGTTTAGAGGAGAGACAGGCAGGTGGGATGAGATCCGTTTTAGAGTATGGTTAGCGTTAACCGAACAGTGCGGTATGACTCTCTGACTATGATTATAATGTTGTGTCATTAATTAAGAAAGGCTGCAAGAGAAAGCCAGGGAACTACAGACTGATGAGCGAGACATCAGGGTGGGTCAGTTGTTGGAGGTCGTTCTGACAGGTAGGCCTTTTTACGGACAGCCAGCGTGGCTTTGTGCGTGGGATAACATGTCTCACAAACTTGACTGGAGTTTGCTCAAGATGTGACCAAAAAGATAGACGAAGGCAGAGCAACAGACGTTGTTTCTGGCTTCAGCAAACCCCTGTTCAGGGTGAAGCATGATCCATTGGTTAGTAACGGTAGACAACAAAGGATCAGGGAGAGCTTGCCAACTGGATACAAAATGGGATGACAGTGGGAGACAGAGGATGGTGGGAGAGGGTTGTTGTTTAAACTGGTGCCTCTGACCCACACACACACACCGACAACCCCCCACACCCACAAGCCTGCCTTGTCCCACAATAATAGCATAAGGTCTAAAATCCTCTTTCATGTCCAATTCTTCACAGCCATCAACTCTCTGTCTGGTTATAAAGCACTCCCTGCCCTCACAACGCACCCTGTTGATATGAGCAATAAATGTGAACACAAGGGCCCAGGGAAGAGTGTCTGGCCCTGACATCAAGGCAGTATTTAACTGAGGTCGCTCTCAAGGAGCCTGAGCAGGATTTCACTTAATGGCAATGAGTTGTAAACTTCCCTGGTTAGAGTGCTTTAAAGCATAAAGCACAATGATTGTGCTTTGTGTACATAAATCCATGCAGCCCTGGACATGTCTGCAAAAGATCCTCAAGGACGCTTCCTCAGCAGGAACATCATCAGCTGTTTCACAAATGTCTTGTCCACACCATAAGATTACAAGGGGTGGGGGAGGGGGATGTTTGTAGAAAATCATGCAATATTCAGAAAAAAAGACCCCTTCAGCTCCTGAACCCGTCTGTGTCCATGTGCGGCAAGACCTGAACAACATTCAGGCTTGTGCTGTTGAAGTATCGGTAACATTCATGTAACAGCACTGCTGGACACTGCACATTGCCACAGTTAAAAGGAGGAGCGCATTCAACCCCTCACGCTAGTTTCACAGGAATATGAGGAAGTCACTCAGCTCAATGAAATGATTGGAGAAGAGTAGAGATTGCCCATTTAGTGCCTCCAACCAATTACACAGGAAGGGAAGGAGTCACGTGTTTCGGACCATACCAGAGCCCCTCAAAATATTTGAAGGTGGTGGTCTAGACTCTGATGATTTCTTATTTTAAAGGAAACGTAAACTGTCTGTTCCAAATGCAATGTGACTGGTTAAACTACAAGACGTTAAGAAAAACACAACACAGATAAATAAACCGGAATTCAGAAAAATAAGTATTTTGGAAATCTTATCACAATGATAGATAGAGCAACCATTATTAATTAAGAGTTCTGATACAGTAATATCCCATAAACACATACTTGGCAAAAAGCAAATTTCAGACACAGATTCTCAGATGCAATCGAGGATGGAGAAAAAAATCAAGTGAAAATTCAGAAAGAGTTGCAGCCAGGAGACTTCCACTGAAGCTTCCAACTCTGTTGAGCCCCCAAGAGCTTCTGAAGTTACTGAGAAGCCAAAACCCTTCCTGTAATGTGGCTCCCAGAACTGCACACAGTATTCTATCTATGGCCTAACAAATGGCCTGTTTGGCTCATAGTATTTCACCTCAATGAATAAACTCTGTGCCTACAGTCCCCTGTATTTTCTTAACTAGCTATTACACTGTCCAGTCACATTCAGGGACATGTGGAGGAACACTCCCTGAGCTTCCTAGTGTGCTGCCATTCCTTGAGTACTCCTCTGTGTGATTCCTTCTTCCACATTGCATCACCTCGTATTGATCAGTTTGCATTCCATCTGCCATTGATCTGGCCATCTGACCACTCCATCTGTCTCTTCCTGTAAAATAAGGCCTTCTTCCTCACTGCCAACTACCCGGCTAATCTTTGAATCAAACACAAAATTACTTATTACACTCGCCCCCTACCCTCCACTCTCCCCTCAACATTCACATCTACGTCATTTATGAATCCCACAAATAATAAGATACACTGCACTGCTCGGTGTAGTACACCATCAGACACTTGTCTATCTCCACCACCTTTCCAGTAACTTAGGAACATATAGCTGTTATCTAGTCATCTGGAGTCTCCTTTTTGGTCAGATTCGACATAAATATTTATGTCAGATCATTTCCTGTCTTGTCTCCAACAGCATCGTTAGATGATGTAACGATGTAAAGTCTTCTGGACTTTACATCATCCAAAACCATCAATCCCAACTTGCATCTTATATCTAGTCCAGGAACTTCCTACATAAGTTCGAGACACCACCCACGCCCTTCACCTCCTCCAAGACTTCTGTTTCCCCGGGTCCCAACGCCTTATCTTCACCATGGATATCCAATCCCTCTCCACCTCCATCTGCCATGACCCGAGCCTCCAAGCCTGCCGTTTATTCCTCTCCAGATGTCCCCAACAGTACCCTTCCACCGACACTCTCATTCGTTTGGCCGAACTGGTCCTCGCCCTTAACAATTTCTCCTTCGAATCCTCGAACTCCCTTCAGACCAAAGGGGTAGCCATGGGCACACATATGGGCCCCAGCTATGCCTGTCTGTTTGTTGGCTACGTAGAACAGTTGATCTTTCGTAATTACACCGGCACCACTCCCCACCTCTTCCTCCGCTACATTGATGACTGCTTTGGCACCACCTCGTGCACACTGCCCTTAACTTTACCTGGACCATCACTGACACCTCCCTCCCCTTCCTGAACGTCTCCATCTCCATTAATGATGCCTGACTTGACACTGACAATTTTTTACAAACCTACCGACTCCCATAGCTACCTGGATTACACTTCTTCCCATCCTACCTCTTGCAAAAATGCCATCCCTATTCCCAATTCCTCCGCCTCCACCGTATCTGCTCCCAGGAGGACCAGTTCCACCACAGAACACACCAGATTGCCTCCTTCTTTAGAGAACGCAATTTCCCTTCCCACGTGGTTAAAAATGCCCTCCAATGCACCGCGTCCACATCCCGCACTTCCGCCCTTAGACCCCACCTTCCAACCGTAACAAGGACAGAACACCCCGTTGCTCACCTTCCAGCCTACCAACCTTCACATAAACCAAATCATCCGCCTACATTTCTGCCACCTCCAAAAAAGATCCAACTACCAGGGATATATTTCCCTTCACACCCCTTTCCGCCTTCCGCAAAGACTGCTCCCTCTGTGATTACCTGGTCAGGTCCACGACCCCCACCCCCCCCCACCAACAATCCATCCTCCCATCCTGGCACTTTCCCCTGCCACCGCGGGAACTGTAAAGCCTGCGCCCAAACCTCCTCCCTCACCTCTATCCAAGGCCCTAAAGGAGCCTTCCACATCCAAACTTTTACCTGCACATCCACTAATATCATTAATTGTATCCATTGCTCCTGATGCGGTCTCCTCTACATTGGGGAGACTGGGCGCCTACTAGCAGAGCACTTTAGGGAAAATCTCTTGGACACCCGCGCCAATCAACCACACCATCCCGTGGTCTAACATTTCAACTCCCCCTCCCATTCTGCGGAGGACATGGAGGTCCTGGGCCTCCTTGATCACCGTTCCCTCACCACCAGACGCCTGGAGGAAGAACGCCTCATCTTCCTACTCGCAACACTTCAACCCCAGGGCATTCATGTGAACTTCAATAGTTTCCTCATTTCCCCTTCCTCCACCTCACCTTAGTTCCAGACTTCCGGATCAGCACTGTCCCCGTGACTTGTCTGGACTTGTCCGACCTGCCTATCTCCTTTTCCACCTATCCACTCCACTCTCTCCTCCATGACCGATCACCTTCTTCCCCTCCCCCACTCACGTATTGTACTTTATGCTACTTTCTCCCCACCCCCCACCCTCAATCTTATCTCTCCACGCTTCTGGCTCTCTGCTTTTCTTCCTGATGAAGGGCTTTTGCCCTAAACATCGATTTCGCTGCTCCTTGGATGCTGCCTGAACTGCTGTGCTCTTCCAGCACCACTAATCCAGAATTTTTACTCGGAATAGTCAGGGCATGGAATGCATGGCCTGAAACAGTGGTAGACTCGCCAATCTTAAGGCATTTAAACAGTCATTGAATAGGCATATGAATGAGAATGGAATAGGGAAGGTTAGATGGGCTTCAGATTGGCTCCACAGGTTGGCGCACATTGAGGGCTGAAGGGCCTGTACTGCATTGTCATGTTCTATGTTCTGTGTTCTGGAGGGCATAAGTAGGAGATGGAAGAGGAAAAAAAATAAAAAGGTTTGGAGGAGAAGATTTTCCACACAGAGAATGGTGCAGGTATGAAATGGGTTTCGAGGGGAAGTGGTAGAGAAAAGTACAATAACAACATGTAAAAGACATTTGGGCAGGTACATGGAGAGGAGAAGGTTTGAAGCGATATGGGTCAAGTGCAGGGAAACGCGATTCATTCAGGGACTCTGGTCAGCATGGACTAGTTGGATCGAAGGAATCTTTTCCGTGCTGCATGATCCTGTCTCCTGTGATTGGAGGAGCAGGCTACTGAGATAAGGCACGTTATAGACACTGAAGCAAGTTACAGCGATAGGGATGGTAGTCTGGAATGCAGTGCAATTCAAATATGTGGAGGGAGTATAGGGAAGGGAGGAGGTTACCGGGACTGTATCTGTTATAGGAGTTACAAATTATTGAAGGTACTAGTCACCAAGACATGCCATAGATAGAATGTTGCAGAGTAGTGAGTCTTAGCACAATAGAACACAATAGGGGTGTTGATTGAGCCTGGGGTGTGTCTGTACTGTGCTCCCCCTCCAGCACTGTATCTATGTCATGTTTTGTTATCTGATGTTGGGAGCTCTGTCTTTGCTCTCTGCTCTGTTCACTGTGAGTGATCTTACATCACTGCAGGATTTATTGAAGGCTCCAAATCTCCCTTCCCTTTGTCTCCCTGGCTGATCAACCATCTTCAATGTGGCGATGGACGAGACACCCAGCAGCTGGGAAGTCTATTAAGTCAGGCCCTTCCTAATACCTACAGGAGACAGAGGAATTAACAGTATGGGAAATTAGACTGATCCCGTGAGGGATACACATGGAGAATGACACTAAGTCCAACAGAGATCTGAAAGACCCTGTCTCCATTCCTGGCCTGTGCTGCTGTGTTTCTATCGAGTGAAAACTTCAATTGGATCAGGATCCGCAATAGCTGCAAGAGTGAGAGACACTGACAGAGGCAGCAATTAGACCCACACAGTGAGGGATACCACATGGAGTGAGACTGAGTGATATCACCAGAGGGAGGAAGATTTCATAACGAAACAATCATGTAGCAAGAACAGGTTTAGGTTCCTGATGCCCTGGTATCAGTGCTCAGGAATGAGCAACCTTTGAGCAGGTGAAGTGATGGCCTCGTGGTATTACTGCGAGAGCATGTATCCAAAACCTCACCCAATGTTCAGTGGAGGCAGATTTCAATCCCATCATCAGAAATGGTGAAATTTGCAATCATCATTTTTTAAAAAAAACTACAATTAACAATCCATGAATAAGTACGAAATCATTGCTGATGTCCAAAACAATGTTTGTTCATCAAAAATACACTCGGGGACATCTGCCATTCTCACGTGGTCTGTAGGACATCCCACAGCAAAGTATTTGCCTCTGAAATGGCCGAGCAAGTTACTCAGCTCAAGGACAGCTAGGGCTGGGCAGGAAAGGCTGGTCAGCCAGCGACACAACATCCCATACCTGAGTTTAAAAATAAACCATGAGGATGGTCTCACTGCAAGTGTGCTGGGACCAGTGTCCCGGACAATCACGTCGGTAGGTATAGGGACAGGGCTTTAAAAGACAGAGAGGATGCAGGGACCGTGTTCAGGTGAAAGGAGCTTTCCAAATCCAAATAGAAAAGGTGAAGCTTTGGAACAGCATGGGGATTGTGGCTGAAGGCAATCAGAAAGGACCAGGATGGGACCAAGTTTAACTAAAACTGTTCGTCAGCGAATCAATTTGTGACAGGAAATTGTCGGAAACAGCAAATTATGTTTTTGTTGTGGAATGGACAAAGTCTCTGCCATAAGGTAGATGGATTTGTGACACAGAGATAAAAGAGAATTAGACACCAGGGTGACGTGGTTACAGGGTGAAAATGGTGGACATAAATATTCAATGGTTCACAACCTTGTGGAAACTCAGGCAAAGTGGACAACGCTAACAATAATGTGTAAGAAAGGCATTACAGAGAAAGCATTTGGCCCCAGACCATGAAGTAGAGTCAGTCTGAATGTAAATCCTGACAACTACTTGCCAAGGACACAAGCAGCAGAACAGTTTTAGGCCACTGAACAGAATTTCATTGCTGATCGCTGCATTAAAAAGGAACTCATTGGAATTTTTAATAAAGGCATTATCACAATTCAGTGAAAATTCATAATTCGTATAATCTTGATAATCACACTGACAACAGTGATATTGGAAGGGACGTTCGGAGTTTTTTTCAGTGCTTCTTAAAATAACACATTGTGAAACTGACTAGGGATGTAACTATGTCAGATCGACAGTTGTGTGATGAAACTTAGTGAATGAGTAATGTCACCTGGAGAGATCCTCTGGGGAATTGTGGTAAAGTGCATTTTAAAGAAATATAAAGTTTTAAAGGTAATCACAGAAAGGACAAGCTACAACTAAAAACAAAAATTGCCAATTACATGAGTCTGAGAGGAGAACTGACCAAGCTAAACAAGCTAAACAGACTGAAACATCTGTGTGTGTAAATGAACCGTGGTAAAGATTTGAAGGATATTCCATTGAAACAGACAAAACCTCAACAAGAAACTCACACCTGTCCCTCACTCAGGACAAAATGGATCATATTAGATTATGAGGCTGAGAAGATCACCAAAAAGTACATAAAATCCTGAAGTGAGAGAGTGCTTTTGGAGTAAGTTTTAAAGGGGTTGCAAAGGGCCTGCTCTCAGGAGGAGGGCAGTTGGCAGAGGAATCCCTGTGAGGGTATAATGTCACAATAGGAGCAGGGAGAAGTGAAGGTGCTGGAGGTGGTGAGAGTGTTACAGAGAGTGGTCAGGGCCTGAATGTGTTTCAAACTAAGTACGGGTTGTTGCAGCTGAGGGGTTTGCAGAGGTAGGGAGGGACATATGTATTTTTATTTATTCATTTATGGGTTGTGGGTGTCACTGCCTGGACTAACATTCTTTGAACCCTCTCTTAATTACCCAGAGGACAGCTCAGAGTCAGCCCTCTTGCTGTGGGTCTGGAGTCAAATGTTGGCCAGACCTGGTGAGAATATTTGTTTTCCTTCCCTGAAGCAGGGAAGTGAACCTGATGAGTTCTTCCTACTGATCAGCAATGCATTAATGGTGGCCTCGTCAATGTCTTATACAGATACAACATGACATCCCAACTCCTACTCTCCATGCTCTGCCCAATGAAGGTAACCATCCCAAACGCCTGCTTCACCAGCCTGCCTGCCTGTGATGCAACTTTCAAAGAACTGTCTACCTGCATCCCCGTGTCTCTGACTGACAACACTACCCAGGGCCCGAACATTAGCTGTACAAGTCCCACCCTTGTTTGTTTCACCAAAATGGAACACTTCACATTTATCAAATTAAACTCTATCTGCTATTCATCAGCCCACTATCCCAGCAGTACTGTTAATCTTGTTGTATCATATATATCCTTCTTCACTGTCCACGTTACCAACAATTCCAGTGTCACCCAAAAACCTTACTTACCAGGAAACCAATATTCCCTTCCAAAACATTTATCCAAATGACAAGCAACAGGGGACCCACTTTTCCGCTGGTCACATGACTCCAGTCAGAAAAGTAACATGTCTCCCATCACCCTCTGTCTCCAACCATCAAGCCCAATTTTGTATCCAGTTGACGAGCTTCTCCTGAACACCATATCCTTTCACTCTGATCTGAGCTTATTACCCATTTATCATACAGAACGTAGAACACAGAACAGTACAGCACAAGACACTTCGGCCATGATGCCAAGCCAACCATTTATCCGACTGTAAGACCAAACTTCCATACCCTTCATTTTACTATCATCCATATGCTTATCCAAGAGTCTATTGAATGTCCCGAAAGTATCTAATTTTACTACTACCATTGTCAGTGCATTCCAACCACATACCATTCTCTATCCCTTTATCCATCCTCCATTCACCTTTAAATTATACCCCTTGGAATAGCCATTTATGCCATAGGAGAAAAAGCCACTCACTATTCACTGTCTCATCATCTTGTTCACCTCTAGCACGTTGTACCACCCCTTTCTTCCCTCCAATGAGAAAAGCCTTAGCCCCCTCAACCTTTCTTCATAAGAAATGTCCTCCATTCCAGGCAGCATCCTGGTAAATCTCCTGTGTACGCTCTCTAAACCTTGCACATCCTTCCTGCAAATAGGGGACCAGAAATGAACACAATATTCCAAGTGTGGTCTCACCAGGATGCTATCAAGATGCAGTAAAACCTCACTGTTCTTAAAATCAATCCCCTTGCTAAGAAAAGCCAACACAACATATGCTTTTTTAACAACCTGATCAACGTGCGTGGTGATTTTGAGGGATCTATTGACATGGACACCTTGATCTCTCTGATCCTCCACACTGATAAGTATTCTGCCTTTCACCCTGTATTCTGTATTCAAATTCCACCTTCCAGAATAAATCACTTCACACTTTTCCAGCTTGAACTCCATTTGCCATTTCCAGCCCAGCTCTGTGTCCTGTCAATGTCCCATTATAACCTCCACCAGCCCTCCACATTACCCACCGCTCCACCAGATTGGCAAACTTACTAACCCACTCTCCAACATCCACATCCAAGTCATTTATAAAAATCACAGAGAGCAGCGTCCCAGAACCGATTATTACAGAACATCACTGGTCACTGAGCTCTAGGCTCAATACTGTCCATCTGCTGCAATGCTCTGTCTTCTCTGGGCCATCCAAACATGTATCCAGACAGACAGATTTCCCTGTATCCCATGCCTCCTTATTTTCTGAATGAGCTTCCACATGTTCTGCCATATCTCCAAATAATTCAGTAAGGTTTGTGAGGCATGACCTGCCCCTCACAAACCCATGCTAACTGTCTGAAATTTAACTATGGTTTTCCAAGCAGTCATAAATTCTGTCTGTCACAGTCCTCTCCAATAATCTGCACACCACAGACATTACACCAAATCTGTAATTCCCAGGATCCTAGCTCCGTAACATGGATCGGACTCTACAAATCTTCCTTCCTCTGCCATGTTCCCAAAAGGGCACTGGAAGGTAATGGGGATTACAGAGATAGGGAGGGATATTAGGACAGGAGGATTTTGCAGACATTTGGAGGGTTGCAGTGCCAAAAGGAGTTTTCAGTAATTGTGAGGTGACATGGTAATGAACGCATTTGAGGAGGGAGGGAGGGAGGGAGGATTGTAGCGAAATGAAAGTTTTAACAGTTTAGGTGTTTTGTTAGGACTGCAAGAGGTTACTGAGTTGGGAAGGTTTAAGCACTGGTGGATTTATCATAACCATGATTTTGGTTGCAGTGTCAGGAAGAGGATTCAGGAAGCTGGAGAGTATGGGGTCTGAAGGATGTAACACAAATGGGAAGAGTTGTCAGAGGTGGAGGTGTTTACAGAGACAGCAATGGTCTGATCTGGAGCAAAGGACCCAGATTGGGAGGGATATGGGGACTGGAGGTGGTTTCACAGGGAGGGAGGACCATAGAGCCACAGGAGGTTACAGAAATATGGAGAGCTGTAGGGCCTGCAGGAGTTCATGGAGTTGGGAATGTTGTGAGGGATAGAGACGTTTACAGGGATAAGGATAGTGGTAGGACAGTGCTGGTTTATACTGGGAGGGACTAGTTAGGGAATGGAGCAGATTACAGAGATAATGTAGGTTGTATAGATTGGAAGAACAAACACATATTTGGAGGGTAGACGGGACTGAACAGGTTGAGAGATGTCGAAATTCTTAGATTCTGGTGTTATTTAGTCATGGAGGATGTGGAATCGGACAGACTTTCCTAGAGATGAGAACAGCAATTTTGATTGGAGACAGTTACACAGATAAAGGAGCATTAGTCATCTCCTCCAGTTTGGCCTGAATGGGAAAGTGTTGTAGGGGAGGTTCTTGTTAACACAGATAGGGGTGTAAGAGCTGGAGAATTTTATGCAGATGAGAAGATGGGTGGAAATACTGGAAGAGCTTACATTGACAGGGTGGGCGATAGTGATGAGAGCATGTTACACAGATCGCAGTTCCTTTCGGAACTGGATTGGAAAAGTAACAGCGACTAGAGTGGGTTTGACAGATCAGAGTGTGGCAGAGACCAGAGAAGATTACAGGGTCTCCATAGATTGATTGTGTCTTTAGGGCTGGAAGAGGTTCGGTAGATACAGAAACCTTAAACTCAATGTATATCATCTTCATTTGCCAGGCCAGAGCCTCAATATCCCTCATCAGCTAGGGATCCCTAAACCTGCCATTTTCCCTTCACCCTAACAGGTACATACTGACCCTGGATTTTCAGTATCACACTTTTAAATGCCTCCCATTTTCCAGTCGTGTCTTTTCCTTCAAACAGACTCACCCACTCAACCTCTGCTCGGTACTGCTTCATGGCCGCAAAACTGGCTGGGCTCCATCATAGCTCCTTAACCTGTGGACCTCTGCTGTCGTTTTCTGTAGTTATGTTAAAACTAAGACAGTTGCGGTCAATGGACCCAAAGTGCTCTCCGACTGACACTTCAGTCACTTCCTCATCTCGTTTTCTCAGGGGAGATTCAATGTTGCGCCCACCTGAGTAGAGTAGGACCATCTACTTATTGGTCAAGGAAACTTTCTTGGACCCATTGACAAATTGTTACCCATATGGGCCTTTTATTCTCTGAGAGGACAAGTCAATCCAGGGGAAATTAAAACCTCCAATCAATACTGTTCTCTTATTCCTACAGTTATACAATCTCTCTAACATCTGCTCTTCTCATACCAGCTGGCGATTTGCGAGTCTGTAATACAGTCCCAACAAAGCGACTGCCCCCTTCTTCTTTCTAACTTCTAACCATATGACCTCATTTGATGACTTTTTAGGAGTATCCTCTCTGTTGTTATGTTCTCCCTTATCAAAAGGGCAACTCCCCCTCCTCATTTACTTGTCTTTCTGTCACACTTGTACCTTCTGTATCCTGGAACACTGAGCTACCAGTCCTGCCCTTCTTTCAATCATGTTTCTGTTATGGCTATAATATCCCAGTCCCCAGAGCCAATCCATGCTTCTGAGCTCACCTGCCTTACCAGTCAGGCCTCGGGTGTCAAAATAAATGTCCTTTAAACCAGAAGTCTTTTCCCTCCCTTGACTGTGCCCCTGAATATCCTGCAAAGGAAACTTGCTCTCGGTGGCTGGTGTATTTTCCTCTGACTGTCTTTTTCAAAATCCCAATCGCCTAGCAAACCAGATTAAAACCTCCAAGGTAACACTAGCAAATCTCCCTCCCAGGTTGCTCGTACCCCTCTGGTTCAAGTCTAACCCATCCCCCTTGTTCAGGTAATCTCTACTGCAAAAGAGATCCCAATGATCCAAGACGTAAAACACCTTCCCCTTCCACCAACTCCTGAGGCACTCATTCATCAGCTTATCTTTCTATATCCGTATTCACTGGCGAGTGGCACTGGGAGTAATCTGGAGCTCACTGACCTTGTCATCCTGCTTTTTAAGTTCTTACCTAACTCCCAATACTCACTTGACCACAACACACCTAACTGTATCTATGTCATGTGTACTGATATGCACAATCACTGGGTCTTTGCCCTCTCCCTGAAGAAAAGGGCAAAATCTGACCTCCCCTTGGGAAACAAGGTAGGGAAAGGGACTGAGGTGTTAGTTGGGGAGCACTTTGACAAATTGAGCACAACTATATTAGTTTGAAAACAGTTATGGAAAAGGACAGGCCTGGTCCAGAAGTGAAACATCAAAATTGGCCTGCCCCAATCCAGCAGGTATTGTTCAAGAGCTTTTAACAGTTGATTGTGGAGACTATTTGCAGGTAAATGGACCTAAGACAGGTGGGAAACTTTCAAAAGAAAGATAACATGAGAGTTCAGGGTGAGGATATTTCTGTTAGTGTGAAGGACAATGCTGATTACAAGTAGAAAATTCAGGATGACTGGGGTTATTGAGGTTCTGGTCAAGAAAAAGGCTGTCCATGTCATATATGGCCAGCTGGATTCCTCGAAGAACATTTTGGGTGCAGTAATACACTGAAGAGGGAGAGCAGGAAGGCAAACAGAAGACCTGAGAAAACTTTGGCTGGTAATGCTGAGGAAAATCCAAAGGGATTCTTCATGAATACTAATGAGAGAAGATTAACTAGGCACAGAATGTGTCCCCTTGAAGATCAATGGGATCATCCATGTGTGGAACCACAGGAGATGGGTGAGATCCTTAACGAAAATTTCACATCAGAACTTAAAGACTGGGGATGTCAGGGAAATAAAGTCTTCAAAAGACTCCGCATATCAGAACAAGAGTTGCTGGAGATTTTAAAATGCGTAAAAATAGACAAATCCCTGGAGCTAATCATGTATATCTGAGGACATTGGGGGTAACTTAGGAAGAAGTGCCCTTTAAAGAGGTATTTATATCAGTGACAGCCACGGGGGATGAGCTGGAAACCTGTTCAAGTAGTGTCTCACAAACTTGACTGAGTTTGTTGAATAGGTGACTAAGAACCTAGATGATGACAGAACAGGAGGCTTTGTCTATACTGACAACAGCAATGCCTTGGACAGGGTTTACCGTGGAACACTGGTTAGTAAGGTTAGATTACATGTGAGCAGAGAGAGCTATCCAACTGGATACAAAATTGCCTTGACAGGAGGAGAAAGAGGGTGGTGGGAGAGGCTTGTTGTGCAGACTACGGGCCTATCACAAGCGGTGTGCAAAAAGGAACGGTATCAAATCCACTATTATGCATCATTTACAGAAATTATTTCGGTAAGAGCATAGGAGTCATTGTTAGTAAGTTTGTTGATGAAAGTCCGGATAGAACACGTGTTATAGTGCGCAGGGAATACAGTTATCGAGGGGATCTCGCACAACAGCCAGTGGGCCAAGAAATGAAAGATGGAGTTGAATTCAGGTGCTGGATTTTGTTAAAACAAACTATGGAGGACTAACACTTTTAATGGTCGGACCCTGGGCAGTGTTGGCGAACAGAGACAGAGACCAAGGAGTACAGTTACATTGTTCCTTGGATATGGCATCACACGTGGACATGGCATTTAGCAGACTTACTCTCATAGGTCACAGCAAAGACTACATGAGTTGGTACATCACGATAAGGCTGTATAAGACACTGTTGGGTCCCCAGTTGGAGTATTGCATAGAATTCTGGTCCTCCTGCTTTAGGAAGCATTTCCTGAAACTGTAAATGGAGCAAAGATTGACGAAAATGTTTGTGATACTGGAGGGTTTGACAGAAACTGAGAGGCTGGATAAGTTGGAAAGTAACATAGGGAGATGAGATAGGATTGGCGTTTTAAGGTAAGGAGAATGCAAGGAAATTCTACAGCACACAAGGACAAAAACAACTAGAGAGACACTAGGGTCCCGCAAATATCAATAAGGCCATCCATGAGTGGAATCACAGTAGATGGATGAGACCCTAAATGACCATTTTATGTCAGAAATTACTGCGGACAAGTCAGTTAAAGACACAGTGATGGCTTGAAAAGAATTCCCTTTACAGAAGAGGTGGTGCTGGAGGTCTTAGAACACAAAGGTAGAGAAAGCAGTACGCCCTGAACATGTGTATCCCAGTACATTGTGGCAAAGTAGTGGCAGAGACCCGAGCAGAAATATTTGTGTCATTGTCTACGAGAAACACGGGTAAGGTGATTCGCCACGTCTTTACCCCAGGGTAGTGGAGTCCATAACTAGATTGGATCGAAGTGCTGAAGTAGGAGGTGTTAGCAACTCTGGAAAGTCTAAAAATAGATAAGTCCCCAGGGCTGGATGTGATTTATCCTCGGATTCTCTGGGAATCCAGGAAGCAGATTGCCATGCCTTTGGCTTTGATGTTTCTGTCGTCATTGTTCACAGGAATAGTGCCAGAAGGCTGGAGGAGAGCAAATTTTGTCCACCTAGTATAGATTACTTTCAGTGTGGAAACAGGACATTCGGCTCAATAAGTCCTCACCGACCCTCTGATGAGCAACCCACCCAGACCCATCCCCTTACATTTGTCCCTTCACCTAACACTATGGGCAATTTAGCATGGCCAATTCAATTAAACTGCACATTTTGGACTGTGGGAGGAAACCGGAACACCTGGAGGAAACCCACACAGACACGGGGAGAATGTGCAAACTCCACACAGACAGTTAGCTGAGGCAAGAATTGAAGCCGGGTCTCTGGTGCTGTGAGCCTTAACTTGATTCTGGCTAATGTGTTGGAAAGGCTTGTAAGGGACAGGATTTATATTCATCTGGAGATGAGTAAGTTGATTAGGGATAGTCAACACGATTTTGTGAAGGGTAGGTCCTACCTCAAAAACCTGATTGAGGTCTTTAAGAAGGAGAATCAAGACAGAGTTGGATGAGAGTAAAGCAGTTGATGTGGTGTACATGTACTTCAGTAAGGCGTTTGTTAAGGTTCTCCATATTCGGCTATTGCCGATAATACGGAGGCATGGGATTGTGGGTGATTAAACAGTTTGGATCATAAATTGGCTCACTGAAAGAAGACAGAGGGTAGTGGTTAATGAGAAAGATTGATCCTGGAGTTCAGTATTATTGGATATTACCAGAATGTGTATTGGGTCCACTGTTGCTGTCATTTATACAAATGATCTGAATGAGGGCATTGAAGGATGGGTTAGTAAATTTGCAGAAGACACTAAGGTTGGTAGAGATGTGGATACTGACGAAAGATGTTGTAGGTTACAGAAAGGTATAGATAATCTGCACACCTGGACTGAAAGTTCGCAAATGGAGTTTAATGTGGAAAGGTGTGAGGCGAATCACTCTGGAGGGAGTAACAGGAACACAGAGTACTGGGATAATGGTAAGATTGTTGGCAGTGTCGATGAACAGACAGTTCTCTATGTCCATGTACATAGATCGTTGAAAGTTGCCACCCAGGTTTAAGAAGCCATTCAGTGTGTGAGCTTGTATTGGTAGAGGGATTGAGTTCCGGAACCATTAGATCATACTAAACCTGTACAAAACTCTGGTGTGGCCACATTTGTTCAGGTCATTGCATTACAGGATGGATGTGTAAGCTTTGGAAATGATTCAGAGGAGATTTACTAGGAAGTTACCTGGCATGGAGGGAAGGTTTATGTGGAAGGGCTGAGGGAATTTAAGATGTTTTTGTTCAAGAGAATGTGTTTGAGGTCAATTAATTGAGATATATAAGATAATCAGCAGGAGAGATGGGTTGGACGGTGAGAGCCTTTTCTCTTGGATGGCGATGCTTAGCACGAGGAGAGATAGCTTTAAATTGAGGCAGATATTAATCCTAATAAATAGATATGGGATAGATGCCAGCAGTAGGTTCTTTACTCAGAATAATCGGGGCCAACTTTAAAGGCATTTAAAGCCATCTCTTTGGGTAGGCATATGGACAAGAATTGGAATGGTATTGATTCGATTGGCTTCAAATTTGGTCTACAGGTTGGCACAAAATCGAAGGCAGAAGGGGCTGTATTGCGCTGTCATGTTCTGTGTTCTTGTGGGCATAAATATGAGATGGGAGTGAAAATAGATAAAAGAGATTTTAGGAGAAAAGTTTCTACACAGAGGATGGTGCAGTTATGGAATAAGCTTCTAGAATGAGCTTTCGAGGGGAAACGGTAGCGAAAAGTACAATTACAACATGTAAAAGTTGGGCAGGTACGTGTGGAGGAGAAGGTTTGAAAGGATACGGGTCAAATACAGTGAAACGCAACTCGTTCATGGACTCTGGTCAGCACGGACTAGTTGGGTTGAAGGAACAGTTTCCGTGCTGCATGCCTCTGTCTCCATTTATTGTAGGAGGAGACTACCGAGATAAGGAATGTTGTAAACACTGAATCAAGTTACAGCGATAGGGATGGTAGTCCGGAATGCAGTACATTTCAAATATGTGGAGGGACTATAGGGCTAGGAGGAGGTTACAGAGATAGGAACTGTTATAGGAGTTGCAAATTATTGAAGACATAGAGATCTGGAAAATCTGGAGAGAGAGAGAGAGACAGACAGAGAGAGAGAGAGAGAGAGAGAGAGAACGAGATCAAGAGCAAGAGCGAGATACTATGTGATATCACCAGAGTCCTGCAAGATATCAGGAACACATAATTGTGTTGGAAGAAGAGGTTTTGCTTCATGATGCATTGGTATAACTGGTTAGGAATAAGCAACCTGTGAGTAGGTGAAATGATGGCCTCGTGGTATTATGGATAGAGCATGTATCCCAAACATCAGCTGAGTTCAAGGGTTGCAGCCTGGAATCCCACCATCAGAAACGGTGGAATTTGAAATCAATAATTTTAAAAATAGTAATTAACAATCCACAAATAATTGTGAGACCATTGCTGATGTACAAAAAACCCAAACACTTGTCTTTTCGCGAATGAAATCTGCCTATCCTCACGTGGTCTGCACGACGTACCCACAGCAAAGTGTTTGCCTCTCAATGACCCTTTGAAATGGCCAGCAAATTACTCAGCTCAAGGGCAGCTAGGTCTGGGCAAGAAAGGCTGGTCAACCAGAGATACCTACAACCCATACCTGATTTTTAAAAAAATCTATTCGGATGGTCCCACTGGAAACGTGCTGGGATCAGTGTCCTGGCCGATCATGTTGGTATGTTTATGGACAGAGCTTTCAACTAACAGAGAGGAGGCAGGGATAGGGTTCAGGTGAAAGAGCTTTCCAAATCCAAAGAGAAAAGTTTAGCATCAGAACACAATGGGAATGTGGCTGAAGACAAGCAGTAAAGAACAGGATGGGGCAGAGTTGAACTAAAATTGTACATCAGTGAATAGATTCGTGACGAAAAATCATGGGAAAGAGTAAATTATGTTTTATTTTGAAAATACAACGTTGCTGCAATAAGACAGTGGTGTTAAGACTCAGATAAAAGAGATTGAGACAACAGAGAGACATGGATACAGGGTGAACAAAAATATTCAATGGTTCACAATCTTGTGCAATCTCAGGCAAAATAGGTAACACTAACAATAATGGATAACAAAGGCGAAAGCATTTCACCACAGATCATGAAGTAGAGTCAATCTGAATGTAAATACTGGCTACGACTTGCCAAGGACACAAGCAGCAGAACAGTTTTAGCCAACGAACCGTATTCCATTGTTCATCACTGCATTAAGCAGGAACTCATTGGAATTGTTCACAAAGGCTTGGGGATCATTCAGTGAAACTTCAATTTTCGTATAATCTTGTCAATCACACTGACAACAGTGATATTGGAAGAGGGTTTCGGAGATTTTTTTTCTGTGTTTCTTTGAATAACACATTGTACAACTGGCCATGGATGTAACCATGTCAGATCGACCGTTGTGTGATGGAACTTAGTGACTGAGTAATGTCACCTGTCGAGATCCTCTGGGAAATTGTGATAAAGTGCAGTTTAAAGGGATTTAAACTTTTAAAGTGAATCACAGAAAGGACAAATTACAACTAGAAACAAAAATGGCCAGTTACATGAGGTTGAGAGGAGAACTGACCAAGATAAACAAGCTAAACAAACTGAAATATGTGTCTGTAAATGAACAATGGAAAACATTTGAGGGACAGTGAAAACACTCAACAAAAGGACATTCCATTGAAACATGAAACCTCAGCAAGAAATTCCCACCCATCCCTCACTCAGGACAAAATGGATCATATTAGATTATGAGGCGAAGACGATCACCAAAAAGTACTTAAAATCCTGAAGTTAGACAATATTTGAAGAGTAAGTGTTAAAGGGATTGCAAAGGGTCTGCTAGAAGGAGGAGGGCAGTTTAAATGGGAATCATGATCAGGGTTTGATGATACGACAGGAACAGTGAGAAGTGAAGTTGCTGGAGGTGGTGAGAGTGTTACAGAGGGTGGTTCGGGCCTGAACGGTGTTACAAAGCCAGTACAGATTGCTGAAGATGGAGGGGTTTGCAGAGATATGAAGGGACATATGTATTTTAATTTATTCACTAATGGGATGTGGGTGTCACTGATTGGACCAGCATTCTTTGTCCCACTGCGAATTGCCCAGAGGTAGCACAGAGTCAGCCATATTGCTGTGGGTCTGGAGTCACATGTTAGCCAGTCCAGGTTAGAGTGTCAGATGTCCTTCACTAAAGGAGGTAAGTGAACCTGATGAGTTCTTCCTAAATATCAGCAATGCTTTTACGGTGACCTCACAATTGTCTTGTACAGACACAACATGGTAAAAACAAGGCCAGCAGATGCTGGAAACAAGAGTCCAGATAATCGTGGTACTAGAAAAGCACAGCAGGTCAAGCAGCATCTTGACATCCCAACTCTTACTCTCAATGCTCTGCCCAACGAAGGTAACCATTCCAAACCCCTGTTGCACCAGCCTGTCTGCCTGTGACACCACTTTCAAAGAACGGTGCACCTGCATCCATGGGTCTCTGACTGACAACACTACCCAGGAACCGAACATTAACTTTACAAGTCCCACTCTGGGTTATTTTACCAAAATGGAACATTTTGCATTTATCTAATTAAACTCCATCTATTATTCTTCAGCCCACTATCCCAGCAGTACTGTTCATCCTGTTGAACCACGGACAGTCTTCTTCACTGTCCATTTTACCACCAATTTCAGCATCTCCCAAAACACTTACTTACCAGGAAACCAATATTCCCATCCAAACCATGTGTCCAAATGACAAACAATACTGGACCCACTACACCGCTGGACACATGCCTCAGTCAGAAAAACGACACGTCTCCCATCACCCTCTGTCTCCTACCATCAAGCCAATTTTGTATCCAGTTGACTAACTCTTCCTAAATGCCATATCCTTTTAGACTGATCTGAGCTTATGAGGAGAAATTGAGGACTGCAGATGCTGGAGATCAGAGCTGAAAATGTGTTGCTGGAAAAGCGCAGCTGGTCAGGCAGCATCCAAGGAACAGGAGTGTCGATGTTTCGGGCATGAGCCCTTCTTCGGGAATTTATTACCCAGCTTATTACCCAGTTTACCATACAGAACATAGAACACAGAACAGTACAGCACAAGATCCTTCGGCCATGATGCCATGCCAACCTTTTACCCGACTGTAAGATCAAACTATCCTACATACCCTTCATTTTACTGTCATCCATGTGCCTAACCAAGATTCTCTTAAATGTCCCGTTACACCCATCGATCACTCTCTGTGTAAAGAACCTCGATCTGAAATCTCCCCATACCCATCCACCAATCACCTTAAAATTATGCACCCTTGTACCATGCTTGCCACGGGATAAAGAGTTATCTTACTATTCACTCTATCTTTGCCTCACACCCACTTGTTCACCTCTACCAAGTCGCCCCTCAACTCTTCTTCACTCCAATGAGAACAGCCTAAGTTCACTCACACTTTCTTCATAAGACATGCTCTCCAGTCCAGGCAACATCCTGGTAAATCTCCTCTTCACCTTCTCTAAAGCTTCCACATCCTTCCTGTAATGAGAGGATCTGAACTGAACATAATATTCTAAGTGGCGTATAAACAGGGCTCTCTAGAACCGCAGCATAACCTCATGGCTTTAAAACTCAATCCCCCAGCTAATGAAAGGCAATGAAACATATTCCTTCTTAACAGCATTATCAGCTTGGGTGGCAAATTTGACAGATCTCTGACCATGAAATCCAAGATCCATCTGTTCCTCCTCACTATCCAGTATTCTGTCTTTTTCCCCGTATTCCGCAAAATGAATCACTTCACACTTTTCCAGATTTGACTTCATCTCTCACTTCTCAGCCTAGCTCTACATCCTGTCAATGTCCCGTTGCAACCTCCAACTGACCTCCACACGATTCACCACTCCATCAACCTTCATCTCATTGGCAAAGTTTCTATCCCACTCTCCCACTCACACATCCAAGTCATTCGTAAAATCACAAATAGCAGAGGTATTGTCACCTCTCCCTGCAGAAAACCACTGGTCACCGAGCTCCAGGCTGAAGGCTTTCCATTTGTCATCACCCTCTGTCTTCTATGGGCCAGGAATTCTGTATCCAGACAGACAGGTTTCCCTGCATCCCACGCTCTGTAATTTTTCAATGAGCCATAAATGCATTTTGTCACATTCTCAAAGGATTCAATCAGATTTGTGAGGCATGACCTGTCCCTTAAAAAGCCACGCTGACTCTTTGTAATCAAACTATGGTTTTCCAAGGAATCATGAATCCTGTCTCTCAGCGTTCTCTCCAATAATCTGCACATCACAGACTGAAGACTGACAGATCTGACGTTCCCAGAATTATCTCTATTCCCTTTCTTGAAAAACGTATGGCTGATTAACCTAACTTGCTCATCTTTAGATGGTGCGTGGAAACCGGAGCGCCTGTCGAAAACCCATGCTGACATGAAGAAAACGTGCAACCTCCACACAGACAGTCGCCTGGGGCTGGAATCGAAATTGCGTGCCTGGTGCTGTGAGGCAGCGGAGCTACCCACTGATCCACCGTGCTGGCCCATGTAACTCGCTAGAGCCCTGCATCTGATCCTTGGTTCCTCAACCTTAATTTAGCTTCGTTCTTCCTCTTGACTTGATGTTCTGCATCCCTTGGAACCTTGTCAAATGCTTTGCTGAAGTCCATGTAGATAACGTTGACTGCTCTGACTTCACCTATCTCTTGGCAACCTCCTCAAAGAGTCAATCCGGTTTCTGAAACATGGTTGCCCTCTCACAAAGCCATGCTGACTATCACTAATCAGCCCTTGCCTTTGCAAATATATGTAGCTCCATTCCTTCAGAATCTCCACCAACAACTTCCCCAGCACTGGGCTCACGGGGTTGTAATTTCCTGGTGTTTCCCTGCAACCCTTAAGTGATGGAACAGCATTAGCTGCCTTGCAGTCTTCCAGTAACTCATTGTGAGTGTTGATAATATAAATATCTCTGTTAGGGACAATGCAATCTCTTCTCTCGATTCCTACAATATTATAGCATAGATCTAATGAGCTACAGAGGATTGATCTAACTCTAATTATTTTAAGATTCTTGCACTGTTTCTTCTCTGTTGAGGATTCTTTCCAAGGCATCGCTACGTATTTTCCCAAGTTCCCGAGCTTCCGTGTCTTTCTACACAGTAAATTCTGACAACACTACTTTGTCTAATTTCTCACCCACCTCCTGATAGTTAAGGGGCCCTATTCTCTACCAAGTTACTCCTTTGACCTTATTGAAACTTGTGTAAAGGTTTCTGAAAATTCAAATAAACTGTACCCTCGGCACAGCCACTCCTACACCCGTATCTATTCTTCCATTTATACTCAAACCAATAAAAATACAATCCAACAGCCTCAAAACCACATTCTCTTTTTATTAAATGCGTTTCTAAGGTTCCAGTTATTGTATATTGACAAATCCTTTCTTACAAATTCCAGCTCCCGACTTACTGTCAGGCTAACACGGTTTGGTTTCAGACTGACAGCAGAAAGTGTTGTGGGGGTTCTTGTTTCTCAATCTGAAAAAGGTAGCTTACAGGGTCAACAGGTCATAGAAGCTTTGGAAATCGAGAGGGTCGTGGTGACTGAAGGACATGAAGGAGATAGGGAGTGATGTGGGGACCGAAAGAGGCCAAAGAGATCTGGAGGGCTGTTGAGCCTGAAGAATGTTGCACAGATCAGGAGGATCATGGGGACTGAAGGGGGTTACTCTAAATGGAAGGGTCGTCGGGTCTGGATGAGATTATGGAGATAGGGAGGGTCATGAGGTATATTGGAGGTTATGGAGTTAGGGAGGTTTGTGGGGATTGATTCAGGTTACATAGATAGGAAGAGTCGTGGGGACTGAAGTAATTTATTGAGATAGCGAGAGATGTGAGGACTCAAGAGGTTATATAGATAGTACGTTTATAAAGAAGCACAGGAAAGAAGAGCAGGTATCGACCATTTGACCACAGAGTCGGTCCCACGCGTCAATATGATCAGGACTGATCATCTAACCCAGTACAGTGTTCCTGCTTTCACACTTACTCTGATATTATTGTGACTACTGGCATTTAGTGATACAGCGGGCTGTAGTAACTGGGACGGGTGGGGGGCGGGTGTGACTTACAGAGATAGGGAGGTTTGTGGAAGCTGGAACAGGTGACATATACAGGGAGGGTTTTAGGAATGGGAGGACTTTACAGGGATTTGGAGGAATGCACGGATGGGACGTGGTAACAATCACAGGGAGGATTTTGGGAGCTCGATCCGAGACGGGTACAGCTGAGAACACAAGTGAGCCAAAGAGTCAGGACAGGCAGGGACAAGGTAGGACTAATAAATTAAGCTGCACTTATTTTAATGAAAGGGGCCTAACAGGGAAGGCAGATTAACTCAGGGCATGGTTAGGAACATGGGACTGAGATCTCATAGCAATTACAGAAACATGGCTCAGGACTGGCAGCTTAATGTTCCAGGATGCAAATGCGACAGGATGGATAAAAAAAGGGAGGCAAGAGAGGAGAAGGGGTGACATTTTTGATAGGGGATAGCATTATAGCTGTGCTGAGGGAGGATATTCCCAGAAATACATCCAGGGAAGTTATTTGGGTGGAACTGAGAAATAAGAAAGTGATGATCACCTTATTAGGATTGTATTAAAGACACCCCAATAGTCAAAGGGAATTTGCCAAACAAACTTGTAAGGAGAACTCAGCTATCTGTAAGCATCATAGGGTAGCTTTGGTAGGGGATTCTAACTTTCCAACATTGACTGGGACTGCCAGGGTGTTAAAGGTTTACATGGTGAGGAATTTCTTAATTGTATTCAAGACACTTTTCTGATTCAGTATGTGGATATACCTACTAGAGAAGGTGCAAAACTTGACCTACACTTAGGAAATAAGGCAAGGCAGGTGTGGGAGGTGTCATTGGGGTAGCACTTTGGGGTCAGCGACCATAATTCTATTTGTTTTAAAACAGTGAGGAAAAGGATAGAGCAGATCTAACAGTTGATGTTCTAAGTTGGATAAAGGCAAATTTTGACGGTATGAGACAAGACCTTTTGAAAATTGATTTGAGGCAACTGCTGGAAAATGGGGAGCCTTCAGAAATGAGATAAAAGAGTCCAGAGAAAGTATATTCCTGTCAGGGTGAAAGGGAAGGCTGGTAAGTATCGGGAATTCCGGATGACTAAAGGAATTGAGTGTTTTGTTCAGAAAAAAGAAGGAAGAATATGTCAGGTATAGACAGGATAAATCGAGTGAATCCTTCGAAGAGTATGAAGGAAGTAGGAGTATAGTTAAGGGGAATTCAGGAGAGCAAAACGCGGACATGAGATAGGTCTGAAAAATCGAATTAAGGAGAATGCAAAGGGTTTTTGCAAATATATTGAGGAAAAAAAGGGTAACGAGGGAGAGAATTGGGCCCCACAAAGATTAACAAGGCTGCCTTTTTGTGGAGCCGCAGAAAATGAGGGATATACTAAATGAATATTTTGCATCAGTATGTACTGTGGAAAAGCATATGGAAGATATCGACTGAAGGGAAATAAATGGTGACATCTTGCAAAACGTCCAGATTACAAGGGAGGAAGTGCTGGATGTCTTGAAACAGTTAAGGGCGAATCAATCCCCTGGAAATGATCAGGTGTACCCGAGAACTCTGTGGGAAGCTAGAGAGGTGATTGCTGGGCCTCTTGCTGAGATATCTGTATCATCAATAGTCGCAGATGAAGTGCCAGAAAACTGGAGGTTGGCAAAAGTGGTGCCACTGTTTAAGAAGCGTGGTAAAGACAAGCCAGGGAACTATAGACCGGTGAGCGTGAACTCAGTGGTGGGCAAGTTGTTGGAGGGAATCCTGAGGGACAAGATGCACATGTATTTGGAAAGGCAAGGTCTGATTAGGAATAGTCGACATGGCTTTGTGCGTGTGAAATCATGTCTCACAAACTTGATTGAGTATTTTGAAGAAGTAACAAAGAAGATTGAGGAGGGCAGAGTGATAGATGTGATCTATATGGACTTCAGTGAGGCATTCGACAATGTTCCCCATGGGAGCCTGATAAGCAAGATTAGAACTCATGGAATACAGGGAGAACTAGCCATTTGGATATAGAACTGGCTCAAAAGTAAAAGACAGAGAGTGGTGGTGGAGGGTTGGATGTCAGACTGGAGGCTTGTGACCAGTACAGTGGCACAAGGATCACTGCTGGGCCATCTACTTTTTGTCAGTTACATAAATGATTTGGATGCGAGCTTAAGAGATATAGTTAGTAAGGTTACAGATGACACCAAAATTGGAGGTGTAGTGGAGAGCGTAGTGGATAGGTGTAGTGGACCAGATGGGCCAATGGGCTAAGTGGAAGAAGGAGTTTAATTCAGATAAATGCGAGGTGCTGCATTTTGGGAAAGCAAATCTTAACAGGACTTATACACGTAATGCTAAGGCCCTAGAGAGTGTTGCTGACCAAAGAGACCTTGGAGTGCAAGTTCATAGTCCTTTAAAGTAGAGTCGCAGGTAGATAGGATAGTGAAGGTGGCATTTGGTATGCTTTCCTTTCTTGGTGAGAGTATTGAGTACAGGAGTTGGGAGGTCTGTTGCGGTTGTCAGGCCATTGGTTAGGCCACTGTTGGAATATTTTATGCCCTTCCGGTTACCTTCCTATCAGAAAGATTTTGTGAAACTTGAAAGGGTTCAGAAAAGATTTATAATGATGTTGCCAAGGTTGGAGGATTTGAGCTACAGGGAAAGGCTGAACAGGCTGGGGCAGATTTCCCTCCAGCTTCGGAGGCTGAGGGGTGACCTGACAGAGGTTTACCAAATTATGAGGGGCATGGATAGGTCTAAATAGACAAAAGTCTTTTCCCTGGGGTCAGGCACTCCAGAACTAGAGGGCATAGATTTAGTTTGAGAGGGGAAAGATATTAAACAGACCTAAGGGGCAACTTTTTCACGCATAGGATGGTGCGTGTATGGAATGAGCTGCCAGAGGAAGTGGTGGAGAATGGTACAGTTGCAACATTTAAGAGGCATTTGGATGGGTATATGAATGGGAAGGGAGTGGAGGAAGAGGGGCCGGCTGCTGGCAGGTGGGACTAGATTGGGCTGGAATATCTGGTCGGCATGGACGGGTTGGACCGAAGGGTGTATTTCCATGCTGTACAACTCTATGACTCTATCACTCATGGAGGTTATAGAAATAAACTGTGCGGTCGCGTCTGGAGGAAATTAAAGGTATAAAGGTTTGTAGTTACCGAAGGAAATTACATCAATCAGGACCAGCAGAGTTTACAGAGACTGAGTGCATTTTAGAGAAAGGTAGAGTTCATAGTCATCATGAGAAATGCAGAAATTAATTTATGAGTGAAGCAGGGTCACTCTGCTTTGTTCCCAGAGACAAGGAGGAGTCTAACAGCTGGAGGAGGTTACTAAGGTACAGAGCTTTTTTGTTGTCATGATGGGAAGGTTACAGAGGTCATGGAAATAGGAGGAGATCAAAAACGTCACAAAGACAGGGAGGTTTTTCAGGTCTGGAAAGGACGACACTGACCGGGATGGCTTCAGGAACTGAAGAGTTGATTTTCTTCCGTTAAGGAGAGATGAGACAGAACCCAGGATTAAAAGCAAAGGCAGAAACTTGGAGAGTTGTACTGGTAGGAGGAGCTTACAGGGATGAACAGGGTTGTAG
Source organism: Hemiscyllium ocellatum (assembly GCF_020745735.1). Classification (NCBI taxonomy): domain Eukaryota; kingdom Metazoa; phylum Chordata; class Chondrichthyes; order Orectolobiformes; family Hemiscylliidae; genus Hemiscyllium; species Hemiscyllium ocellatum. The sequence goes on along the minus strand of NC_083421.1, from coordinate 3,521,850 downwards.
TGGCTGACAGAGATAGGGGAAGGTGGCATTTATGAAACAGACAGTGGAGAAACTGACCGACAAATGGGAGGGCTCTGTGGAACAGATGAATTTACAGACACGATGGTGATAATGAAGCCTGACATTTTTCTCATGTTCCTTGTCCAGCATTGTTCCGACCTCATGCTCTCAGCGTCTGAATTAAAGCCCATGAACTCCTCCCTGTGCTGTTTACTGTGAGTGATCTTACCGGCTGCAGGATTTACTGAAGGCTCCAGATCTCACTCTCCATCTCTCTCTGGCTGACCAACTGTCTTCAATGTGGTGAAGGATAAGACAGGAATTGGGAATTCTGCTGAGTCAGGGACATCAAGAATACCTACAAAAGACAGAGAAGTAGACAGAATGGGAAATTAGACTAATGCAATGAAGGTTACACATGGAGAATGGCACTGAGTCCCACAGAGATATGGAAAATCCCAGTCTCCATCCATGGCCTGTGCAGTTGCTTCCCTCTGGAGTGGAGAATGCTGTTGGCTCAGGATCTGGAGAACCTGCAAGAGCGAGAGACAGTGACAGAGGCAGCAATTAGACCCACACAGTGAGGGATATCACATGTAGAGAAACTGAGTGATATCAGCAGAATGCAGGAAAGTGTAAGGATCACACAATGGTATCATCAGAACTGTTGGTGACCAGTGAGCATTGCTACCAGTACTCAGGGAAGACTGAGCTATTTTATTGGGGTAGGCTCCTCTGGTACCTGGATTATGCAGTGTGCTATATATTGACACAGATGAGGAGGAGGACAGGTCTGAGGTGAATGGAAATTCCCAAGTCCAATGCGAAAGGTTGAAATATTGGAACACCACGGAGATATGGATGAAGACCCAAGGAAAGAAACAGTAAGGGACTGAGTTTAATTAAAATAAGACATTGTCAAACAGATTTGTGACAGGAATTTATTGGTTAAAATAAAGTAAATGCCATTGCCACCCCTCACAATTCCTCACACACCACTTCCGCCCCTCATATCATCGCTGATGTCACACACTCAGTGACTTCTGCGGCCCCCACTGCCATGTTTTCCACCACTTCCACCCCCATCAACGCCAATCACCTGCATTCTGCTGACACTCTTCCCAGGTCCCACTGTCAAACTCCCCGTCCCCAGAACCCTTTGGGGAATACCAGCCCGCTCATGAATCCACCCCCATTCACCCTAGCACCACACCGACTCCAGTTACAGGCTCGGTCTCTTCCCCAAGCTTCACATCACGAGAGATCCCAGCTTCCAGACTTGTCGAGTTTTCAAAATTCTCTCTGACCTAACCCTGAGGGAAGGACGAATTATCAGTCCTCAGCAAAGGCCTCAAATTTAACCCTTCCGTCCAAGCATCAATGAATTTAATACACGACGTAACGTCAAACACTTCTTATGCCGCCTCCGAGCTTACTTTCACAATGAAGACTCCCGCCAAACTCCGAGGACACCTTTGCCCTCCTCCAATGCACTCCATCCACGAGTACACACCGTGCTGTCCTATTACCTGCCTTTGATCTCTTCATTTCCAACTGCTGCTGAGACATTAACCGCCTCATACTGGATATCCATGAATTCTTTCTGCTCCCGAAGGACGCAGTTGTTTTGTTGTCAGCAACAGCGCAGAACTCACTTCCACTTTTTGCACAATGACTCATGTTGCTTATTCAATCTTCGTTTTACAGCATATTTAGCAAGTTAGCCTTCCTGCAGCGTTTGTCAGCGACAGTTCAGCTGCTAAGATGACTGCTTCAGACAGCATGCTATATCCTACATTTGAAAATGGAAAAGGTGCAAACGTTTACAGGCAGTTACACTCTCATACTATTTTGCCTGGCGCGTCAGAGGCTGGGAGCTGATGTTATGGAGGTTTTTCAATCATGAGGGGCATGAATGGGGTAAGTGGATAAGTTCCTTTCGCTCAGGTGGGGCAGTGCAGAACGAGAGGGTATACATCTGTTGTGGGCGAGTGAGAATTCGAAAGGCAATGAGGAGCAACGGCTTCACGCAGAGGATGGTGCGTGTCTGCAATAAGTTGCGAGACAAGCTGCTGATGACTGGTTCAATTCCAATACTTTTAAGGAATTTGGATGTGTATTTGAATAGGAATGGTTGAGAGAGACGTGGGTCAAGAGCATGCAATCGCGGCTGGATCAGTTGAGGATATCTGTTCGGAATAGACGAGTTCGTCTGAAGATGTTGTTTTCAGTGCTGTCCATATCTAATGCCTCTATGACATTGCAGGTGAAAGAATAAAAAAGATGAATAAAATAATGAAGTAAAATTGTCTGAAGTTGTTAAATTCAAACAACTTCAGATAATTTTATTTCAATCATTTTAGTTACCTTTTGTTATTTGTATTATTTTTCACTGTTCTGTACCTCTTATTTTTTGATTGTCTCTCTGTCGCTTCTCACTCTGTCAATACATTTTTCCTCTCCTCTTCCTGCTTTGCTACGCTTCTCCCCTGTTTTCCATTTTGTCTCTGCTACACCCATCCCCCACATATTTTGTCACGTAACACTGGCTTCAGCCTTGGTCAAACGCGGCTCCTAATCTGCCTTTAATCTCTCCATGCATTGTCATTACCACCTTTGGAGCCTTGACTCACCTCCTGACAGCCTGGTGTAAATCGCTCCCTCATTCTCCCCTTTTTTAATCCTTAACAAAGAGTCAGTTAGACTCGAAACGTCAGCTCTTTTCTCTCCTTGCAGATGGTGCCAGACCTGCTGAGATTTTCCAGCATTTTCTCTTTTGGTTTCAGGTTCCAGCATCTGCTGTAATTTGCTTTTATTAATGGCTCTATGATATTGCTGGGGATATGATAACTCCAGTGTCGATGCATGAGAGTTGAACAAGCGACTGAATTCCCTCTGGAAGTCACGTGAAAAGTAGTAACAGAGATCCAGGAAAATAAGATGAACGAATCTTTGATTTGAATTGAAGCCTGAAATCTGGTTCTCCTCCGAGACTGTGCCAGGTCGACTTAATAATGCATATTATTCATGTTTTGCATTTCTTTGTGAAAACATTTGAGACTGATTGATTTGCTACAGACAACATTCAGCATTCATCATGGGTACGGCGATCGTGTCGTGCGTCTATCCCTGTGAAATATTTTATTGTGCTGGTGAGGCTTTCTGCTTGGTGATTTTGTGGTTCACGTTGTTTGGAAATACAGCAACGCAGCTGAGATCCGGCATGGGACCAACGAGTTGCTGTTCCATGACAGTGATGGTCGGCTTTCGAATGAATACACATCTGAATCGACCATGTGACAAGTTCTTGCATACGGTGAAAGTAAAACGCACGACGAACATTGACACAGCGGAGATAACGACACGAGCGGCTCACATGGTCAGTGTGGCGTTGGAACCCACGTCCGTGGCGCAATTAGCACCACCCTGGAACCGGCTGAGCTAACTAACCAACTCAGCCGCCGGACAAAAGCAAATGCCTCTATTGCCGGTGCTCACAACAACAGCGGCTATTCATTTTCTGATTTTTTTATCGATTGCACGATAGTCCGAATTATTTCATTTCGTTGCAAAGCTATTCAACATAAAAAGCATTTACTTTTCCGAACACGCACACTCGAGTTAACCATTTGCTCTGATATCCAAACTTAAGCACAATGTCCGGACGCATGCAGATTCAATCACAATGCCACCAGCTCAGCTGCAGTTTGTCATGTTGACAAATATCGTCTGGAGAAACGTACCTTCAACGATTGCTCACCGTGCTTCTCGAAACTCACAGACCTTTGGAGTCAGGGTTATGTGCTGCTGATAAACTGCTGCGAACCTTTTGCCAAATGCATGTGAATTGTAATCTAACAGTGGGATTCTTTCTGCTCCCGAAGGACGCAGTTGCTTTAGAGTCAGCAACAGCGCAGAATTCAATTACACGTTTTGCTCAATGACTCATGTTGCTTATTCAATCTTCGGTTAACAGCATATTTAGCAAGTTATAATGCCTTACTGCAGCGTTTGTCAGCGACAGATCAGCTGCTAAGATGATTGCTTCAGAAATCATGCTACATCCTACATTTGAAAATGGAAAAGGTGCAAACGTTTACAGGCTGACCACTCTCTCACTATTTTGCCTGGCGCGTCAGAGGCTGGGAGCTTATGTTATGGAGGTTTTTCAATCATGAGGAGCATAAATCGGGTAAGTAGATAAGTTCCTTTCGCTCAGGTGGGGCAGTGCAGAACGAGAGGCAATAAATCTGTTGTGGGAGGGTGAGAATTCGAAAGGCAATGAGGAGCAACGGCTTCACACAGAAGATGGTGCGTGTCTTCAATAAGTTGCCAGACGAGCTGGTGGTGGCTGGTACAATTCCAATAATTTTTCGGAATTTGAACGTGTGTTTGAATAGGAAGGGTTTAGAGAGACATGGGTCAAGTGCATGCAATCGCGGCTGGATCAGTTCAGGATATCTCTTCGGAATGGACGAGTTCGACCGAAGACGTTGTTTTCAGTGCCGTCCATATCTAATGGCTCTATGACATTGCAGGTGAAATGATAAAAAAAAATGAATAAATTAACGAAATAAAATTGTCTGAAGTTGTTGAATTCAAACAACTTCAGATAATTTTATTTCAATTATTTTAGTTACCTTTGTTATTTGTTAGTTTTTCACTGTTCTGTACCTCTTATATCTTGATTGTTTCTCTTTCTGTCGCTTCACACTCTGTCAATACATCTTTCCTCTCCTCTTCCTGCTTTGCTACGCTTCTCCCCTGTTTTCCATTTAGTCTGCTTCACCCTTCCCCCACATATTTTGTCACGTAACACTGGCTTCAGCCTTGGTCAAACGCGGCTCCTAATCTGCCTTTAATCTCTCCATGCATTGTCATTACCATCTTTGCATCTGGAGCCTTGACTCACCTTCTGTCAGCCTGGTGTAAATCGCTCCCTCATTCTCCCCTTTTTTAATCTTTAACTAAGGACCAGTTAGACTCGAAACGTCAGCTCTTTTCTCTCCTTGCAGATGGTGCCAGACCTGCTGAGATTTTCCAACATTTTCTCTTTTGGTTTCAGATTCCAGCATCTACTGTAATTTGCTTTTATTAATGGCTCTATGATAATGCTGGGGATATGATGACTCCAGTGTTGATGCATGAGAGCTGAGCAAGCGAATGAATTCCCTCTGGAAGTCGTGTGAAAAGTAGTAACAGAGTTACAGGAAAATAAGATGAACGAATCTTTGTTTTGAATTGATGCCTGAAATCTGGTTCTCCTGTGTCAGGTCGATTTAATATTGTATATATTTCATGTTTTGCATTTCTTTGTGAAAACAATTGTGACTGATTGATTTGCTGCAGAAAACATCCAGCAGTCATCATGGGTAGGGCGATCGAGTCATTCGTCTTTCCCTGTCAAATGTTTTATTACGCTGGTGAGGCTTTCTGCTTGGTGATTTCGTGGTTCACTTCGTTTGGAAATACAGCAACGCATCTCAGATGCGGCATGGGACCAACGAGTTGATGTTCCATGACAGCGATGGTTTGCTTTCGAATGAATACACATCTGAATGGATCATGTGACAAGTTCTTGCCGACAGAGAAAGTCATGATGAACCCTGATACATGGTCAGTGTGGGGTTTGAACCCACGACCTTGGCTGTGCTAATCGACCACGGCCAAGCGCAGCCACCGGCCAAAATGCCTACATTGCCCGTGCTCACAACCACGGCGGCTATTCGTTTTCTGGTTTGTTATCGATTGCACGATAGTTCTGAAGTATTTCCTTTCGTTGCAAAGCTTTCCAACAAAAAAAAACATTGACTTTTCCAAACGCGGACACTCGAGCTAACCATTTGCTCTCATATCCAAAATTAAGCACAATGTCCGGACGCATGCAATTTCAATCGCAATGCCACCAGCTCAGCTGCAGCTTGTCATGTTGACAAATATCATCTGGTTGAAACGTACCTTCAACGATCGCTCACCGTGCTTCTGGAAACTCACAGACCTTTGGAGTCAGGGTTATGGGCTGCTGATAAACTGCTGCGAACCTTATGCCAAATGCATTTGAATTGTAATCTAACAGTGGGATTCTTTCTGCTCCCGAAGGACGCAGTTGCTTTAGAGTCAGCAACAGCGCAGAACTCAATTGCACGTTTTGCTCAATGACTCTTGCTTATTCAATCTTCGTTTGACAGCATATTTAGCAAGTTATGACGCCTTCCTGCAGCGTTTGTCAGCGACAGATCAGCTGCTAAGATGATTGCTTCAGACAGCATGTTATATCCTACATTTGAAAATGCAAATGGTGCAAATGTTTGCAGGCTGAACACTCTCTCACTATTTTGCCTGGCGCGTCAGAGGCTGGGAGCTGATCTTATGGAGGTTTTTCAATCATGAGGGGCATGAATCAGGTAAGTCGAAAGTTCCTTTCGCTCAGGTGGGGCAGTGCAGAAGGAGAGGTTATAAATCTGTTGTGGTAGGATGAGAGTTCGAAAGGCAGTGAGGAGCAACAACCAATAATGGTCATGACAATATTACCACAAGCGCAAGAAAGAGAGAGGAACAGATTACTCCGAGAATAAAAAAAAACACAAACGTGGAAGGACAGAAATGACTAGATTGGGAAGCTCGACACCATAGGGGTAAAAGAGAGGAGAAAATAAGATTGCAAAAAGAAAACAAATGGTTAAGGAAAGAAATGGCGGAATTGTGAGAAATGGGGAAAGGTGTTGTTTTTGCAGATAGAGAAAAAACATTCAGAAAAAGGGTACAGCAAAAGAACTATTAACCCTGCAGGTACATAGGGAAGAGTATCTTTACTTTTCAGTGCATAATTGTGGATAATTAAGTACTAACTTTAATGTAGATTTATTAAAGAAAATTATTGTTTTTACCATAATGTTTAAAACAACAATTTCAGCAAAAAGCTAAGATTACTGAAACATATAAGCAATGCATGAAAAAGATACATTGTTAAGATGTATGTACTAGAATGGAATGTAGCTATGGATAATGAAAGAAGTTACAAAGGGGAACATCGAGACAAGAGGTTAGGCTTATGACAGCACGTGCAAGGGGGAAATTGCCAACTTGGAAAGAAAGAGGCAATGGGCGTGGAGCATTGATGGGTAGAGGCGCAATCGTAACAGAGATTGCGTAATTAGGAGTCTGGAGAGATGACCTCACTCAGCTCAAACGGTATAACTGTACACTACCCTAAGTTCTAATTTGCTTTCATTTTCTTATGCAATTGAAGCCCTTACCTGCAAGTTCGTAATAAACTGTCTTATTTCCTGCTTTGTTGGTCTCGTCTAAATTTTAATGAGTTTGTTTCTAACACAACACAGTTGGATAATCCGGCAATCACATTATTAATCAGTCTCTCAAATGTAGTTGTAGCGTTTTACATACCAGATGGCATGACTTTGAACTGGTATGGTTCATTTGGCGTTGCCAATGTCGGAATTGCATTTGATCTCTCAGACAGTGGTATCCTCTGAGCAAGGCCAACTTAGAAATATATGTTGTTTGTCAAAATTTTTCGATAAAGTACACCAACCATGGAATTCGTGGAAGTCATTGTGACAGCGTTAACATTGCGATAGCCAATGCATGACCATTGGGTAACATCTGGCTTTGGAACCATGACTATAGGTGGGGTACAAACACTGGAACTCACTTCGATTATGACATCTGGAAGTTCTATCTCCTTCTGAACCATTGCCAACTTTCGAGGATTATGCCAATTATGTTGCTGCTTAATCGGAAAAGCATCTCCTATATCTCCAACGTGAACAGATGGGTTAGTAATTCCATGTTTGTTTCTCCATATCTCCTCTGGTGATGGCGATATCTTTTTTAGGTAATATCGAGCTCCCTGTGGAAGTTAACTCAATAATGTATACCAAGTTTTGACAACGAGATAATAAGAACATGAGAACTGAATATCATAACAATATAAGACAATAACAACCTAACAGAATGAAAAATGAAAAAGACAATAATAGAATAAGAGTCCACGAGAATGCAACGTAAACCATGATGCACTTATATACGCGTTTTTGGCGATAAAGAGCAGAGACAACAACAAAGGCTGAGTCGAAACCGGATACAGTCATCAACCAGGAGTGTTCTCTTGCAGTCGGGGAGCTCTTCAGTGGTCCAGGACATTTAGCCTTGAATCTTCGGTTGCCCATTCTCCAAGCCTGACTGTGAGCGAGGCAAAAATGCAAAATGGCCGAGCAGAGGCTGCCAGCCAAGTTTGGTACCCATGGGAATGGCGTCAAGCATAAACTTGGGTTCATGTCACACTACAGGGACGTCACTACACTGAGATTTCTCTCACAAACATGCACATAAGTGCATGCGTGCACATAAACACAAAGGCACACGCGCACACACACACACACACGTGCACACACACAGCTATAGACCTGGACACTCACACAAACTCTCTCTCACACAAAAGCTCTCCCTCATGCGCGTTCACATATATATCCACACTCAAACTCATGCACGCACCCTTTCAATAACTTATACCCCATTGCACACACATATCCACACGTTCTCATGGACACTCACGTGCCCACATACAATCCCACATGCACACACTCACTTGGCCTACCCTGCACTCACACATACATAAAGTTTATTGTATGACTTTGTACTTGCTGCACAACATTTTAATTTGCGTGAAAACTGTATTATTCATTTAAGATTCTGAAAATCCCATTTTGGAAATGCAATCAGTCTGAACAAACATTGGGATACAGACTTTAACCTCACACCTTCAATGCATTATCTGACCTGAAATGGCTCCTATTTTTAAAACTATGTTGATCATATAAATTTTAAAAAATCTGGGATTTATTTATGAAGGAACTGAAAATCACATGATCATTCCAAATGATAAAAGACTAAATCTAATTTTGATTAACATTTATTTCCATGACACTGCAATCTTGTTGCTTTAAATTCTGTGGAGTTATGATTCTGGTTCAAAATTACCTAATGACGAAGCAGCGCTTCGAAAGATAATGCTTCCAGGGAAATCTGTTCACCTACAAACTGGTTATGTGTAATTTTAACTTGATCCAATGTGAAAATCATAGAATAAGCACATACAGAAGCAAGTGAATAAGTGAATAAGAGTTTTCGAGATTATGAATAACAGAATATTAAAGGGTAAGAAAAGAGTAAAAGCATAACGCACAATGACCAAATAAGAGATTGAGAACATCAGATAATAAGAGTATAAGAGCGTAAGAAAGTGAGAATATAAATGCAAAAAAGATTAAGAAAAATACGAAAATGAAAAATAGAAAAGAATAATCACTAATGATAATGAGCTCTCCAGAAAAAAAAAGCACATAAGTGAATGAGAAAATAAGGGTATAAAGGAAGTAGAACGTAAGTGACTATGCGGATAATAACATAAGGGTACATGAATTTAAAATAAGAAACACATTCGAGTTTAAAATATAGGAGGAGAATAGCATAGGAGAGTAATAGGATTAGACCTTCAGATAAATGAGACTCAGAACATTTACGAATAACAAAATAAATGCAGAAATTAAAATCATATGAATTAAAGTGGAATCAACATAAGTAAAAAAAAAACTATGTAAGTGAGGAGGAACAGAATAACATAAGAGAGCACGCTCATCAAATGTGATGGGATGTGGTGGCTTAATTGTATAATCAGTGGACTGATTATACAATTCATAAATCCAGCGAACCATGACAAAATGTGGAAATTGATTTCAACAAATATTTGGAATTAAAAATCTAATGGCTGCTCTGTATCCATTGCCTCTGCTCGAAGTAAAACTCCATCTGTCTCACTAACTACCTTTTAGTGAAGGAACTTGTCAATACTTAACTGGCCTGGCCTACATGTGACTCCAGTTCGGTAACAAAGTAGCTGACATTCAGCTACTCGTAGGGCTATTAGGGATGGGCAATAAATGGTGCCTCGACAGCGATGCGCGCATCCTCATAAAGAATAAAGAGAAAGAAATTAAGACAAAAACAACATAATATCATAAGAGAACAAAGCTTCAACTATAAGTACGAGAGAACAAGAAAACAAGGCCATAAGTTGAGAAGACCATAATACGATTTATGATCATGAAAAGAACAACATGAGGAAACAGAGTTTCGGAGAAGATTTGTAGCTCGGGTGCTCGTTGTTGTGGTTCTGTTAGCCGAGCTGAGAATTTGTGTTACAGACGTTTCGTCCCCAGTCTAGGTGACATCCTCAGTGCTTGGGAGCCTCCGGTGAAGTGCTTATGTGATATCATCACTATAAATGACGGAGGAAACATCACAGAAGCGCTTCAAAGGAGGTTCCCAAGTACTAAGGATGTCACCTAGACAGGAGATGAAACTTTACAACACAAATTCTCAGCACGGCGAACAGGACCACAACAATAAGGAAACAGAATTTAAATTTAAAAAGCTGCAGATAAATGAACAAAGGTGATAAAGAATAAATATGAAGCGGATTATAGAAACAGAAGGTCGTAAGAACATAAGATAATAAGAGCTTGAAAAACACAATTTAACTTAGGCAAAAACCTAAGAACGTAAGAGGATCACAACAGAAGAGAATAAGAGTACATGAACAGTGGAAGAAATGAATAAAACACAAAGAATATAAGAGAACAAGAATAAGGAAAATAAGAACATTGCAGAATAAGAGAATTAGACTATGAGAAATTTAGATCACAAGAAATAAGAGAATCAGTATCTAATAGAACAAAACACAAATGATAATCGAAGGTAAGAAAATGAAAACATGTAGTTTACGAATGTGCAAGATAAAGAGAAAAAGGCTCGAAGACAGTAACAGAATAAGAGAGTGAAAATAAAAGGGAATGTGTACATAAGTGAATAGGATAATAAAAATATAACTGAGTAAGAACATAAGGGATTGAGAACATGATAACAAAATAGTTAAGTTTGTAACAACAATCAAAGAATATAAACAGAACAGATTAAGAATGTAACATCATGGAAAAATAACAGCGTAGATACAGAAGTGGTTCAGAACATAAGAAAATACGACGGTAAGACAACAAAAACAGAAAAGAATCGCATCCTTAGTGAATACGCGATTGAGGACATAAGTGAAAGCAAAGACGATATAATAAGGACGTAAGAGATGAACACAATAAGACCGGAAGAACAGATGAGAATAAGATAATTAAGACATAAGGTGTGTGTTGAATATTAACATCAGAACATAAGATTAGAAAAGAAAAGAAAAAAAACAACATAAGTGAATATGACTGAAAGATCGTCGGAACAAATTAATATAATAGAATAGGAACAAAAGAGAATAAGTACGTAGAACAAGAAAACAGGAGCTTCAGAGAGTAAAAATAAATATGAACAAAAGAATTCAAGAACAAAATAGTTAGAACACAAGTGAGCAATGACATAAGAGAACAAGGCCAAAATGAATGAAGAGAATTTGAGAATATAAGAAAGGAAGAACATGACAACATACGAATATAAGATCAAAACAGAATAAAAACAAACGATAACGACAACGTGACAGAATAAGTACAAAGAAAATGCGATCATAAAACACCCTTGAATTAGAACACAGCGTGAGGACAGGAAACAAACGCGAATTAGAACATCAGAACACAAGTGAATCAGAACATATATATGAAGATGCAAATGAGAAAATAAGAAAATGCAAATTGATGTTAATAGAAACTTACGAGATTCAGAACGTTGTGAATGAGACCAGAATAGAACTGGAAGGCAAGGTCATAAGAAGGGAAGAGAATTTGAGCACAAGTGATTAGGTGAACAAGAAGGTAACAGAATAGGGTGGTAAGATAATACGAAGCTGAGATAATAGCAACATAAAAGCATACGAACATATGAGAATAAGGTAATAAGAAGATAGAAGCATTTATGGATATGAAAATAAGAAAACAGCAGAGTGAAACATAAGAGTCACAGAGAAAAACAGCACAAGTTAATAAGGACATAACGGGTAAAAACATAGGAACGTAAGTGACTAAGAACACAAGACAATAAGAACATATTGGATCAAAAATGTAAGAGCATTAAGGAATGACAACATGAATAAGAAAATTAGAGAACAAGAGAATAAAAAACATAAGTAAATAAAAACATAAGACAATAAGGACATCAGCCAATCATAGAGTAATATAATATGATTAGAAAATAAAAGATTGCTAATTAGGAGAATAAGAAGGCAAGCCAAAGAGAACACAAGAATAAGAACATGAGAAATAGGTAACATAAGTACGTAAGGCAATGATAATCTAAAATATAAGACATCAGTAAGTGAATAACCGAATAAGAGTAAATGAGAAGACAACATGATCCAATGAGAACATAATAGAATAAGGCAAAAAGAATATTCGGGAGTAAAGATTACTCGAGAGTAAGTCCAGGCAATGGTAAGTACAGCAGAAAATAAGGTAATAAGAATGTAAAGGCATTAATATGGTCATATGATTAGAGGAAAAGAGAATATGATAATGAGAAATTAAGAGAATAAATACATTAGATAACGTTACAATAAGAATATGAGTGAGAAATAACATAAAGGAATGAGACAATAGGAACAAAAGAGAATAAAACATGCGAACATCAGAAAATATAAAGAGCACAGAATAAAACATAAGATAGTCAGGTCAGAAGTACATAACAGAATATGGAAACAAGATCATATGAGAAGCAGAACAAAGTGAATATGCGAATAAAACACAAAGGAACAAGAAGTTCAATAATTAGTACATTGAAGATTTAAAAAGCTAAACGCATAAGAACATAGGAGAATGAGACAATAAAATTATGAGAACCAAACAAAGTGCATTTCTGAATAAGAAAAGAAACACATAATATTAAGTCATAAGAAATTAAGAGTTTCCAATGTAAGTGAAAAAGACCAAAAGGAGAGCAGGTCCACAGGATTATAAGAGAGAAAGAACATAAGAGAAGAAACAACTTAAGAGCAAAATAGAATAAAAAGTTTAAATATGAGAATTAGAGAATGAAAGAATAAGAACGTAAGTGAATAGGTAAACAAGAGCATTCATGATTTTGAATGATGAACGCAAGAGGATTAATCATAAAATGTAAGGGAAATCAAATAAGGTGAATAAGAACTTTACTGTGGCAGATCATAGGAGCGTAAGGTTGTAAGGACATAACTGAACAAGGACATGGGGGCATGAAATTGAAAGACCCGATGCAGACAGCAAGTAGATCCAATATATTTTACAAAATGCCTTGCAAGAACAGGAACAAACACTAGATTAGATACCCTACATTGTGGAAACAGGCCCTTTGGCCAACAAGTCCACACCGATCCTCTGAAGAGTAACCCACCCAGATTCATTTCCTTCTGACGAACGCAACTAACCTGTGCACAATTTCAGCATTGCCAATTCATCAGACCTGCACATCTTTGGACTGTGGGAGGAAACCGGAAGACCGGAAGGAAACGCAGGCAGACAGGAGGAAAATGTTCAAACTCCACACAGACAGTCGCCCAGGGCTGGAATCCAACCTGGGACTCTGGTGCTGTGAGGCATCAGTGCTAACCACTGAGCCACCGTGTCGCCCCAAGCTACGTTGGATAAACAGGCAGAAATCTAGGAAACAAGACATCAACTTTCCACAAAATAAATTTGTCCATTCTTACAAATATCGTTACACACGAATGAGGATGGACACTACTTCGTCTGGGACAACACATGCGTCCTCGGACAATCCAAATATAGGCATGCACGCGAATTAGTGGAATCATGGCTTTCCAACCAGAACTCTGTCAACAATCACATCGACTTGGATCCCATTTACCACGCTCGGAGAAAAAATGAACAGGAAATGATTCCACCATAGGAACTGACGTCACTTCAGAAAACTACATCACCAATTCGAAGAAACTCAAACATTGAAAAAGAAAGTGGGCTTTGCCACCAGTGATTCTTCCGAAGGTTCACTGAAGTCGTTACCTGGTATGCTGACGAAACGTCTGATAACGAACCTACCCGATCAGGGAGCAAACCGATACCCATCCAAACAGAATAATTATATAAGTATATAACAGAATAAGAAAATAGGACCACAATAAAATAACAGCATAACAGAGTAAGAATATAAGGGAATCCGAAACTACCACTAACATAAAGTAAAAGAATAAGAACATTCATGTATGAACAGTAATGAATAAGTGAAAAAGAATTTCAAAGGATAAGAGCATAATAAAAAAAGGATAAGAAGTGAAATGCATTGTAGAATAAGAAGATAAGGGAAAATAACTGAAGGGAATAAGAACTGAAGAGGATAAGTAATTAGCAAAAGGAAAGTAAGAGAATAAGAACAATACAGAATAATAACATGAGAGGAACATAAGAATCCCAGAGAATAATAGCATCACAGAAGTCAAACATAATATAACTTACAATCGTTGAAGAGCATTTCGGAAAGATAGATAACCGTACAATCGATTTTCAGACAGCAATGGAGGGTGAAGTGATGTCATCTGAAATCAGAGTATCTCTGGAATGGACGTAACTACCTAGCAGGATGAGAAAGGTGAAATGGTCCTGGTTCATGATGAAATGGCTGAGGCGTTGAATAACTACTTTATGTCCGTCTTCACAGTGGAAGATATGCTAACTTGTGAAGGAATAACATTGAGGACACGATCAGCGGTGAGGACCTGGGTTCAATTTTTCTCATTACAGGTTGTATCATTGAACAAACTCGAGATTCTAAATATAGTCGTGTCGCCTGATCCTGATAGAATACATCTCTGGATGTTGAAAGAAATAATTAAAGTAACTCTAGATCTGTTAATGATAATTTACCAAAATTCATTGGACTGCGGGCAGGACTTGTCATTCTGGAAGTGGGCGAATTTCACGCTAATGTCTGTTAAAATGTGGTAGGCGAAAAAGAAGTAACTACAGGCCAGTTAGCTTAATATCTGTAGTCGGGAAAATGCTGGAGGATATCATGAAAAAGGAAAGAATGCGACATCGTTCTCCCCGTGTCTGCATGGGTTTCCTCTCGGTGCTCCGGTTTCCTCCCACAGTCACAAAGATGTGCGTGTCCGGTGAATTGGCCATGCTAAATTGCCCGTACTGTTAGGTAAGGGGTAAATGTAGAGGTATAGGTGGGTTGCACTTTGGCGGGTCGGTGTGGACTTGTTGGGCCGAAGGTCTTGTTCCCACATTGTAAGTAATCTAATCTAATCTAGTCTAGTGAAAAGGGTTCCATTCAGGCAGACGATTCAGGAAGAGAGCCTCGTGTTGGTTATATTTTCTGGAATTTAATGAGGATGAAGCAAGCTCGATGGATGGAGGGGAACTTGGATTTCCAGAGGGCCGTCAATAATATCGAGAGTGTGGTGCTGCATGTCAGGCTGCATCTGAGAAGTAGGACAATCGACGTTTCGGTCATAAGCCTTTCCTGATTTCACATCAAAATATGAAATACATAGATAACGAAAATGAAGTCAAGTTATTACCGTCGATGGATGAGACTCGGACTAAGGGACATGTCCTCAAGATTAGTCGGAGCAGTTTTAGGACAGAGATGAAGAGGACCCACTTTCCTCAGAGAGTTATGAATCTAAGGAATCGTCTGATTCCATGAGGTGGCAGAGGAACCTTCATGGTGGGCACCTATGTGCACGAGGAGCACAGACGATGGATACATCAGCCATGATCTTAACGAATGGCGGAGAAGGCTTGACGGACTAATAGGCTCACTCTTGGTCTATTACTATGAATCTATGAAACTGATAAACTATGAATTAAACGAGAAGAGAATAAGAAAACAAGAACGTAAGAGAACAACAATGTAACCGTATAAGAAAATGAGATAATAAGAGACGAAGAAAATAAGAGAATGGAAATGAAAAGGAGATTGCGAACAGAAGAAAATAAGAGCAGAAAAGAATGACCATTTAAGAGAATAAGAACGTAATATAACAACAGATTAGAATAAACGAATGAGTACATCGAAGATAACCAACATCAGATGTCATAAAGGGAAATGAATCAGAGCATCAGAAAATAAAATTGTAAAAATAATAAAACATGAACATTCGACACGAGAATAGGAGCATAACAAAATAATACCATGACAGTTTAAACACAGAAGATATTAAGACCATCATGACATCAGTGACCGATAAGAGAATAAAAACATAAGAGTAAAAGAACAGAACAAGGTAAGAACATAGGAGAATAACCACATAGGAACGGTGCAGAACAACAACATTAGAGGTGAAGAACTTAAGAAAAAATAGAATAAGAACATAAGACAATCAAGACATAAGAAGTTACGACCTGAGACAAAGGGGGACATAAGGTAATAAGAACATACAAGAGTAAGAATATTATGAATAAGAACGTAAGTGAATGTGAACTAAAGAAAAAAAAAAGATAAAATGAGGGAATCGGGACATCGGAAAGAAAAGGCATAAGAGAATATTAAGATAAGTGATTAAAAGTTCAAGGGAATCAGAACATAAGAGAATGTGAACATTAGAGAATAACCTCATAATAGATTCGGAGCCAGCAGGAATGACTGAATAAGAGCATAATTGAATAAGAACAGAAGAGATCAACAAAATACAATGGTAATAAGAGAAAAAAGTATAAATGAGAATAACAACACAAAATAAGATCAGTAATGAATGGGAGATTATGAACATGAGAAAATAGAAACAAAAGGGAATATCATAATAAGAGACTGAGAAGATACGAGATTAAGAATATAACAAACTTTGAATGTAAGCGATTTAGGGAATGATAAAACAAGAATAACTAAAGACCTACAGAGGTAAAAATTTAGGAGAATAAAAACTTCACAGATTAAGAGTGATAGGACACAAGAGAATAAAACATATTTAAAAAGGAACATGAACATAAGGGTACAAGAGAACATGAGCGCATGAAATTAAGAACAGTGGAGAATAAGAGCAAAAGAACACAAGTGAATGAGAAAATAAGACCAAAAAAGTGAATAACGATATATAGGAATGAGAACATGATAACAAATTAAACCATAAGAAAATATGAGAATAAGAATGTATAGGCATCAGAGAAAAAGAACGTAAAAGAATAACATCATAAGAAAACTAAAACGTATGAAGCTAAGAAGATATGAGAATAAAAACAGATTAGCAGAAGAGATTGAAAGAATGAGAAAAGAAGAGATCAACAGAGTAAGACCATAAAGGAATAAGCGAAAAATAAGGCAATAACATAAGAACAAAGGGGTTAACAACAGAAGAAAATAAGCGAATAAGAAAATACGCTTTTGAAGAAAAGAAGAACAGAAGAGAATCAGAACATAAGAGAATAGGAAAAGAAGAATGAAAGTGAATGAGAAAATTAGACATGATTTGGAGATGCCGTTGTTAGAATGGGGTGTACAAAGTTAAAAATCACACAAACCAGGTTATATTCCAACAGGTGAAATTAGAAGCACACTAGCTTTCGTAGCGGCGCTCCGTCATCAGGTGATAGAGGAGATCTCGATCGTAAGACGGAGTTTATAGCAAAATTTTACAGTGTGATGTAACTGGAATTACACATTAAAATTGATTGTCTGTTAAGCCTTTCATCTGTTAGAATACAAGGATAGTTTCACTTCTTCCATGTGTAAATCACAAAACATTTTTTAAAAGTTGCATTCTTGAATTAGCTGTTAACAAAGTGATAGCTAGACAATATGTTGAAGGTGTTATCCCCGTATGTTCTCTGTCTGACCTGATGTTTAGATTGATTCTAATCTAAAAAGTGAGATAACAGAGTTTTACATAAATTCATGCAGTTTTTGAGCTCAGAGTTCGACATGAATGCATGCAGTTTTTGAGCAAAGTACAATGTAACTCTGCAAGTACAAATTCACCCACAAAACATGCGTGTGCTTGTGAGAAAATTAGAGATTCCGAGCACAAAAGAACAAAAATATCATGGAATATGAATACAAGAGAATAAGAACATAAGAGATTAGGGACAGGCATTAACGATTGAATACAACCACACATGAAAAAGTAGATTCTGAATATAAGTGAATAGGATCATCATTGAATAAGAGAATAAGATTAACAACCAAGAAAAAAGAGGATGGTATATAAGGCAATAAGGACATAATGGAAAATAGCAGAAGAGAATATGTGAATAAAATGATAAGAACATGAGTGAAAAGATCGTAAGAACATGAGGTAATACGAATCTAATAAAATAACATATGAGTAAGAGAATAAAGTACATGTATAACAACAAACATGAATAGGAATACAGACCTAGAAGACCATAAGGGAGTAAGAACATAAGAGAATGAGAAAATAAAAGAATAAAAATGTTTGGATTAAAAGCATGCAATTACAATAGAGTATAACAGAAGAGAGTAAATACAGAGCCAAATGAGAAAATAAGAACAGCAGAGAATAATAGAACATGATAATGAGCACAGTAAAAAAAGTACGTAAGAGGGTAGGAAAACAAGAACGTAAGTTAATAATAACACCACAAAACGAGAACATAACGATAAAGCTGAATAAGAACATAACAACGTAAGAGCACAATAAGATAAGTACATTGGAAATGAACAGCAGACTGAATAAGAAGAGAGGAGAATTGAATCAAAAGATCGAAAGTGAATAAAATAATAATAACATGTGACGAAAAGAACATAAAAGAAGTACTTAACAGAACATCAACACAAAAGTATAATAACACAAGGAACTCAGTAAAGGTATGGATGACAGAATAACAACATAACGAAATGAGAACAGAAATCGGTAGGAGATAATAACGTCAGACAAAAGAATAGAAGATTGTAATAACTGAAGAGAATAAAAGTAACAGAATAAGAAAACAGGAGCATCAGAGAATATGATCATAAGCGGATAAACGTAAAAGGGAATACATGAATAACAAAATTGGAACATCTTAATAAAAACATAAATGAATAAGCAATTAAGACAGTCAGATCATAAGGGAGGTAGACTAGGGGAACGAGGAAACCAGAGTGTGCAAACCATTTTTTATTTGGTTATGGTTATCCTCTCAGTTAGGGAACTATTTTGCTGAAGTGCCCCTCACCAAGCAGAACAATCGTATTTGGCATGTAGCTGTGAGAGTCTGGTTGCATGATCCCGGACATAGATTAGTACCTCTATCACTGGAAGATAATGCCAATGTGCAGCTTCGCTGTTCACGGCGCCTCGGTTTGCCTGCTCAATGTTTCCCCAACGTCATATATTGAGAGAGCAAGTAGCTTCGTTGCTCAAGCATGTTTAGCTCCTTACATTAGTTTATGGTGTATTGCCAATGTGTGTGGTTCCTCTAATAAAGGACATCTGTCTGATATGTGTAACGGATCTTTGAAAAAAAGCATTTTACATGATAACTTTCATCCGGTCTACATTTGTAATACGTAGCACAAATTAGGGCTGATGCCGATAGCTAAACCCTGTTTCGGTAGCTCCTGAGACCATCCTGACACTTCATAAGTAATGGTCAGCTTGTGTCTCAGCCTGGTTTTTGGTTCCTATATAGATCTGTGAATTTCTGCTGTGCTTCGGAGTCCTAACGATCCACGGTTAGGGCAGAGGTTCGACCTATGATTCAATGTGTAATAAAATCCTCAATGCTCAAGTTCTGCCTCTCGAGAATTTGTTGAACAACTGGTCTTTCTGCCTTCAATAGATGATTTTGTGCGAACCTATGTTAGTGCTTTCAATAACTTGAATTGGTGTATGAGAAAGTGTGAGTATTGTGTGGAGCTAATCAAATTGCTAAAATTGATTAAGGGCATGATCCTGACCTGAGCCGACAGGCTGATCCCCTGAGCGAAGACGAAAAAAAGAAATGACCACATTAAAGTAGTACATTTGGTTAAGGATTTAATCCTGACTTGGCCTTTCTGGCTGTTCCCATGAGAAAGTGAGGATTGTAGTTGCTGGAGATCAGAGCCGAAAATGTGTTGCTGGAAAAGCGCAGCAGGTCAGGCAGCATCCAAGGAGCAGGAGAATCGACGCTTCGGGCATGAGCCCTTCTTCAGGATTCCTGAAGAAGTGCTCATGCCCGAAACTTCGATTCTCCTGCTCCTTGGATACTGCCTGACCTGCTGGGCTGTTCCCCTGAGGCAAGGCAGAAAATAGGCAGATGGTGTTTCCAAATGTATAAATTGGCAAACTCCTGATCTGAGCCTGAAGGCTCATTCCTTGAGGTGCGATGGAAGATGGGCAGATCTAAATGTCTAGGATTGAAAACGTTGCTGATTGCCAGGTTTGGTGAAGCCTTGAGGAATTAGAACCGGCGCCAGTGTTTTATCTTTGTTGTTGTTGTTGTTTGGATTTCTTTGTGTCTTCTTTGTTTGCCTGCAGGTGACTGCTTTGTATCTGGGACCGCCGAGGTGAGGAAGCGATCGAATCACTCTACAAGCATGATCAAAGCACAGCCCTGGGTGTCGAGACAATCTCGTGTAGACGGGACGCCGTCATTTTGCCGCTCAGTGGAGACTATGTTTTGCCACGGTAAACAGACGAGGTGCAACATTTAAGATCAGAAATTCCATTGTGTAGTTTAAGGAAGTGGCAAAGAGCCATCAGCCCCTAATAAAGATAATCGAGATCAGAGTCCAGGGAGCTCTTTCGTAAGCCCTCCCAACATACCAACACCCGAATCACATATGTTCCAAACAATTACTGTCCCAGACTGGATTGCCGCTGTTATCGCTTGCCAAATGAGCAGGAGGGATGGCCAGGGACAGAAAGCTGGTTATAATACTATTGCAGCTCACGATACTTGTCCACAAGCTCTTCGCGTAAGTACTCAAGAGGGTCTAATTTTCTGCAAAGGCAATGATAGTGCAAGCATCTTATGCTTTACGGTGATTGGTAATAAGAAAAACTTGCTTGTCCGAGGATTATGAGAGATGAATCCAAATTCACAAGCCTTTGACCCGCTCTAAGGTCCGGAGAATGATGCAACACGCCCTGATCCACTCTAGTGATCAACATTTTTTTTAATGACGAGTACAAATCTGTTGTACTTATAGTGTCATGTATCAGGATTTTCAAACATTGCTGAATTTAGTCTAGGCGACACATTTGACGACTACTGAAGACTCCATTATATTTCCCCTGGGCCACGGATTAAATTAGAAGCACAGACAATTTGGCATGAAAATGTTGTTAGAATTGAAACTCTCTAATTTTGACTGTTCTGAAATGTGAATGTTTCATTCCCGTAACGAGCAAGGAACCAACAGATGCTAAAAAAAAAAGGATAAGGATGAAAGTTGACAGAGAGTGAAAGATACCTCTTCAGCGCTGAGTCACTGAAGCTTGCAGACAGGGTAACATTTTGTGATTTGCGTTGAAATCACATTTGCTTGTTGGTCACTGAATGTTGATGTTTTGCTGCCTGGAGCTCGAGGTCTGTGAATGTTTTTTTTCCCCACAGATCATGAATTCAGTACTGTCAATTTCCAAATTGTCTAAAAATTTCTCTTTGCAAATGGGGTGAACAGTGATCTTCTATTGCTATGGCCAGAACAAGACCATGCCACGATAAAAATTACAGGCAAAACACAATAAGCCCAACAACCCCGTGATCCATGCACGCCGTGTGCCAACACTGAAGAGGTTGATTGAGATGACATGCACGTGGGGGGTGGAATCAACCTCAGATGTCCGCCCAGCAACAACTGTTGAGAACCTATTCCAGAGAGGACCCTGGGAAAAGCAACAGCATGACCAGGTATGACACCTTTGGGACTGGGAACAAGCCAGCTAAAACCCCAGGACCAATGGCACACCCTTACTTTAACTGTGGAAATGTGGCCACTGAGGAGCGAACTGTCCGTGTGGCTGCCTTGGAGCTAATGCAAGGACCAACATGCTTGCATCCTCGCATAAGGAAAACTTGCAAAACCACTCACTGACTCTCGTTGAGCTTTTGGTGTGACCTACCATTTCGGAACCTTGTGGAAAAATCCTGCCTATTTTAGCTGAATGTGAGCGTAGCTGTACACACTTTGGCAAGAAGGGGTTCTCGAACCACTCGCTTGCGTGTTCGGCCCTTTCACTTGTTCGCAAATAAATTTCATAGACTTACCTCGAAGAAGTTGTTGCAAATTTTGCCTAATAATAACAAATGTATT
Source organism: Hemiscyllium ocellatum (assembly GCF_020745735.1). NCBI lineage: Eukaryota > Metazoa > Chordata > Chondrichthyes > Orectolobiformes > Hemiscylliidae > Hemiscyllium > Hemiscyllium ocellatum. Next base: position 3,499,665 of record NC_083421.1, on the reverse strand, counting down.
TAGTCGATGAGTGGGAATCCTTCCAACGTCTGATACTGCTTCCACAATAGTAGAGGACAAGTGTGAAATATCTGCACAGGTTAACCAAAACTCTTCAATGTTTATATTCGCAGGAACACCCAGTCTTGGGACCAGGGAAAATTGGAGCCGAGGGGACATGTCTGGTACCTGGTTCTGCGAGCAAACCACACAGAATTCAAAGTCAAAGCTATATTCGTGTGGACGCACAAATATCATTACAAGAGAACACCGCCTCAAAGGGAGCCCAACTCCTGGTGGGACATGTGGAGTTGGCTGGGCTCATTGCTCGGGTCCTGCATGGATTAATGGTCCTTGTTTTCTTTCCACTTCTCGCGGTCCTTGATAGTTTCATTAAGCAGGATTGTGGATGCTTTGTTTCACTGCTGCTGCACTCTGTCCCATTATAATTTCAGCTGATCAGCATCCGCCTGGCTCCTCAGGGCACTGAGCCCCAGACTCCAGAAATAACAGAGCTGAGGCCTCTTATTCTGAGGACTATCTCTCCGATTCTGAGCTTCCCTGTCCATGAAATCTCCTGGCTCTGCTTACATTCCTCTTTCACTGAAGCACCTGTCCTGCTCAACTGATTATGTAAAAAAAGAAGCAGACTTTGTGGAAATCATTTTGCTGTGAATGGCTTCCCTTCCGGTTAAGCAACGATTTCTCTGAAATGCCACTCACGCAACAGAACATTAGTCCTTGGCTTGCAGCTTTAATAAGCTGTCTTACAGCCTCCTGTACATAAATTAGTTCATCTCTCACCAGAAGGTAATGCTGAAGTGTAGAATCTCTGTGCAAGGCCCCACCGTCCTCCTGCTTAATGTTTCCCTATTGTGATCTATTACTCGAGCATGTAGCTTAGTTGGTCAAGCGTGCAAAGCCCCGCCAATTAGTTTACAATTTTTCTCTAATCAAGGACATCTGTTATTGATCTCTGAAAACAAAATGTTATATAGTAACTTTCACTCCTGCCCACTTCTGGAATACGTAGCATCAACTAGAACTGACGCCGAGAGGTGGGTCCTGATTTGGGACCTCCTTGAACCATACTGTCACTTTTTATTTAATGGTCAGCCTGAAGGTCAGCAAGGATCTTGTATCCCATGTAACCCTTTAACTTACTGCTGTACTTCGGAGTCTTACCGAGCCACTGTTAGGACGGTGAGGCTTCCCACTATGCATCGTGTCAATGCTTAAGGTCTGCCTCCCTAGATTTTGTTCAATAGAAAGGGATAAATAATAACTGACGAAACGACAAACTAGTGAGTTTGACATTGGAGTTGGAAAACTGATTGCAGACCTAACACGGGATAAGGTATATATACAGGTCAAGAAAACTAAAGTAATTCCAGACAGTCAAACAAAGCATTGCGAAAGGCAGTTCATGTCTGAAAAGTTTGTTTCATTTCATTGATTAGGTGACCCAAGTAGCAGATCACGATAACGCTATGGACGCTGTACATTTGGACTTTCATAAATGTTTTGGTACGGTTCCTCATAGCAGATTAATTACCAAGGAGGAATGCTTAGAATTGGTGTGTCTTTGGCAGCGTGGAATCGATGTTGGCGAAAGGAAATGAAACAGATGATAGTTACAGCTGGTCATTTCTCAAATTGAAGATGAATTGAAAATGGTGCTTCCTTGCCAACTGTATTGGGACCTTGCTTTTCTCTGATTTGGCGTGGCTTATTGATGTCAAAACTTCTACAGTTAAAGATGATACGAAGCCAGTGAGAGTTGTGAATTGTGAGGACGATGCTGAGAGACATAATATGGACTTTGAAAATTTGTACAAATGATCAGTTACCTGTCAGATGAAATTTAATGCAGAAATCTGTGAGGGACTACATCTTGGTGTCAGAAACATATAAAGACAAAATGGGCTCAAAAGCACATTTTTGAAATTAGTACAGGAGAGGATAGAATGAGGGTTCATTCCACATAATTCTCAGAAGGTGAACAGATAATTCGAAATATTATTTCAGAAGACTTGGAGAATGTTTGAGGTTTTAAACAGGGATCTCGAGGAAAACAACAAGTAAATGATGATGTCGCTAAAAATCATTGCTGAGTCCACGTTTAGAGTATTGTTTTCAATTATGGCGCCTAGTTTAAGCCCTGGAAATCGTACAAAGGAGATTTCGTACAATCGTACCAGAAAAAAAGTGTTTAGATACAAGGAAAAATTGGAGACATTGGTCTTGTTTTTCCTGAAGCTGAGAAGATAAGGAGGTGATCCCAATGACGTAATTAACATTGTGTATGATTTTAATCGTGTACAAAGCATATTTTACTTCGACTAATTAATATGTCAGTGACGTGTGTATTCGTAACTTCAATATTGTCAGTAAGGCAACGGGAAACGAGGTGAAGAGAAACGTCATTACCCAGAGAGATTTTCTGAGTTGTAGTGCATTGCTTGGGAGAGTGTTGGAAGCAGTTAACATACAATGTTTCAAATGAGAGTTGAATATATGTTTGAAAGGGATGAAGGTAGGGGACGGCCAAGGCAGTGCTGGACTGTGGTACTACCTGTGGAGCTCTTGCTGGAGTGGGTGCAGATGATCACATGGTGCCCTTCTGCCCTGCAAAGCTCTCAGATTTTGTTATTATTTGCCCTTCCATTCCTCGACTGTGAGTTTGATCCACTGTTTAATAAAGCTCACCTGCAAAAGCAAGAGAGATTGATCACTTGTTTATTTCAATTTCTCCCGACCCAACCAATCCTCCTGTGCTTCATCACACTTTTTATTAAGTTATCTTGAAGTGTGTTACTGGAAAGGTTCTGCATCTCAGGTACCTTCTACGGAGAAAGAGCCAGACTTAATATTCGGGGAGATCTATGGGTTTCGAGTTCACAGTGAGATGGGAAGAGGTTAGGGGATATGTAAGGGGAACGTTCTTCACAGAGAGGGTGGTGGGTGCCTGGAATGCGCTGCCAGCGGAGGTGGAAGGACAAGAATAATGGTAGTCGGTGAGATGTACCTGGACATACAAATGAATGGTCAGGTACCAAAGGGAATAGAGCCATAGAAAATAGGCGGCCTGTTTAGATAGTGGGTCTGGATCCACGCAGGCTTGCAGTTTCGAAGAGCCTGTTCCGGTGCTGTAAGTTTCTTTGTTCTTTGTCCTTCGGGGGCAGTATCCATATTCAGAGTTGATTGCAGTTAGGATGTGGGGGCGGGGTGCAGGAGTAAACGACAGGTGGGAATGCGCCCAGAGAGTGAGACTTGTGCAAAGATCATCCTTACAGAATGAATAGTTCCAAAAGGGGATCGTTGCGGTCTGACAGCATAATACAGTTTTCATAGTTCTGCGTGCTAAACCGAATTCTCGTTATAATATAAACAGCTCATAAACTCATACAGGATAGCAAAAGTTCAGGAAACATTACCTTTCTGAGTAGAACAAACCACATAAAATTACAAAATATATTTCCCAGTGTGGTACATGTAAATGTACAGCTTCAGGTGTTCAAGGAAAGAGGCGATTTATTGAATCTTAATGAGAACACAATTAAATATCTAGACCTTTAACTTTAGTCCTTCTAACAAGAGAAACGACCAAATCATAAACCCAAATATGTTTACGTGATCATTCATTTCTGTTTCATTCATGGGTCACATTCAATTCAGAAAAACAAAACTGTGGTAAATGAGCATGCTTATGACATTTCTAATTAGTTGTTTGTGTCATCTGACTTATTATGTTGTTACATTCGATAGTTTCTTGGGTATATATGTATGGGTATATATGTGGTTTTGAGAGGGAAAAAATGCGGTCCATTTCTTCTGGCTCTGTGTACTGTTATCAGCGCACTAAGATGTCTGTGAAGATGGGTCATCTAGTCTTATTTCATTTCAGTTGTTCTTGACTTCCTTCCAGAAGTATTCCTCCACTGAGAGTGCAGGAAAGCTGCATGGTACAACAGAAATTCCTGTAATATGAATGCACTTGTTTACACAAACCTTCCAAGTTCCATTAACTGCCATTAAAAGCACATCATTCTGAACTTTTGCAAATAGATCTTGCTGTTTAGGATGCACTGGAACCTGCCTTATTTAATGTTGCACAGGGGCACAGGTTGCTTAACCTATACAAGATATTTTCTTTCAATGCAGCAAAATCATAACCCGGAAAGCAATTTCTGGATCCTACTCCCCAGTTTTGTTTTTATTTCTACGAATATTTACACACCTGCCTGTTCGTTTTCTTGCACATTTCAATGCACCCATCTCTTTGGCACTGTCAATACGCATGACATCCATCACTTCTTGCCCACTCTCATTTTTTGCCTTCACAGTTTTTTTTTCAATCTCTGCCCATTACCCATCTCACTCTCTGGCCCTGCAAGTTTACATCCCCTCCAACAAACGTTGTACTCTTTGTGTTGAGGAGAAGCCCATCTCTTCAGAAGAACATTGTGCTTGCGCAACAATGATCCCAGTGTCTGAGAAATCAGAATTCCTCCACTGTATGTCACCCCTCAAGTCATGGTGTTGGGTTTTGCGTAAATGGTGAAACTCGTAGCATCCAAAATATTTCGAAGATTTTTGCCACATTACTACTGTGGTTTCGTTCCTGCATTTCAATCTACACCTAAATCCATGGAACGGCTCCTGCATGTTTTCCACGCTGTCCATCGCTATCTCATTGGTTCCAGCATGAACCCCAATGACTGATCTTTTTACTCTTACTTATGCAATGATTCTCTTTATGTTTCAAACACTTGCACCCGAAGACAGGACATCATATGGTCCTCACGATGTCGATGCAAAATTAAACGTAGTTCTTTCTAACGATTGAGTCACACACGACTACTAATCTGCCTTCCAGCCTCTCCGTTATTTTTTCCAGCGTATCCTCGACACAACGACACTGTGGTTTTCTCTCACGCCATCACCAAGACTCACTCAAGTTGCTCAACAAATCGGACTCCAAAATATAATACATCTGACACCGATCCAAGGATACTTGCGTTTCTGCTCCTGCTTTCTCTATTCCCTTGGCGAATGGTCACCGGTTCACCTGCCATCTCTGCACTGCTCCTTGATTGCTTATCGTGATGTCGCATGATAACCCTCTGGCTTGACTCTTCCAGAAACCTCTCTCTTCCTTGAATGCTGCACAGTGCGAACAGTTGATTGCCCAAGTCAACCACGTATTATTCAAGAACTGTAACTGTCTGACCCTAATGCAGATCTGACTATCCTGGATACCTTGTTAATACAAAATCTCACACGTTTTATATAGCCCAAGTATCATAAGCTTTCCCCGAGTTTCTGCCATATTTGAAGATCAAGATGATGCAAAATGTTGATGAACTGCTCTCCCTTAGATTTTATCAGTCGTTCTAAAGTCTTCTCACCCTCTCTCTCTCTCTCTCTCTCTTGCGTTTCAGCGAGGATGGAGGAAGAGGAGGAAACACTACAGTCATCTAATTTCGGAGCTCCACTGTTTTGTGTCGCATGATCCTTCAAGGAGCCTTTCACAATTATGGTGAGCAAGGAAACCTCTCTCAGAATCCTGAGCCGTCTCTTCTCAGTGCCACCTTCTGTTGGATTTTCGTCCTCCTGTTAAACACAACTCTTCTTCAAAACCATTATGAAGGTGGCAAGCGAGGCAGTATTTCACAGAAAGCATCTCAGTCATATGATGCCACTGGCCTGCATGCCTGGAGGTCAGAAGCAGGAAGAGAGTGGTGAGCTTGTGGGTATTTACAAGTGATCTCCAAGTATTGGGGACGAAGTAGATGAGAGCATTGGCGTGCAGGTCAGGGAAAATCGCTGGGCAAGTTGGGTTGTAATATTTTGAGATTTTAAATACGTTAGGGCAGACTGTGAGAACTGTAAAGCCTGGGAGAATGAAAGGCTGAAATGTGTACAAAGTGTGTTGTATACGATTCTGGAAGAGTACATTTCCAGTCGTACCAGATATGGAAATGTCCGGAATCTGCTGCTAGTAAATGAGACAGGCCATGCAGAGAACAGCAGAATGGCGGAGCGTTTGGAAAATAGTAATCAGAATACGACAAATATTGAAAATTGTTTGGAAATGGGTCGATATCAGGCTAAGTTTAATATCGTCGGCTGGATCATAAGAATCTAAACTTTGAACGCGACCTCGCTGATGAGTAATGCATTATGGTTGATAAATCATTGGATGAGAATGGGAGAATTTCAAAAGAAAGATAAATATGTTGGAAACTAAGTATGTGCATATGACTAATAATTATAGGCTACGTAATGATAGAGTCAATAAATCACCATATTGATGGGAATACAATGAAGAAGAAGGAGGCATATTATACATTCAGCAATATTAAATGTACCAGAGATTTGGAAGAGATTCGGAAATGCAGGAGAGAGGCTTTGGCTGGAATCAGGTGAAAGTGAGCTCTGTAGATGCTGGAGAACAGAGTCGGGAGTGTGGTTCTGGCAAAGCACAAAGGGTCAGGCAGCATTCTCTGAAGTTAACCAGTTAACCAGTAATGCTTATACACTTGTTAAGAAATCGTTTTGGATCCTTGGATTTATCAGGAGAGGTAAAATGCTGAAAAGGAAGAAGTGCTGCTACACCTCTGAAAAAAAAACATTTGTCAGAACCAGGACTCTGGCTCAGTTCTTGGTAACTTACTAAAAGAAGAATATCATAAACCTGGATAGAGAACAAGGGATATTTCCTACAATTATTCCAGAAATGAAAAATTCCTTTGGGAAGGGAGGTTAGAAAGGTTTATTATGTTTGGAGCAGACACATTAAAAGGTGACCTTATTGTACAGCTCAATATTACAGACAATATTAACAGTGCAACGAAAGACATTTTTTTCCACAAAATGGTGCATTAGAAACATATATATATAGAACATATAGAAGGATACAGCGCAGTACAGGCCCTTCGGCCCTCGATGTTGCGCCGACCGAATCCTACCTAACCTATACTAGCCCAATAACTTCCAAATGCCTATCCAATGCCCGCTTAAATGACCATAAAGAAGGAGAGTTCACCACTGATACGGGCAGGGCATTCCATGAACTCACAACCCGCTGTGTGAAGAATCTACCCCTAACATCTGTCCTATACCTACCACCCCTTAATTTAAAGCTATGTCCCCTAGTAACACCTGACTCCATTAGCGGTAAAAGGTTCTTAGTATCTACCCTATCTAAACCCCTAATCATCTTATACACTTCTATCAGATCTCCCCTAAACCTTCTCTTCTCCAATGAGAACAGCCCCAAGTGCCTCAGCCTTTCCTCATAAGATTTTCAAGCAAAGGAGTAAAAGTATCAATATTGTTAACAAGAGAGCAGGAACCCATTACATGCTATTTCAAGAGATTGATGAGGTACAGATTCGCTCTGCAGGGTTTGAAACATGACTAGCGTTTCTCTCTTCTCACTTTTTCCTGATTAAATCCAGCAGTGAGCATGCTGAAAGGACACACCAGCACCTTCTTTATCTCCTCTCGGAACTTGTCCTGGGAGATTGCGTATATGAAGACGTTGATGCAGGAACTGAGCAACTGAAGCATATTAACCATCTCTTGAACGATATACCGTGGGTCATTAAAATCCAGGCCAGAGAAGTAGCCTTCACCTGTAACTCGCACGTAGAGAAAATGCCCGAGATAGCTTGCCCACAAGAGGAGGAAGCTGATGGAGATTGTGAAGAGCAAGACTATGGACTTCTTGCGATTGGCCATCTCCATATCACCACGATTGTCGGCACCACGGAGCCTCCTGCGTGCTCTGCTGGCTGCTAAGATGTGCCTTACAGTCAAGTTGTTCAGAAGCAGGATGACCAAGAATGGTAGAAAAGGTGTTAATATGTGGTCCAACCAGTCAAAGACTTGCCAGATTGGCCGAGTGTAGAAGATCACACGAACGTCACAAAACCAGCCCACTCCATTTACAGTGTACAAATGTTGATAGATGAAGTAGAAAGGGACGTTCTTGATGCAGCTCAAGGCATAGATTACTCCAATCACCAGCGATGCAGTTTTCTCCTTGCAGTGTCTGGCCTTCATTCTCTGGCAACAAATGGCTACAAAGCGATCTAAGGTGAAGGCCACGGTCAACCAGACTGAACCATCCCGGCTGCAACGAACCAGCACTGCACCGAATCTGCAAACAAGCGTGGTGGACAGATAACTGTCCCGAAAGTAAATGCGTCCAATCCGGTTCAGGACAACAGCGGTAATGATGACAATGAAATCACTCACTGCTATTGCCACCAAGTAATAGGTGATGCACCGGGAAAGTCCACACCGTCCTCGTGAGAGAATTGCAATTGCTATCAAGTTTGCTGTGAGAGGTATAGACAGAGATATGTTATGATGCACATGCCACCAGGTTTTGAAATACAGAATGTAGTGATCAAGTTTACCCTTTAAGATTTTGGCATTGTCAAATCCGTTGTTCAATGTTCGACATCTAATGCTGGGTTAATTACTTTTCAGCACATGGAGTCAACGCAAACTACCCCTTCATGAGTTCAACGCCTTCCCCCCACCTTTGACAGTGAAACAATCCTCACGTCTAGTGATTAAAATATTTACTGCGATGTTTTGATGCGGACCAGCATTCTATTTGCTGATGTAAAATATGACCAGATCCAACAGCATTTCGATTGAACTTTCTAACTTTCCAATCAATGTATATCCTCATCACATCAATCAGTGTCATATATTGTCACTAACTGAGGTTGCAGCTGATCGCTAAATCTGCCATTTCTTGAATTCCTGATATATGTAAAAAAGTGGAGGTGATGTTTTCCACTGCCCATACCATATATTGCATGATTTCATGTCTCAATGGGTCCATCGTTCCATCTCATTTCCAATCATCTGTGTAATGTTATGAAATATATAAGCTTTGTGTACTGTGTTCTAAATTACCCTTATGTCTCTCATGGTGACCTTCATTTGTATAAGGTGTCATGAAAGGCCCCTTCGTATTTAAGGCAATCCTCTATGGATCAAGTCAAACCCGACGATTTCAAATAGAAATCAAAGATTAGCAACCAACATTCATGATGTCAGTGTCAACCACATCGAACACAAGTAAAATAGGCAGGCCAATTACAAAACCCATACATAAATTACTCCATTGGTAACATTTTGAATGCATAATCGATTTTTTTTTAAAAAAAATGCATTTCCACTCAATTCCTCAACCCTTTCTGAAATTTGATGGTTGAACATCAAATACTGCAACGACCACTTGTCATGAATGAATAAAGGAAGTCCGCAAATCTCATTAAAAATCTCCACTGTGAACGTACTAGTCTGCAATATTTGCATCGGTCCAGAAATCAAAATGTAGATTGCTATGTCAATAAACTAAATTCTATTTGACCTCGCAACCATCAAGTGGAATTATTGTAATGTAATAATCGCACAAACCCTTTGTAATCCGTTTTTCTGCATTACAACGGGATTGCTTAGTGCAACATTAAAAACAAAAACGCAATGCTCTGAAAATAGTGGATTAATGTTAACAGAACCCCTGTAATTTTAATTTCTATTTCAAATTTAAACTGTATCATATCATAGAATGAAACCATATAAATTACTACGTGCTCATATTAACATACAACTGAATAATTTTCAATACGTATAAGAACATGAGCTTGATCATGAATAGAAGACGCAACACTTACATAGCTAAAAAGAAACAAGTTTTGTAGTTAACGTTATTTACCAGGGGCACCAATAAGTGCGAGAATGGGGTAGCAAATGGCAAAGAATGGGCCGTTCGCTGCTCCATGCATTGTCTTTCAAAAAGTGGAAGTACTCCCGAAGCTTCACACGTTATCTCTGAGACGCAAGCAAATCATCCCTCTTCTTTTAGAGTAAGCAAGTCCACAGGGGCAAATAACTGACAACACGTGGGTTCAGAATATTTCATTGAACCAGGTTGTTAACTCACCCATGTGTGACCAACTATTTTTCACATCAGAAAGATGAATCACCTCAAAGCACGTCTAAGTAAATTTAATATTGCAAATACCACAAATGCCACTGATCATGCCTGCATGAATGCATATCTTAGATTCGCTTATGTTAAATGCTGATACGTGGCCTTATCGCTATTTTTTGTTTCATCTCATCTTTGCTATATTCCCAGTTAATGCACGTTTTAAGGTATCAGTTTACAGTAGTATTTGGTTCCTCATCAGATGTTAGAGTGTTTTGTATGATCATGTTGCCCAATGTCACTATTGACTGAAAATCCGCAGCATTTATCCGAGTTGACTTCTGGCTAATTAGGAATGGGCGTTAACTTCTGTATAATAACCAAAGCACACCTCCCGTAAATGACGAAGAAAGAAAAATCTAACTATTGTTCCTGCTCTATCTGAACTTTCACAGGGAATATGCATCTTTTGTCATATTCTTTAACACAACACGGAGACATTCGTTATAGGTCCTCCTTCTGATCTATATTCATTTGGGTTCTTAAGAGGAAATATTCAGTCTGGAAACAATACAATGAAGTATCAGTTAAATACGTAAATAATTATGAGAGCCTGACATTGTTTGCCAGCGACTGCTGCCGATGGATGTGTCGGTTGGAGAGAGAAAGTATATGCAACCTAAACTGGGAGAGTTTGATGGATCATCAGACCCATCAAAAGCGAAAGATTAACGAAGATGTTTCCTACTTTATAGAATCTGAAAGCTCTCACTTGATTATTTACCAGATGGGAAGCTGGACATTCCAGGCGCGACATGCTCTACAAGAAATGACTTGAGAGCTTGTCTGAAATATGATAGGGAGTCTGGTGTTGGTTTGCACAAGGCAGTGACCATGAGGCCACTAATGAGTTATAGTGATACATGGTATCTCAACGTGATTTTTACTCTTAGTTGTGGTGTTCAACGTGAGAACTAAATGTTTTGCATTGCTTCTCTGGCTCTGCGAGCACGACTTTGAATTGCTTCTGATATTAATATGAAGTTGAATGTGCATACACGGGAGTAGGCATGGGAATATATTCTGCCTGTGGAGTCTACAACCCTTCATGCGCCTCCACTAATGATGTGCAATGTCCATCTATGCGCTGTTACATCTTGACAGTTATTTAGAGTGCAATAAGCGCATATGTAGAATCCAGAATGTAGGCTTGTTTAATGAGCTGAACGGTTCATTTCCAATCATTTCATCTCCATACGTGGTAACATTTAGTGGGTGTATGGGCGCATTTTGTCTGTTTGTTTGGATTTGTTGCTGCGAAATCTGCGGACTATATCCATTGAACTCCATCAACACATACATTGAGTTCGATCACACCTACCAAAAAAGAACATGAAATTTCACCACCACAGGAAATGCCGTCACCACAGCGAATGACATTATTAATCCAAAGAAACCCAAATATATAAACAAAAAGCAGCACGTATCAACACTTCTTCGCACAGAGGCTCACTGAAGATTTTACTAAAACGGTGACAAAATATCTGGAAAAGAACTTCCCCACTCATCTATTAAACCTGCATCCAGAACCTCAACATGAGCTAAAAGACTTCTCAAAACCCGATAAAGAATCGAACAATGGTATGTCATCGACTTCTCAAAACACCACCCAACCTGTTCGTCCAATAGCGTTAAGGAATATATGAAATAAACGCTAACTGGTGACATGTTCTCCGTCAAGCATCTAATCAGAAACATCAAAGCTGGCGTTTCCCCACAGTTCATTAACTGTCCATTTAGTCGCAATATGAAATGGTCTATTATTATTTCAAACCATATGTATGCAGTATAAACAAACCCTTTTTTCAAACATTTTCCTCGTCTATTATTGATCTTCAAGATGATTTTTTAAAGTCGGTAAACATTTATTTCCAGCATTTTAATATTCAGATTTCCATCATAAATTCTGTTTTTTATTCAGGACATGTGCATTCCAGTGATTGCAACGATATCTGTTATTATCCCCAACTGCCACTTACAAGTTGGTGATGAGCTGTAGGGCATTGGTTGCAAAACTCTCAGCCTCCCTGTTACGCAGGGAGTTCTGACCCAAAGGCAAAGAAGATGCTGTAAATTTCGAATTCAGGGTGGTGTGTAGATTCAAGTTGAGCATGCATTTTCATGCTCTCGGTTTTGTGTATCGTAGATTTCATTTTTCAGGGAAGTGTCGTGAAAAGGAACATGATGAGCATCTGGAGGATATTTTTGTATTGTCTTCTTATACTGTTACTGCAGATCGATTGTGGTTGGAGTGGCCACTTATGCCAATGATGACTGTAATGCAGGTTCCTTTCTCCTGGATGGTGTCAAGCTTTTTGACTGTTACAGAAATTACAATTAAGCAGAGAAATCAGAATCATTTCAACATGCTTTTGCTTCTTGCAGATGATGAAACATATATTTAGGGGATCAAGAGATGACTTATTTGGTGTAGTATCCATAGTCTTTGATCCTGAATTTGATAGCACATTATCGACAAGGCTCGTCGCATTGGGGCTTGGGCAAGGGAAACTCCCATCTTGTCGAAATAGGGAGACACAACATTGATAACGTTGATGAATGTCAAAGGACTATTATTAGGTTCGCCGTTGTGTAGATAGTCACTGCCTCACACTGGAATGGCAAGAACATGACTTGAATTTATTTACAACGCTGGCATTGTGATGATGTTGCTGAAAATGTGTTGTTGGAAAAATGCAGCAGGTCAGGCAGCTTCCAAGGAGCAGGAGAGTCGACGTTTCTGGCATGAGCCCTTCTTCAGGAATGTCCAAAGTGTGTCCAGCAGCCTAAGATAAAAGTTAGGGAGGAGGGACTTGGGGGAGCGGCGTTGGAAATGCGATCGGTGGAAGGAGGTCAAGGTGAGGGTGATCGGCCGGAGTGGGTGTGGGGTCGGAGAGGTCAGGAAGAAGATTGCAGGTTAGGATGGCGGTGCTGAGATGGAGGGATTTGACTGAGACAAGTTGGGGGAGGGGAAATGAGGAAACTGGAGATGGTGGGCTCACTCCACTGAATATTTTGACCATTCATCTTAGTGCTGAACAGCAGGCCAAGCTCAAAGGGCCAAATGACTGATGTCGAATCGTACAGATTTATATCATTTCACATTTCTACCTGAAGATTCTTGACAATACTTTAGCTTTATCTGTTGCATTGTGATGGGATCCCCCATCTTCCTTGTGGAGATAAGCTGTCTTTGAGATGGGTTGCTTCTTTCCAGTCCATCTTGTTCAGGTGAGCACAGATCAAACTGTCTCACTCAGTGGCCTGCACTGTCAATCGGATCAGCCTCGATCCTCCGTCACACCGTGGTTGGAAGATAAGCCATCCTGCACCGAAACCTGTTGTTCAGTCGCTGCTGTCAGTCATCGGCCCAGCAGAGAGTGGTGTATAGCGGTTGCGCTGGAGAATACGGCCGAGGGCGATACAAACAACGGGAGGCAGCCGAATGGACTGGGCTGAGGCATATTTACATCGTGAGGCGGGAAAATAACCGGCGTGCCCCGGAAATTTAAAATCAGACGATTTTTTCTTTGTTCTGAGAAGGAGTCAGCTGCAGATTTTCTTTAGGAAGCAGGCCATGGATTAGCAGTCGAGGCTGAATCTGTGAAATCCAAGAGAGAATGAAGGGGTCGGAATACAGATTGGAACAAGGATTGGAAAAACTGCCTTAATTCTGCCCAACACATAATTGAGTTTATTAATCAGCATGAAGGGAATCAGAAACCGGGAAGAACTACGAGACTGCTTCCAGATGTAATTGAGAATGCATGGGGAAAAAATGAACAAAGGATATTCCAGCTGGTAAGGAGAAACCACCTAGCCATGACAGGCGACAGCAATGAGACATTTTAGCCATGAAGTTCTATTGGAGAAGGCTGAAAGAACATTTTTGAGAAAAGTTTTCAAAGTCATGCCAGTTCCGGACAGAAAAGATAGTGATAGACAGTTTCCACTCGGAAAAATAATGTTGACAATAACAATGGAGACAGCAAATAAATAAAAAGAGAATTAAACGTGATGTGAGAAAGAAACTTCAGATAGCGAGTAATTAGATCAAGAATATATTGTATTGATGCGGTTTCAGTCAAGGACATTCAATGCCAGGTCGATTTAATGCTGCAAATATTTCATGTCTTGCATATCTTTGTTAAAACAATTGAGACTGATTGATTTGCTGCAGACAACATCCAGCGGTCATCATGGGTATGGCGATCGAGTCGTGATTCTATCCCTGTCAAATGTTTTATGCGTTGGTGAGGCTTTCTGTTTAGTGATTCTATGCTTTCGTGGGGCACTTTGTTTGGAATTGCAGCAACACAGCTGAGATCCGGCATGTGACTAATGAGTTGATGTTCCATGACACCGATGGTCGGCTTTCGAATGAATGCACATCTCAATCGATCATGTGACAAGGTCTTGCAGACGTTCAAAGTAAAACCCACGACGAAAAGTGACACAGAACTGCTAAAGACTCGAGCGCTTTACATGTTCAGTGTGGGGCTTGAACCCACGACCTTGGCGTTATTAATAGCAAGCTCTAACCAGCTAAGCTAACTGACCAACGCAGGAGGTGACTGAAAGCAAATGCATATATTGCCGGTGCCCACAACCACGGGGGCTTTTCATTTTCTGATTAATTCACGGTCGCACGATAGTCTGAAGTATTTTTTTCGTTGCAAAGCTTTTCAGCACAAAAAGCATTGACTTTTCCGAACGCGCACACTCGAGCTAACCATTTGCTCTGATATCCAAAATTAAACACAATGTCCGGACGCATGCAATTTCGTTCGAAATGCCACCAGCTCAGCTGCAGCTTGTCATTTTGACAAATATCGTCTGGAGAAACGTACCTTCAGCGATCGCTCACTGTGCTTCTGGAAACTCACAGACCTTTGGAGTCAGGTTTATGTGCTGCCGAAAAACTGCTGCGAACCTTATGCCAAATGCATTGGAATTGTAATCTAACAGTGGGATTCTTTCTGCTCCCGAAGGGCACAGTTGCTTTAGAGTCAGCAACAGCGCAGAACTCAGTTGCACGTTTTGCTCAATGACTCATGTTGCTTCTGCAATCTTCGGATAACAGTATATTTAGCAAGGTAACACGCTTTCCTGCAGCGTTTGTCAGCGACGGATCAGCTGCTAAGATGACTGCTTCAGACAGCATGCCAGATCCTACATTTGAAAATGGAAAAGGTGCAAATGTTTACAGGCTGAACACTCTCTCACTGTTTTGCCTGACCCCTCAGAGACTGTGAGCTGATCTTATGGAGGTTTTTCAATCATGAGGGGCATGAATCGAGTAAGTAGATAAGTTCCTTTCCTTCAGTTGGGGCAGTGCAGAACGAGAGGGTATAAATCTGGTGTGGGAGGGTGAGAATTCGAAAGGCAGTAAGGAGTAACGGCTTCACGCAGAGGATGGTGCGTGCCTGCAATAAGTTGCCAGACGAGCTGGTGATGGCTGGTAGAATTCCCATACTTTTTAGGAAATTGGGCGTGTATTTGAATAGGAAGGGTTGAGAGAGACATGGGTCAAGTGCATGCAATCGCGGCTGGATCAGTTGAGGATATCTGTTCGGAATGGAAAAGTTCGAACGAAGACTGTGTTTTCAGTGCTGTCCATATCTAATGGCTCTATGACATTGCAGGTGAAATTATAAAAATGATAAATAAAGTAACGAAGTGAAATTGTCTAAAGTTGATAAATTCAAACAACTTCAGATAATTTTATTTCAATTATTTTATTTACCATTTTTATTTGTGTTTTTTTCACTGTTCTGTACCTTTTCTCTCCTTGCAGATGGTGCCAGACCTGCTGAGATTTTCCAGCATTTTCTATTTGGTTTCAGATTCCAGCATGTGGATGCCTTTCCATCTTGTAGTGGATGTCCTTCTTTTGGGCTTCTTCCTTCAATTGGTTGTAGGTATGGCGTGCGACTGGTGATTCAGCAGAACATGAGGCGGTGGCAGCTGACGTGGAACCTTCGCTAGGCGGATCTCGTCGGGGGACTGTTGGTCTCGGAGGCCAGTCAAAAAGGTCAGAATATGAAACTTAATTAAGACCCTGTACAGCATCGTTAGGTTGTGTTATGCTCGGGTCTGCATGCGTGCTGGTGTTTGTACGTGTATTTGATCTATCACCTACTTGAGAATTACTTTCTCTGATATCAGCCTCATGTTATAAACATTCCAATTCACAGGTTCACATGACACAAAAGTCGGTGGAGTTGTGGATAGTGAGGAAGGAAGTGGTAGGTTACAGCGGGATATAGATAAGTTGCAGAGCTGGGCGGAAATGTGGCAAATGGAATTCAATGTAGCTAAGTGCGAAGTCGTTCACTTTGGTAGGAATAACAAGATGATGGATTACTGGGCTAATGGTAGGCTACTTGGTAGTGTGGATGAGCAGAGGGATCTTGGTGTCTATGTACACAGATCTCTGAAAGTTGCCACCCAGGTAAATAGTGCTGTGAGGAAGGCATATGGTGCACTGGGCTTTATTGGCAGAGGAATTGAGTTCCGGAGTCCTGAGGTCATGTTGCAGTTGTATAAGACTCTGGTGAGGCCTCATCTGGAGTATTGTGTGCAGTTTTAGTCGCCATACTATAGGAAGGATGTGGAAGCTTTAGAACGAGTGCAGAGGAGGTTTACCAGGATGTTGCCTGGAATGGTAGGAAAATCTTATGAGGAAAGGCTGAGGCACTTGGGGCTGTTCTCATTGGAGAAGAGAAGGTTTAGGGGAGATCTGATAGAAGTGTATAAGATGATTAGGGGTTTAGATAGGGTAGATACTAAGAACCTTTTACTGCTAATGGAGTCAGGTGTTACTAGGGGACATAGCTTTAAATTAAGGGGTGGTAGGGAGAGGACAGATGTTAGGGGTAGATTCTTCACACAGCGGGTTGTGAGTTCATGGAATGCCCTGCCCGTATCAGTGGTGAACTCTCCTTCTTTATGTTCATTTAAGCGGGCATTGGATAGGCATTTGGAAGTTATTGGGCTAGTATAGGTTAGGTAGGACTCGGTCGGCGCAACATCGAGGGCCGAAGGGCCTGTACTGCGCTGTATCCTTCTATGTTCTATGTTCTATGTTCTATGTTCTATTTTTCCCATCCTTTTCTCCTCCTCTCTCTTTCCAACATCGACCTCAATATTTCCACTTGTCTTTTACTAAACTTCCCCCCTCAGGTAAACCACATTTCTGGATCCACAATTCTAACTGCTTTACAAACTGTTACGAGGACGTAATTATTTAGCATGTATTGCATTTTTGGTTGGCCCTTTCAAATACTGTGAGGGCTGTCCTTTTGTTTGCTCTTGACGGAGCGTATTTTTAGAGTAACTGGAAAAGTGTTCAGCTCTCTCTCTCTCTCTCTCTCTCACGCGGTACTGTTATCTTTTCCCTTTGACTTGCTTTCTTACCTCCGGGGTCCCCTCTCGCATTGGACAAGTCCGCCTCAATCCCTTGGTTTTCGTAAACCAAGAAACCACGCATCCAGGACGCCTTTGGTGAGTCCAACTCAGCCAGTGGTCGCTCCAAGTCTAAAACCACCCGTAAATGTGCTGTCTCTGAAACACTCCAGAGACAGCTGTTCCCTTCCCTTGGGCTTTGCTCTAATGCCACGCGATAGTTCACTGAACCCTGCCCCTGCTTTATTTATTCTCTTAGAATGAGTGTCTGTGTAAGATTACTTATGTCACGACTGTTACCGCGATCCTCTTCGATTCGAATGCCAGCGCTTGTGTGATCGACATATTTGGGGTCCTCTCACACAAAAGGGCCAATTCAGAGCTCGATGTGAAGAGGAACACCTTCATGACGCTGGCGGCTACGCCTCCTAGGAATCTTCAGAATCCCACTCAGTCGTCTGGTACCGGGACGAATCCCCAAGTTTACTGTCGTGGAAATTAAAATGACTTGACTCAACTCTTAGCAAGGGCAAAGAAAGGAGCTTTATTTAAATTCAGCAGAACTGACCCCAGTACTTTCATCTCGATGCCTCAATGTCAGGGTTATCTGAGCATTGTTCAGATACTTGGCTTATACTATTTCTTACCTCACACTCAAGGGCAACGACTGAGAAAATTGAAGAGGTTATTCTCTCAACACCTGGTCATGGACATGACAATTTTTCTGCTTTCACTGTGTCCGACTCTCGCAAGATCGAGTTGAATGTTTACAAAATTGAAACAGCGACAAGCTGGCTGCAAACCTCACCAAAGTATTGTTTACAAAGCTCAGCACAGCATTAAATGTTCCAAAATCATTCTCTTTCAAATTCCACACTAAATGGATAACTTTCCATAATTTTCCATAACAGTAACTAAATGGATTCATGAGGGCACAGCGATAGATGTCATCTATATGAACTTCACACAGGCGTTCGACAAGTTTTCCCATGGCAGACTGATTAGCAAGGTTAGAACTCAACGAATACAGGGAGAACGAGCCATTTGAATATTGAACAGGCTGAACGGTAGAAGGAAGATTGTGTTGGCCGAGGATAGCTTTTCAGACTGGAGGCCTGTGACCAGTCGAGTGCCAAAAGGATCGGTGCTGGGTCCTCGACTTTTCGTCGTTTTCATAAATGATATAGATGTGAGCATATGAGGCATAATCAATAAGCTTGCAAATAACATCAACATTGGAGGTGTCGTGGACAGCAAGGAATGTTACCACAGATTGGAACAGGATCTTTGTCAGATGGGCCAATCGGCTGAGAAGGGGAAGGTGGAGATTAATTAAGGTGAATGCGAGGGTCTGCATTTTGGGAAAGCAAAACTCAGCATGACTTTTCCACTTAACGGTCAGAACATAGGGAGTGTCGATGAACAAAGAGACCATGGAGTGCACGTTCATAGCTCCTTGAAAGTCTAGTCGCTGGTAGATAGGATAGTGAACAATGCGTTTGGTATACTTTGCTTTATTGTTCAGAACATTGCATGCATTTTGCGGCTGTCCCGGACATTGCTTCGTCCACTTTCGGAATATTGCGTTCAATTCTGGTTTCCTTCCTACCTAATTCATGTGGTGAAACTTGAAAGGGTCCAGAAAGGATTTACAAGAATGTTGCCACGGTTGGAGGATTTGAGCTACAGGGAGAGGCTGAACTGACTGGGGCTATTTTGCCTCGACCGTTGGAGGCTGAGGGGTGACCTTCTGGAGGCTTACAAAGTTAACAGGGTCATGGATAGGAAAAATAGCCAAAGTATTTTCCATGACGTGTGAGAGTCCAGAATTAGAGGGCATAAATTTAGGGCGAGAGATTAATGATATAAGAGAAATCTCAGTGGCATTTTTTTCACACAGAGGGTTGTACGTGCATGGAATCAGCTGCCAGAAGAAGTGGTCGAGGATGGTACAATTGCAACATGTAAAATGCACTTTGATGAGCATATGAATAGGAAGGGTTAGGAGGGTTATGGGCTGGCTGCTGGCAGGTGAACTAGATTGCTTTGGGATATCTGGACGGCATGGGCGGCTTGGACCGAAGGGCTAGTTTCCATGCTGGATATCTCTATGATTCTATGACTGGGTGACTAGTTCACCACAGATCACACCAGATGGCCGCCTTTCCAAAGTCCGCAATTACCCCTCCTATTTGGTTGATGAAGCCCTCCCAAACATCTCGTCCATTTCCTTTACCTTCGCATTCGAAACACACCCCTCAAACCCGAAAAAATGGCAGGGATTCCCTGGTTATCACCCTCCACCTCCAGCTACCTCTGCAGATTACGTACAACCTTGGTCATTTATGCCACCTACAAACGGAACACAACACCAGAGATATTGGCCGTTTCTTTTGCCTCCACAGGAATTGCAAAGCCTGCGCCCACACATCCCGCCAACTAGGGTCCACAGCCACAAAGCTGCCTTCCACATCATCAGACTTTTACCGCCATTTCCTTACATGTCAGTTACTGTATCCATTGCTCCAGATGCGTTCTCATCTGCGTTTCGAAGACCGCATGCTGACTCGAAGAGCGCTTCAGGACTCCTGCACCAAACACCTCATGGCCAAAAACTTCAACTACCTTCCCACTCCACCGAGGACATGCCAGTCCTGGGCATCCTACACTGCCACTCCCTTACCCCCTGACTTTTGAGAAAATATACCTAATTTTCAGTCTCGGGAACCACCAGACCCATGACATCAATATAGATTTCACCAGTTTCCCCATATCCCCTCCCCACCTAATCCCAGTTTCAAACTTCCATCTCAGCACCGCGCTCATGGCTTGTCCTACCTGTCCATCCTGCTTCCCTCTGACTTATCACCAGTTCCTCCACTTCCATCTACCTTTTGTACTCTCAGCTGCGTTTCCCCCAGCCACACGCCCCTGCCATTTAATCTCTCCACCCGCAAGTCTCAAACCCTCAACACTAATGAAGGGCTTTTGCTGAAACTTCGATTTTCCTGCTTGTCGGAAGATGCCTGAACTGCTGTCCTTTTTGAGGAATACGCTCCTGACTAATCTCCAACATCTGCAATTCTCCCTTTTAACTACGTCATTTAAGGCGTATTTTGAGTGTCAGCTTCAGTTTATTTGTGTATTTCACGCTCTGTCCACCCATAAATCTCAGGCACGACATCTGATCTTGTTCTTGATTGCAGATGCTGCTTTTCACATACTGTTTTAATTATGACATTTTTAATATGTAACTGTTATCTCGATTCTGTACCTTCATTCACAGGGTTATAACCGATCAACTGTGCATTAGCAAGAATTAGCTGCAGTTTCCCACATATCAAAAAAAATCTCCAAATTACTATTGATTCCGACAAGAATTCACTGTGCAAGAAAGAGAAAAGAACACCTTCAGTAACTTAAGATCAGTTGATGTTAAAAATCCCCATCTTCAACTGCTGCGGTCAGATCGACTCGACCCTTCCTTCTTCTGAGGAGTGCCGTGAGTTTATGAAATACTCAGACACAGATGCATGGGTTTCAAGTAACACATTAAACGTTGGTGTAAAATTTGCCACCCTTTTTATTCAGTTGTGTTCGAAATGTGAACAGTTCTTAATCATTCCAATCTAAGTGTGTAGACAGTTCCTGATTATCCTCGCTGCATTCCTGCCCATTCCCCGTGAGAATGAACTGTCTTCTGATTGGTTAAAGATAGTTCTTTACGGGAGAATGTGCCACTTTATCGATGATGTCAAAATGCAGCGCCATTGTCTGGGGCACATAAATCGTTTCATGTCCAGCTTTTCCTCAAAGAGTAACATGTATTTAGGACCCATTCCAGTGCCGGTTCACTGTGAAATCACACGTTCTTTATTTCATATATAACACATCATATCAGCACATTTACTGAAAGCTAAACATCGTGGTATGTCAGAAATTCCAGGTGCATTTATTAAAATGAATGTCTGTCACAATAGCTGTCTCCGTCGTCCTGCCCTGATTAGTCGTGACGAGATTAGCAAATGTAGCTTCCTAAAACATAATTTATTGGCAAACAATCGAAATATCTCCGAGGAGGCACATCAACGTGTTCAAATCATCTCACCTTTCTCGACTTTAATTGTAATCTGAGTGAATACTACATTCAAAGTTTCTCCTAAAGTACACAAGAAACAAGTTCTTTCATTGTGATTGTCACTTTGAACAACTATTTCGTAACTTTATTTGTAAAACTGGAAGCTCCTTGGTAGATTTTAACTTGCATGGTTATTGGGATAGACCAACACCTGACACTTGCTCTAAAGACAGCCAATATGACCCAAGATTCCTCTGCTCCTCCACTCTGCCAGGAATCCTTTAACCCTGTGTTCTGCATTGAAAGTCGCACTTCCAAAGTGAACGACTCCACACTTTTTCGGGTTTATCTCCATCTGCCACATATCAGACCAGTTCTGCAAACTCGCAATGTTTCATTGCAATCCATAACAGCCGAATACACTATCGACAACTCCACCAACCTCCATGTCATCGGCAAACTTACTACCTCACCTTTCTTCTTCCTCATCCAACGCATTCATAAACATCGCAAAGAGCAGAGCTCCCCTCACCGATCCCTAAGGAATTTCACTGGAAACCGACCTCCAGGATGCCCTATCCAATAATCTTCAGAGAGCACTTGATGGTCACTGTTTGTGAGTAAATATTTTTATCTAATTTATTAAGCATGCCAAAGTACACGTTGCCAGATGAAAATTAACTCAGTTTGTCCTGCATTATTTTACCGCTTTGGAAAGTTAAGGAAATACTTCTATCCCTAAATTATCCTCCTACATTAAAAAAGGTAATCATGGTGAAGGAAGAAACGGACGTCAATCAGTACATGGTATAGATTTCGTAAAGGATTGAAGCATTTCATATCTGTCGCTTCTGTCTCTTTCTGTATTCTCCACTCGCCAATACGTTTACTTATCATTGAATAAAATTAACAGCTATAGTCAGTGTTCTAAAACATTTATCATCTGCATGGCTGCCAAAATGTCACAGCAGATCGGATGATTGTTTGAGTCATTTCCAACACAAGGAATGAATGAATGGCTTCCCACCGGTGTGAACACACAGGTGCCTCAGCAGCGTGGCCGCCTGAGAGTATCCTTTCCCACACATACAGCATTTTTCCTACAGAGTGGTGCAAGTGTGGAATGAGCTGCCACAGGGAGGGGTAAAGGCTGGTATAAGCACAAAGTTTATAATGCATCAGGATTGGTAAATAAGTAGGAAGGGGTGAGAGAGATATGGGCCAAATGCTGACAGATGAGATGAAAGTTATTCATGGTATATTGTCAGTGTGGACAAGTTGGACTGAAGGATCTGATTCTGTGCATTCAATTTCTATGAATCTTTCTCCCCCTCTGTCTCTCTCTCGGTCATGTCTTGTTGCGATCTTATCCCAGTTCAGACAGGAAGGTGGAATTAGGGCTGGGGTCAGTGGAATTTGGATTCCTCCAACTTCTTACCATTTTTACACAATCATATCCCTAGGGGTGGGTAAACTGAAGTCTATTCCAGTACTGGCAGACTTCTAGTTTGTCCCATGCAGTGAAGGTATGTGTGACAAAAATATGTAGTGTGTGTAAGATGGAGAGTAGGAGGATGTATGTGAAAAACATGCAGAGGCTGTGTGAGACCATACAGAGAAGATGTATGTGATCAGACAGGCAGCGCATGTGTGACAAAAACAGACAGGATGTCCTCAAATATGAGAGAGGATTTAGATTATTTATTTATGTTCCGACTTGCCATTGATTGTTTTGGTAAACAGTTTGGATATTCAGTTGCCATTTTATTTGTTTCTGGAAATATTAGCACGAAATAAATTAAATATAACCCCTCAGCACTGACCCTCCGACAGCACCCACTCTGCCAACACTGAACGGGCGACGATGGCACTTACTCAGCACTGAACATGTGACACTACCCTCTCGCTCAGTACTGACACTCCATCAGTGTCTGCTCCCTCAACACTAACCCTCTGACTGTGCCCACTCCCTCAGAATTGATCCTATTACAGTGACTGATCCTTCAGCACAAACCATCTGAGAGTTTCTGCATCCTTAGTCCTGATGCTCTACAGCGTCAGCTCCCTCAGCACTAACCTCCAAAAGCGCCTGCCCTTTCAGCACTAACCTTTTGCACTGGAAAGAGAAAGCGCCTTTCCGGCAGTTCCGGCCCTCTGACAATGCAAACTTTCTTGGCTCCCTGACGGGAGCCTGGTCCTGGTGGACTACTTTACTCACTTGCACATTGTTCAGAAGTTTCGAAGCAACCAAAGATATCATCTGTGAATTGCTGCGCCAAATGTTAATAGCAGTCTCCTGCGAGTGAGGGTAACAGAGGGAGGTGAGCAGTTAACGTATTTGTCACTCTCAACTTTGATGAATTCCTGCCTGATCCTCAACACAGGTCCATAACCTGCGGCCAGACTGCCTCTTATTAACAGTCACAGGCCACATTGGATTTGTTACTGGGTTTGGATTGGCCTAGTGTTAGATGTGAAGGTAGGTGAGCAATTTGGTGATCGTGAACACAGTTCAGTATGTATACTTAAGCAAAAAAAAAGGGATAGTTTTGTACTCCAGGGAGAGAGTAAATCTGAGGGAAAGGCAATTAGAATGAAATTTGGCAAGATTCAGTCTGCACTAGATGTGGAATGAAACGGTTGGAATGAGCACAATTGAAATGTGGAGCTTATGCAAGTAACTGATATTGTATGTACTTGATGAGTATGCACCTGTCAGTTATGAAGGAAGTTGTCGAGCGAAGCAGCCGTGGCTTACTAAGGAACTTGAAGCTCATGTCAAGAGAAAGTAGAAGGCTTATTTTAGCATTTGACGTGAAGGCTCAGTTAGGGCGATTGACAGTTACAAGTTAGTTAGGAACGACCTGTACAGAGAGTCCATTAGAGGCAGGAGAGGACATGAGAAGTTGCTTGCGGATAGAATCTTAGAAAACCCTAAGGCTTTCTACGTGTGTATGAGGAATCAAAGAACGACGACAGTAAGATTAGGACTAGTCAAAGAGAGTAGTGATGTATTGTGTGTGGAGTCAGAGGAGGTAGGAAGCCGGCAAACGAATATTTTTCGTTAGTATTCATATTGGTTAAAGACAATATTGTCGAGGAGAACCTGAGATACAGGTTACTAGCCTGGGTGGAAATGAGATTTGCAAGGAGGACTTCATAACAATTCTGGGAAGGTTTGAAAATAAGTAAACCCCTGAGTCGGCTGGGATCTATCCAACGATTTCCTGGGAGGCCAGTGGGGAGATTGCAGAGTCTTTGCCTTTGATCTTTATTTCGATATTTTCTACAGGAATCGCACTCGAAGATTGGAGGATAGCAAAAGTTGTTCCCTTGTTGAAGAAGGGGAATGCAGATGACCCAGAGCCCAGTGAGCCTTACCTTTCTTGTAGGAAAAAAAATAAGGAACTGAGTATGAGAGATAGGATGTATAATCCATCAGCCAGCAATAATTTGATTTCAGAGGGTCAACATGGTTTCGTGAGCTTTTCGAGATGGTGACCAAGCATTTGGATGAGGGTAGCCATTTGATGTGGTGCACATGACGTCTGTAAAGCCTTTGATAAGCTTCCACATGTTAGGCTGTTGGAGAAAATGCAGAGGCATGGGATTGACGATGATTTCGCAGTTTGAATTAGAACCTGGCTTTGTGTGAGTAAGTGGTGGCTAATGAAAAATATTCATTCTGGAATCCGGTTACGATTGGTTTGGCACAAAGATCTGTTTTGGGATCACTGTTGTTTGCCACTTTCATAAATGACTAAGACGCAGGCATAAGTGGATGGGTTAGTAAGCTTGCAGATAACGCTAAAGTTGGTGGAGTAGTGGACAGCGCAGAAAAATGTTGCAGGTTGCAGAGGTGCTTGGACAAACTGCAGACTTGGTCTTAGAGGTGACAAATAAAGTTCAATGCAGCTAAATGTGAGGTGACTCACTTTTGAGAAAAATAACAGGAAGGCAGAATACTGAGTTAATGGAAAGATTCTTGGTAATGTGGATGTGCAGAGTGAATTTGAAGTCCATGTACATATTTTCCATCCAGGATGATTTTTCTTTGGATTACGGATAGTGTGGAAACAGGCCTTGCGGCCCAACAAGGATACACCGACCCGCCGAAACGCGACCCATTTTTCTACACTTTCCCCTTTACCTCAACTGCACATTTTGTTTGGATTGTGAGGGCAAAACCGAGCATCTGGCGGAAACCCACACAGAGAATGTGCAAACTCCACATAGAGAGTCGCTAGAAGCCGGAATTTAACATGGGTCTGCAGTACTGTGATGCAGCAGGACGTACCATTGTGCTACTGCGAAAGAGTGCGTTGCCGTCGATTTCATTGGTACAGGAATGAGTTCCTGAGCTACAATTTTATGCTGAAACTATACAAAACACTTGTGTGGCTCCACTTATAATATTTTGAACTGCCTGGTCGCCCCATTCCAGGAAAGATGTGGAAGCATTGGAAAAGTTGAAGATGAGATTTAACAAGATATTTCCTGTTCTGGATGAAAAGTCTTACCAGGAAAATCTGAGAGATTTGGGTCTGTCCTCATTGGAAATAAGAAGTCTGAGAGCGGATTTGATAGAGAGTTACAAGTTTTTGCAAGGTTTTTTTTAACTCAGGTTGAGGTTCATGGTGTAGGTCTGCTCCCTGAGCTGCAGGTTTAAATGAAACATGCAGCTCAGCGATCAAACCTACTCCCGAGAATTATAAGAGGATTAGATAGGGTAGT
Source organism: Hemiscyllium ocellatum (assembly GCF_020745735.1). Lineage (NCBI taxonomy): Eukaryota > Metazoa > Chordata > Chondrichthyes > Orectolobiformes > Hemiscylliidae > Hemiscyllium > Hemiscyllium ocellatum. Next base: position 3,473,443 of record NC_083421.1, on the reverse strand, counting down.
CTGTGGAAGTCCTTTACGAAGGAAGAAAATGTCAGCTTGTACGAGAGGTCATAACTACAAATTGAGGGTTTATAGGTTGCAGCCGGATGTCAGAGGCAGGTTCTTTGTTCAGAGAGTAGTAAGGATGTGGAATGCCCGGCCTGTCAATGTCGTTAACTCAGCTAAATTATGGAGATTTAAATAATCCTTGGATAAAGACATGGATGATGATGGGACAATATAGAGGGATGAGCTTAGTTCACAGGTCGGTGCAACAGCGAAAGCCAAAGGGCCTGGGCAGCGCTGTATTGTTCTATTGTTCTATGATATAAAGCTAAGTCTCCTCATCGGGGGCCTCCAACACATGGCATCAATTAGGATTTCACCGGTTTCCACATTTCCCCTCCCCCACCATCCCTCACTTCAAAACCTCCAGCTCAGCACCGTCCTTATGACCTGTCCCATCTGTGCCATTTCCTTCCCAACCATGTGCATCACCCTCCTCTCCAAACTATCAATTTTACAACCTTCTCCGTGCACCTATTGCTTGCCCACCCTCCCAACCTGTTACTATCCATTTCCATATTCCGCTGCCCTCATCGCAAAATGTCCTTCCACCCATTGTGTATCGTCAGTAAAACTGGGCACATTTCACTCTGCCAATTCCACCAAGTCATTAAGGCAGATATAAATCATTGCAGTCCTATGACTGATCATTCCACCATTTTACTAATTACATTTTTACAACTTGAAAAATTCGCAAGAATCCAGATTATGTGCCTTCCAAGAAATAAACAACGGACAATCCTGGCCTTGTTTTAACACAACACCGTGAACCACTACCTTGTGTAATGGCTTTTGATATGGTCTCTTATGGAATGACTACTAACATTTGATCGACTCTGCCTGTAATATGATCCAAAGAACTCTGGCAAAGTTGTCAAGTGTTTTTCCTTTCAAGAAATAATAGAACATAGAACATAGAAGGATACAGCGCAGTACAGGCCCTTCGGCCCTCGATGTTGCGCCGACCGAATCCTACCTAACCTATACTAGCCCAATAACTTCCAAATGCCTATCCAATGCCCGCTTAAATGACCATAAAGAAGGAGAGTTCACCACTGATACGGGCAGGGCATTCCATGAACTCACAACCCGCTGTGTGAAGAATCTACCCCTAACATCTGTCCTATACCTACCACCCCTTAATTTAAAGCTATGTCCCCTAGTAACACCTGACTCCATTAGCGGTAAAAGGTTCTTAGTATCTACCCTATCTAAACCCCTAATCATCTTATACACTTCTATCAGATCTCCCCTAAACCTTCTCTTCTCCAATGAGAACAGCCCCAAGTGCCTCAGCCTTTCCTCATAAGATTTTCCTACCATTCCAGGCAACATCCTGGTAAACCTCCTCTGCACTCGTTCTAAAGCTTCCACATCCTTCTTATAGTATGGCGACCAAAACTGCACACAATACTCTAGATGAGGCCGCACCAGAGTCTTATACAACTGCAACATGACCTCAGGACTCCGGAACTCAATTCCTCTGCCAATAAAGCCCAGTACACCATATGCCTTCCTCACAGCACAATTTACCTGGGTGGCAACTTTCAGAGATCTGTGTACATGGACACCAAGATCCCTCTGCTCATCCACACTACCAAGTAGCCTACCATTAGCCCAGTAATCCATCATCTTGTTATTCCTACCAAAGTGAACGACTTCGCACTTAGCTACATTGAATTCCATTTGCCACATTTCCGCCCAGCTCTGCAACCTATCTATATCCCGCTGTAACCTACCACTTCCTTCCTCACTATCCACAACTCCACCGACTTTTGTGTCATCCGCAAACTTGCTTACCCAGCTTTCAAGTCCTTCCTCTAGATCATTTATAAAGATAACAAAAAGCAATGGTCCCAAAACAGATCCTTGTGGTACACCGCTAGTAACTGCGCTCCAAGATGAAAATAATCCATCAACTACTACCCTCTGTCTCCTTCCAGCCAGCCAATTCCTAATCCAAACCTCTAATGTATCCTCAATGCCATACCTCCGAAGTTTTAGCATTAGCCTACCATGGGGAACCTTATCGAACGCCTTACTAAAATCCATATACACAACATCTACTGCTTTACCCTCATCCACTTCCTTAGTCACCTTCTCAAACAACTCAATAAGGTTTGTGAGGCACGACCTGCCCTTCACAAAACCATGCTGGCTATCCCTGATCACGTTATTCCTACCCAGATGTTCATAAATCTTATCCCTTACCATTCTTTCTAAGACTTTGCCCACCACTGAAGTCAGACTCACTGGCCTATAGTTACTAGGGCTATCCCTACTCCCTTTCTTGAACAATGGGACCACATTCGCTATCCTCCAGTCCTCTGGTACTATTCCCGTTGACAATGACGACATAAAAATCCAGGCCAATGGCTCTGCTATCTCCTCCCTAGCTTCCCATAGGATCCTGGGGTAAATGCCATCAGGCCCAGGAGACTTATCTATATTCATCCTTTCCAATATTCCCAAAACCTCTTCCCTGCATATTTCCAGGGCATCCATTCTAATTATTTGTGATTCCATATTCACATCAGCAACAGTGTCCTGTTCCTGAGTGAATACTGATGAAAAGTACTGATTTAATGTCTCTCCAATCTCCTCCGCCTCCACACACAACTTCCCACTACTATCCTTGACTGGACCGATACCTACCCTAGTCATCCTTTTATTCTTGACATACCTATAGAAAGCCTTTGGGTTTTCCCTAATCCTACCAGCTAAAGACTTTTCATGTCCCCTTCTCGCTTCTCTTAGCTCCCTCTTTAGCTCCTTCCTGGCTACCTTATAACTCTCAATCGCCCCTACTGAACCTTCACGCCTCATCTTTACATATGCCGCCTTCTTCCCTTTCACAAGGGACTCCAATTCCTTACTAAACCACGGCTGCCTCACAAGGCCCTTTACACCATGCCTGACTGGTACATACCTATCGAGGACACGCAGTAGCTGCTCCTTGAACAATCCCCACATCTCATTAGTGTTCTTCTCTTGAAGCCTGTTTTTCCAATCCACACATCCTAAGTCATGCCTCACTGCATCATAATTTCCCTGCCCCCAGCTATAGCTCTTGCCCTGCGGCGCACGATTATCCCTCTCCATCACTAAAGTAAAAGTCACCGAGTTGTGGTCACTGTCCCCGAAGTGCTCACCTAGAATGTTGACTCAGTTTGACTCCAATCATCTTTTCTCAACGTCCTGCAATTTCTTTCTTCACAATTGTCTCTAGCAGTTTCCAAATGTCAGATACGATATTTGAACAGATGGAAGCCATTCGTCCAATTAGGTCAGCTCCACCTTTTAATGAAGTCATGTCTGATTTGGTTAATTGTTAACTGCACTTTTCCGCCTTATCCCCATTCTTTTTGATTCCCGAAGTGACTAATTGGGAGGCCGTCTCAACCTTGATTATACTCAGCCTTGGCAGCCCTTCATTGGAAAGAATTCTGCAGATTTGCTACTCTCTGAAAGACGGAATGTCGTCCTCCTCTGTGTCTTAAATGATTAACGGTTCCCCTAAGATTAGGCTCTATATACTCTTCGCAAATTTCGTTTTTCATTAAATATATTTAGTCCCAGTCCTCTGGAAACTGACCCTGATCGTTGACAACATTTCCTCTAGAACATCAACCCAACCACCCGCACTGCGCCTCCCCCATCATTATTAACAGACCATAAAAATCTCCCGTTAACCTTCTTTGTTCCAAAGAAAAGAATCGCAACCTCAGTAATTTCTCGTCAAAAGGGGTTTGCTCTTCGCTGGACATAATGCAAGGCGGAGTATTGTGAAGATATTTTGGGAAAATATCGCCAGTTATTAGGTTAAAGAAAACAAGGAAAAATAACAGTAAACGCATGTCTCCAGCTTTGGAAAACTTTATAATCTCTTTGGGAAGCGAAATCAGAGGTGAAGGAAGGGTGTATTGCTCCATTTAACACAGCTAGTCTTTAAGAGGCCGCGACGTTGACTCTGTTCACGAACCGATCTGAGACATTGAAAGGATTTTCCTTCCTGCACGTCAGGAATTCAAACCTCGCCACAGCTACACGACCACAAGAATACTGGGTTACAAACAAGTTAAGAAAAAGCCTCGAAGAGAGCAGGACTCCTTTTGTAGAAAAGTTGGTTGCTGTGACGTGGATGTGTTTGCAGCGGGTACAGGATTGTTGCCATTTCACTGTTGCCATGTCCCAGGATTTACTGTTTTTGGATCGTGCACTGAGTCAGTTCACCCCGTCTCTGTTGCGTAATTGGTCAACACGTTCATCCATTAACCGAGCGGTTGGTGGTTTGGGACGTTCCAGGGTCGGATCTCTCACTGCTCATACTTCATTGGTTTTCTTTCCTGCACAGCTCCGGGATTTTAATGTGGTCAGGAAAATATTCCCCAAACAGGAATCTTATCCAGAATCGCAAAGGAATTTCTGTATCGTTTTAATGGCTAATGCAAAGGACAGTGGATGTTGCGAATCCGAAAAAAAATAGAAAATTCTGGGGAATGTCAACAGGTTTGTCAGTACTACTTGGAGAAAACGGAGTTCTGAAGAAGTTTTGAAACGTTGAATCGCCTTTTCCCAGCCCAGATCCTGCTCGACCCGCTGAGTATTTTTCTGCATTTTCCACCGTCGTTTAAACTGAATATAGATCCCACCTATAGGGGTGGAACACCCAGACCCACTTTGTCCAGACATTTCATCGATTTGAAAGCTGTGGGTTTTGAATTCAAATAAACCAAACCATAATTCACTACTGCTAAGCTCCCCAGGGTCAGAGACCTGGAAATGAGAGCTCTGCAGGTCCATTTGTAGTTGTGGCAGAGTGGTTAAGGCGATGGGCTTGAAATCCATTGGGCATCCCCACGCAGGTTCGAATCCTGTCAACTGCGGAGAATTTGGGTAGCTTTTGGAGATTCAGATCACGGCGGGGAGAATCACTTCATCCAGGTCATGAATGATGCAAATCTCCAGTTCACTCAATGAACTGCACAGATATACACTTGTTTTGCCAAATTTGTCTGGACTCGTTATGACACAGCATAAACCCTCCAGCTTACGATAAAACCAGTAACACAGAAAGGATTTATGCTGTACAGGAATCTGCAACAATTCGATTGGCCAAGAACTACACGAAGTAAAAAATCAGCACTTCATTTCTAAAGTAAGAGAGAGATTAATTAACAAACCAATGTATTTCTATTACCCATTTTGATGTTCCATTCGATAATGCTATTCAGATAAAACTCCCAGTTAAGTTACAAAACAGCACTTCTTTATCAAAACCAGGCAGCTGGAGGTTCTTGTCTTCGGATTTTCCTGTCTCTTCTTTGTCCCTGTTGGGAGGTTCTTTGTCAAAGATCACGGATCGAAAAGTTATTTTCCACATATATATTTTTTCAAGAAGATTGCTACATGCGAGGTCTTGGCAGTCCTTCTCCGAACTGTTCAATGTCGCCGATCTCATATCACAGAGCATCTGATTAGATTACTTACAGTGTGGAAACAGGCCCTTCGGCCCAACAAGTCCACACCGACCCGCTGAAGCGCAATCCACCCATACTCTTACATTTAGCACTTAGCTAACACTACGAGCAATTCACCTGACCTGCACATCTTTGGACTGTGGGAGGAAACCCAGGCAGACACGGGGAGAACGTGCAAACTCCACACAGTCAGTCGCCTGAGGCGGGAATTGAACCCAGTTCTCTGGCGCTGTGAGGCAGCAGTGCTAACCACTGTGCCACCCTGTTTTTTTAAAAGACTTTCAAGAGACGCAATTAAAATTTGAATTGAAATTTATATATTTTCCTGATTAAAATTAAAACTGAGTGGCCAAACTCGAACTATTTATGTCTCCAGGCAATGATCGAATTGAATTGTTCGACCCAGGATTACGTCGTTGTCTTATTGAGAACAATTGTTTCTGTGTCTGGTTGTTCTTCTGCTTTTAAATCTCTTAAATGTGCACTAATGTGTTTAAAACACCTCGCCGCTACAGGAAACAATGAACCATCATAAAGAAGATATGTTTTCATTTTAATTTTTAAATACTTTACCCTAACATATCGATAAATTTCATACAATGTCGACTTAGTCTTTTCCTATATATACATATAAAACATGAAATAAAGACAATCTCATCTGAACACCATCAGTTGAATCTGCGATAACGTGTCTGTGATTTCATGCTACTGACCCACAACATGTACGATTTTTAAAGTGAACGTCTATTCCATAAGAAGTCAACGAAATAGTCTCATATTATTAAATATATACAAAGTTTTAGCGGATTGTGGTCTGTGTACATAACCTCTCCGATCCATTGTTCGTGGCACATACATTAAATTTGTAACGCCAGTACCAAATTCAGTAGTTATTTTCGATTGTGGAGCATTTCTTCTGATAGAGGTTGATTTTCTCTGAAAAGTTATCAACTGGCAGTTCTTCCCCATGTTCATTTTTCCCGTTGGAGTATACCTCCAACTCTAACGTCACGACCATCGATGTCGACTTTAAACGTTTTTGAGACGTTTGCTGTAGGTAATACTAGTTTGGTGGTTAATATCGACTTCAAATGGTCACGTTGCATGTTACTGTCCACCGAAAAGCAGTGTTCTTCAGCAAATCGTTTAACGATGCTCCTACACTAGTATAGTTTGGAACAGAATTCTGATAGAGTCCGCTGAGTCTGAAGAATTAAAGAAACTCTTTCTTCGAGGTTGATCATGGAAATTCCTCAAAAGCCTTCGTCCTCACATTCCGGAGGATGCTCAACCTGCCATGACCGATGTTACATCCCAAGAACATCACCTCTGCTTTCGTGAATTCTGTTTTATTTATGTTTGCCATCAGTTTTGCTTCTCGTTGTCGTTCAAAGAGCTCTGCCAACAGACCCTTGCGATCATTCCTTGAATTGCTAAGGATCACTACATCGTCCAAATAGATTACACAATTTGCCAACCCGGCCACAACTCTGTACAAGTGTCTTTGGGTGTGGCGGGCTTGTTCTTCATTCAAAAGTGCATCACTTTAAACTGATATACCCTATATGGAGTGACAAGCGCAGAGAATTGTTCACCAACTTTGATAATGGTACCTTCCAGTAGCCACGCATTATGCTCGACTTGGTGATGTAACTGGCTTGTCCGAATTTCTGGATACAGTCCTCCAATCTAGAAATTGGATATGAGTTCGATTTTGTAACGGCGTTGACCGTTCCATAATCCGCACTAAATTCAACACAAATCATCTGGTTTGGTAACTAAGACAATCAACGAACTCCAAGCGCTCTGGCTTGGTTCAATGATGTTCTCATCGAGCATGGTGTTCACCTGCATCTTGTCAGCCTTTAGACGATTAAGTCGAGAGGGATACTGCTTTATGGTAGCAGAATTCCCTACATCTTCTTCATGTCCAAGTGCTTTCGTCCTCCCCATTTGATTCTTGCATGTGCCCTGTCACGGTAGGAAAAAAAAATCTTTCAACACTTTTCTATGCTCCTGAGACACATAGCTTTCTAATCCATTCCACTCCTCAAGGACTTCATCATTTTAGAATCTGTTTTGAGGTACATCAAAATCCAAAGCGTCTGAATTTGATTCCTTGCTCTGCTGGGCAGTAACGAACACCTCTTCCTCCAGTTCCTCCTTTGTTATGTAATACGTTTTCAACATGTTCACATGACATACCCAATACAGTTTTATTTTCTATCTGACATCTTTGCTAAATAGTTCAACTGACTCAACTTTTTGACAGGGACCACTAAACCTAACTGTGAAGGGCTCACCTATGATTGGTAACAGTACGAATAAGTTATCCCCGTGGGAAAACTTCTGAGTCCCAGATTTTTATCTTCCACCTGCGTAATTTTACACTGTGCCATCTTTGGGTGCTGTTTTGCTGAATCACCGACTCAATTTAGTCTCTCCCTCACTTCCGATTCATGATTTAATTGTGTGATCTCCGACTTTGATCCTGTCATTTGTTTATTTAATTAATTCCAAAGGGCAATCGCTTCATGTCCGAATATAAGCTGAAAGGGAATTGACTAAGTGGATTCGTTTGAAACATTCTTAATGGCAAACAATACGAATGGGTTATCTTTTTTCCCAATCATTCAGGTAATCTTGACAGTATGCTCTCTTCATGGTCTTCAAGATCTTAAGCCATCTTTCTAAAGCTCCCAGGGATTCAGGAAGATTTGCACTAGATTTAAAGTGTTGTGTCTCAGTTATCCATACCCTCCTTAAACAGTCTAGCAGTAAAATTTGACCCTTAGTCCGACTGAATCTGCCTGGGTAGATCATAACGTGTGAAGAAAGCTACTAAGTCCTCTACCAGAATTTTTGCCATGATACTCGGTGAAGGAAATGCCATTGGAAATATGGTCGGCACATCCATTGCAGTCAACAAGCACTGGTTCCCACTTTTAGTTCTCTGGATGGGATGCACACAATCAATTATAATCCACATGAAAGATTCTCCAACTGTGGTAATTGGCAACAAAGGCGCGTTTTTATTTCTGCCTGTGGCTTACCTACCATTTGTCATGGATGGCACTGTCAGAAAAAGTTAACCCTATCCCGTGTGCATTCCAAGCCAATATAAATGTTTAGAATTTAGCTTGCGTGTTTCATAACCCTCGGTGACCCCCTATAGGTAGTTCATGTGCTACCCATAACACTTCTTCCCTGTGTGGTAGCTGCAACACAGTCTTCTGTACTTCAGTCCACTACACTAATCACATCAAGTAGTGTATCAGCTGACCGAAACTCAACTCCTTCATCTTTCTTTTTACTTGTCACTTGGTGCTGTGACTATTGATAGTGGGATCTGTTTACTGCACAGTCTGGGAAACTAGAAATATATTTCTCTTTGAACTCCTCAGTTTCTCGTCTTCTTTGGGCTTTTCCACAATAAGGGGTGTCACTTCCAAATTGGATGTTGCCAAATCATTTCCAAGCACAAGCTGAATTCGTGGAACTGACACTATGTCTATCATGCCCAGCGTAAATTTCCCCGGCTTAAGTTGGCGCTCCAACCTCATCTTACATAAGGTAACGCTAATTTTCTGCCAATATATCCCACAAATTATGACACCCATGAGAAACAGATATGAAAGGGTACATATTTTCCCATCCCTTACTACCAGCGACTGGTTAGATCCTGTCATTCTCAAAATTATAGCTTCTTGTCTTTTTCCCCGTTCTTTCTGAGTAAATGTTACCACAGCGACAGATTCTTTGTAGAGACCAGGTAATAACTCCATAACCAGCCCCTGCCGAGGCTGCACATCCGTCTGCAGCTCCTCAGCTCTTCTTGTGGTCTCCTGTAGTTCCTTCATTAATGCCACCAGTTTAGCTTCTTTAAACAGTTTTATTTCCAACAACACCTTTAATTAACGACAAGTACTGTGTCTTTCTGTGTTCAACTTTGCCAGAATGGAAACAGCTGAGGCCTTTCTCCGCCTTTCCACTCTCTTGGACTTCTTTATTTTCCTGCTCTAATATCTTCCAAGTGCGCCCGGTTCTTGGTTTAGTAATGTAGAATCTCCACTTCTGCCAATTTCTATCCTTCACAGGACGAATATCTGTTCAAAAGCTTGTCTTATGCACCAGCATGTACTCATCTATTAATTCTGCTCCCCTTCTGACGTTCCGAACTCTTTTTTCCTCCACGTGAATTCTTGCAATCTCTGAAAATGTGTTTTTGAACTCCTCCTCTATCTCTCTAAAAGCCTGAAATATCCTCTCTTTATCCAAATAAGAATCCATCCATCAAAAGTATTGTGTTTATTTCTTTTTAACTCAACATAAGTCCGACCTGCGTTTCTGGAACGCTCTCGATATACTTCTGGTCCCAGTTCAGAAGCACTGAAAGTAGCCTGCTTTACTCATTCATAATCTTTTGACACCTCAGGTAATATCATACCAAATCCCTTACTCGCTCTGACTTCGAGTTTAGTCTGAACTCGCATTACCCATCAATCTTCGGACCATTCCATCTGCCGAGCCATGTTTTCCCTTGAAATGAAGAAGGCTTAAACATCATCCGCATCAATATGTTGTGGAGTTGTGACACATTTACATATATCACTAATTTCTCTTATAATTTCCATCCTGTTAACTTGACTTTGCTGGCAAAGTCGCAACTTCTCAAGTTCAAATTTTCTCTCTCCTCTCTCTTCTCTGTTCCTTTCTTATCTCCCTTTGCTCATCCAAGGAACTTCTCTCTCTTTTCCCTCCCTCCTATCTCCCTTCTCTCTGCTTGTCTGTCTCTCTCTCCTTCTCTTCTCTCACTTTTCTCATTCTTCTCCCCCCTTTTTTTCTCTCTCCCTCTCGCTTTCCTCTCTCTCGCTTTGTTTAACTTCTCACACCATTTTCCTCGAGACTAATTTAGGTAACATCATCAGTGGCGACCTCGCAGTGAAGCGAAGCTGTTGTCTCCTGCTTTCTATTTATATGTTTGTCCTGAATGGAGTTCCTGGGGTGTGTAGTGAAGTCATTTCCTGTTCGTTTTCCGAGTGGTTGACAGATGGTATCTAGATCTACGTGTTTGTGTATGGCGTTGCGTTTGGAGTACCAAGCCTCTAGGAATTCTTTGTCATATCTTTGCTTAGCCTGTCCCAGGATAGATGTGTTGTCCCAGTCGAAATGTTTTTTTTTCATCCGTGTGTAGGGCTACGATGGAGAGGGGTCCTGTCTTTTTGTGGATAGGTGGTGTTCGTGTATCCTGGTGGCTAACCTTCTTCCTGTTTGTCCTACGTTGTCTTTGTGGCAGTCCTTGCGTGGAATTTCGTAGATGACGTTGGTTTTGTCCATGAGTTGTTCTGGGTCTTTGAAGTTTGCTAGTTTTTATTTGAGAGTGTTGGTGGGTTTGTGTGCTACTAGGATTCCGAGGGGTCTTAGTAGTCTGGCTGTTATTTCTGAAACTTCTTTGATGTATTGTAAGGTGGTTAGTGTTTCTAGCTGTGTTTGGTCTGCTTGTCGTGGTTTGTTCTCGAGGAAGCTGCGGACTGTACTTTTTGAGTGTCCGTTTTTCTTGAATACGTTGTATAGGTGGTTCACCTCTTTTTTCCGAAGTTCGTCTGTGCTGCAGTGTATGGTGGCTCGTTGGAATAGTGTTCTGACAACCTTCGTTTGTGTGTGTTGGGATGGTTGCTGGTGTAGTTAACCAATTGGTCAGTGTTTGTCGGTTTTCTGTATACGCAGGTTTGTAGTTCTCCGTTGTCATTTCTTTCGACTGTGACGTCGATTGTTGTCGGTTTCTTCCTCCTGGCACTCCATCCACAACGCCATAAACAAATACATTTATCGAGATACCATCTATCATCCTCTCAAAAAACGAAAAGGAAATGACATCACCCCAAACCTCACGAACCCCATCCAGGACAAATGTATAAATAGAAAGCAAGGAGACAACAGTTTCGCTTCACTTAGAGGTTCCACTGATGATGTTACCTAGCCAGCTAATGAAACGTCTGGATCTCAAATCTACAGCTCAGCGAGCAAACCTACACCCGAAACCTCAACTTGAGCTACAAACCTTATAACAGCAGTGTAATTGATGAAAGGGACGACAGGGTCTGTTGTTTTCTGTGGTGCTCTATTGTTTCTGATTCATTGCTCCCAGCGCTCCGGCTCGAGTTCGATTTCCAGTCACGGAGTGGGAGTTTTCCTGTGCTCGTTTGTCGTAGTGGCAGCATTCCTAAAGCAGGAAATGATGTATGTGGCTGAGAAGTGGTCATGTTTCGTCAAAAACACGATTCAGGTTAACATAAGACAAAGAGCTGCGGATGCTGGAAATGTGAAACAAAAACATGGAATGCCAGAAAAACTCAGCGCCTGGCAGTATCCATGGAGCAAAGTAGAGCTAGTGTTTCAGATCGACAGAAGCAGGTTCGTTCGGTATTTCAACATTGTAATGCAGGCAAATTTTCAGTATTATGTGTGGGATCAGCATATTTATCAAAACTTCTCATTAGTTGGCAACCGTCACTTTTACAAATTTAAAAGGTTTTATTTGGCAGAAATGCTGCTTCCGTTTCCATGAGCTGGTGACAAGCTGTGCTTTAATGGTTTCCTTTTTCTTTTTCTTTCTGTCACTTAGCAGCCATGTCAAGTGGACAATTGACCCTTTCAGTGTCTTCCACAATGTGAGTTTCCATTTGCCTTTCTACGTCTGTTCATTGTCACCTTCTTTCACAGTCTCTGTCCAAATCCCTCATTTCCCATTTCTGGTCATTGGAAACTCTGACTGCAGAAGATAGTGTGAAAGTGCAGCTGATGTGGCAATTTCTCCTCCCGCTGACTGGAGTGTGTAGAACTGGGCTCACATTCTCTAGATAATATATCTGTCACTTAGGCCTGAGGCCTTCGACATGTTTCCTTTTAAATTCCAAATACAATTCATTATATTTTGCTTCTCGTGTAAAATTAATGAACAGTGACAGCAGAGAATGATCAGCGTGTGATATCCGCAGTGATTCCTGCCTCACTTCGTTCTTCCCAACAAACTGAGAATGAAGGACGGAGAATAAACGAGGAGGTGAAACAAAAGCGCTTCTAGAACCGAGGTAAGAAACTCCAAATAGAATTAGCAGAACAAAGCAATGAGGTGTCAAAGAGGTCCATACTCGACGTGATTGTTCGGTGTTCGAGATGGGAAAGCTATCCAGCCTGAGGCACCTTCATGTCTCTGGTTGCTGACTGAATCAGAAAGAAGACGTTTCACGAGACCTCCACTTGTCTCACTTTGCTGTTCCCACCACCTCCCCTGACCAGGTTTACATTTTCCTGCTCTTCTATGAGGTAAATGATGCAACGTCATTTCGTGTCTATCACTTTCTCAGTTCCAGTTCCAACATGGCTTCGATTTCAGAGCACATGTGAAGGTTAGACTGTAAATCCATTCGTTCCTGTTGTGAAATGACTGAGTCGCTAACGTGCGAACTGCACCAAAGCATGATTCAGGATTTCTGGTGTTGGTTCATTCGCGTTGAAAAACAGCAGACAAAGTCAAAATGAGGCCTTTCAGAGACTATCTTGGGATTAATTTGACAGAGAGGCGACATCAACAATCCGTGGTGCACTGTGACACCAGCAAATAAGTGTTACCTTGTTTTCAAACTGTGTTTCCTTCGCACTGAAAGCAAACGCGGTACCTTTGTTGCAGAAAGGGTGAGTGGACGGAAACTGCACTCCTTACCAGGATGATAATTGCTGCTGTACACGTTGGCGCACGTTCAAGACTAGGTATGAGAGCAGCTTAACAAAGTTTCAGACAGCAATTAAATGTAATTGCTATCCATTTCACTTCTACAGCAGGTATGGATTGTTTGCATCCAATTAGAAGGACTATGGTAGCAGATACCCGGAGAAACTACCACGGCAAATCCCGCGCCAATCATCTCACTGTTTTTTCAGTGTTGTCGGGTCAAAATCCGAGCAATCCATCGTTAGCAGCAGCATGACGATTCGTCGTGCTCATGAGTTGAATGGTTCAAGAAACTAAGTCATTCCCTCCTTCTCCAGGGTATCTTCGGATGATCAGTGAATCATGTCTTATTGATAGACATGTTTCTAAAAGTGTCAGGTTCTAAGCAGACACCTGCAATCGGTCGGGATCAAGTGAAGAAGCGGAGTGGGGAATTCAAATAAAAGTGCATGGCAATGATGACTGGAACGCATGAGGCAGGAAGTAATCGTGGAGCTGGTGGTGTTAGGCTCAGTGTTGATGCCAATGGGTCTGCCTACACTGCCCACTGTTGATTTTGACTCACACTCACTCCAGGTCAATTCACCACAATAACCTTCTTCCTCTTAGTGTGAGGATCCCCCTGGGTGTGTGAACGCCGTCAGTGGGCCAAGAAAGGATGGACACATTCTCCTTTTTCTATCAGTTTAAACAGGTGATCAGTACATTTTGAAACCAATGTAAATGCCCATTGACTTTCCCTGTACATTTTTAGTGGAGAATGTTAAACTGTGAAATGTCTGTGCAAAAGCGGGCATTGATTGCAATTCTCACCAAACAACATTTTACACAAAAAAGAAAAACATTTCCAAACTTTTGTGATGAAGTGGTTAAGGAACTACAAGTGTGGATGTGTAAACGCACTTCTAGTGGAGGCACTGTGACTCGGTTCGTTAAAGTGCTTCTCTAGTAAACAAGAGAACTTGGAATCAAATGCCAGTTGTGGATGTCCAATCTTTCAAAGGCTCATTGTTTCATCTTCTTCAGATGTCATATTGCTGATTCCATGGCTTTCTGATTTGAGCTCAGCCTGTTGTGATTTGCCTTTCCTTGAGTTATTCCCGACTTTTTTCTCCACCAATGAATGTTGTTTCTTGCTGACTGTTAATAAAAACTGGAACTTCTTTCCATTGTCCCACAAAAAAAATCTTTTCTTCTCTTCTGTTGCGCTCGTCTTTCACTCCCAGTTTTAGTGGGAATAACGAGTTGAGGCAGCAGACACTGCAGATTTGCCGGGAAATGTTGTGGCCATAGCACAGACATGAAGAGCTGATCATCTTCATTTTCTGCAGTCACTGATCATTCATCTTTCACCAACAGTAAATACATCATTATCATCCTATGTTTCGGATGAAACTGCTTTTATTTCCGGAGGAAAAGATGTTGCATTTAGAATTCGAAAGACTCATAACATGTTGAGTAAATAACGTCTCCTTACCGCAGCCCTAAGTAACAGATACATTATCGGGAGAATGTGGGCCCAGCTATACACAATCCAGCCATTGGTGGGAGGACATAGTCTCTCAGCAACTCCACAATTACACTGCCTCCGAATGTGAGACATTTCAAAGACCAGAAATGGGAAATGAGGAATATGAACAGATTGAGCGTCAGAAAATTTGAAACAGAGTGGTGCATACATCACACAAAGAGACAAATACAGACTCCATTGATTTATACAAAGGGAGAACCAATTCTCCATTCGACATGGCTGCTGAGTGAGAGAAAGTAAAAGAAAAAAGTAACAATATAAGCACAAACCTTCAGCAGCTGAAAGACTATGGAAACAGCATTACAGTCGATGAAACCATTTTAAATATGTCGAAATGACGGGTGTCAGCGAATTTTGATAAAAATGTTTACAAAACTGGTCATTTCCCCGCCATCATGATATGGCAATCTGTAACTAATCTGTTTCTGTCGATCTGAAACATTAACTCTGTTTCTCTCCACAAATGCTGCAAGGCGCATAATCTATCAGTAAATCCCTGATTTTGTTTTAGATTTGCATCAACCGTAGTTCTTTATTTTATGTTAGCATGAATCACGTTTGGTACAAAAGCGAATCATTTCTCAGCTCCCACTTCATTTCCTGTTTCACAAACACTGGCATCACAATGGGCGGGAAGTGCCGAACTCCAATGTCCAGATTGGGAACTGAACGTGCACCGCGGCAGTGAGTGAGTAGATACATAACGGTTACTTCACCAACGAGGGCGACAGAAAACACTGTCTCCTTTCTCAATGACACTGCTTTTGCATTTTGCTTTCGGATCAGTCTCGCTGCAGATCGGTTTCCCCCGTCTTACATTTTTTACAGCTTTTAAAAATGACCACTTGGCCCATCACGCTTTTTGGCTCAGAGACATCATTCTATTATAGTCCTACCTTTCGTTTTTGCCACATAATCTCGTTTATTCTGATGTTTCCAGGGTAAATGCCAATGAAATGCTCCCTGTGATCGTAAGTGATAGAATAATGGGACTGAAGTCTGACATGGTCATACCATGTTGTAGGAGAAAGTGAGATGCTGGAGATCAGAGCTGAAAATGTGTTGCTGAAAAAGCGCAGCAGCTCCTTGGATGCTGCCTGACCTGCTGCGCTTTTCCAGCAACACATTTTCATATTATGTTGTAACCCCCTTGAGAAACTCATCCTCATTTTCAGCCACAGTGGAAGATATACGGACACATCTCCCCAGAGGGGCAGAGGTCCCAGGATTATACACGTTCCATGTGCTTCATGTTTAAAGTTTCTTCGACAAAACGCAGCTTTAGGTTGAACACAAGCCCATTTTCCAATTAATATAAAACGTTGCAGTGAGCTGTGATATTAAATCGACAGTGAGCTGTAATAATCCCACAGGTTGTTCATGTGTAATGTTCAATTTCCCAAACTCCACCGACCTGTGGCACCTGGGAATCTGAAAGAACAGCGACAAGCAAATAACCCTCATTTAAATCAACTGACACTCGGCAAACTCGAAACACTTTCACGTCGGGTCTCGTTTTGTTTCTCTGCCTGTCTCGTCTCCTTCTCCTTCTGACCATGCAACTCCGAAGTCACTGACTGTTTGATATAAACAAAGGAAGATCGTAAAGCCAATGATTACCTAAAAGCGGGGCCAGGGAATATCAAACGCAGGGTATTGAGAAGGCATCTGCTTGCACACGGCAGGGCACCAGGATCTTATCCTCCCGATTCTCATAGAATGCACTTTGGCAGTTATACCCAATCTCAATAATCCAATCGATACCGTATCTGGAACACAGATCGGGTAGACTCAGTTCCACCCCTTGCCAGCTCAGGTACATTTTGCAAAAGCTGTCCAGTAACCGCAATTGGTCACAGGTCTCCAGAACAGAAAATGTCTTTTGGCACTTGCACTGTTCACATCTCATTTCCGACTATGTGGTCCATCAGTTCAAACGTATTTGCCCATGTACATGTGCAACTGAACGGTTTGATGAGTGTGCTGGAGATTTGCACCAATCCTTACCTGGATCAAGTGAATCCTCATGCCCTTATTTGATCCCAAACAATAGGATGGGAAGGAAACGTCGGTTTTCTCTGCACTCAGCCGTATTCGGCAGGATTCCAGCCTCCGTGGGAAATTCCCAATGGATTTCAAGTCGAACACTTTAACCACTCGACCACGGCAGCAGAACCATGCCAGCAGTATACCTTTCCAGTTCTCTCTTTCTCCGTGGAGTGAGGCAGAGTTAATCATTGCTGGGTTAATTTGAATTCAAAGATCAAAGCTTTCGAAAGAGTTAAATGTCAGTATCCTCCATGCCAATAGATGGAATGGACAGAGAGATAAAAACAAAAACAGAAACTGCAGGAAAATACACTCAACAGGTCTTGCAGCATCTGTTGAGAGAGATTCAGCGACTTTGTTTCAAATTTTCTCCAGATCATTATCAGAAGTTTGCTTTCCCCGACAGGTAATGCAAAACCTGGTGAATTTCCCCAGAAGTTTCTGTTTTTGTTTCAGTCTCCCGAAATCCGCAGTCTGTAACAATAGTCATTAAAAGAATACAGAGACAAATTTGTGGTTCCGGATAAGATTGCTGTTTTAGGGACCAAATTTAAAACCCAGAACAGTGCAGGAAAGAAGACGGATGAAGTGAGAACAGTTATATATCCGCTCCTGAAGATCTCAAACAACCGACCTTTCGTTTAACAGCCGCATGCTTTGACCAATTTCAGCAGAGAGACTGTTGAATCCAGAAATTGCATGGCTCTCTAAAGCTGGCTGTTACTGATTTCAAGCTTCAGCCTGCCGCTCCATGAATGCCAATTGTCCTCTATGGGTATTACTTGTCCAAAATAAAGTCTGGCATATGCATTGTGAAGAAAAGGTCACAGTCTGATCGCACCCTCTGCAGAAACATTCATGTCACCGATAACCGGCTTTTCTATAACCAGGACTCTATCCGTTTGAACCTTTTAGTGTCTTGTCCGTAACAGAGCTTTCTCATTGTTCCAAAACCGAAATTATGCTTGAATTCCTGATGTGTAGGAATGAGGATCCTTTCAATATCTCCGATCTGAGCATGTCTAAAGAACATCAGATCCAAGTCCCGGCTTCTTGACGAAGGGAAAGATGGCTGGACTGTCTCTGCTCAGTTGGGCAGTTCACCCTGCATTTCCCTCTAATTCGTCTTCCCAAACTGATCGTAAAGATTCATAAAACTCGACACTGGACTTCCTGTTGCGTTTCGCTAAAAAAAATCCACCTGCCAACTGACAATGTTTTCTCAAATTCACTTCACAAATCTCCGCCTTACACTATTACCAGGGATGATGAAATCCCCTTTTGTGGAGAGATTGCCGAGGCTGGCAAAGTCGCTTTTTAGAGGAAAAGTTAACCAGATATTTCCACAGACTGTTCATAATGACGTTGGAAGGAGCAGTGAGGATGGGCAATTTGATGAACAGTAGTAACTGTTGCCACTCACCGGTGTCAGTTACCTGAGCACTGGGATTGAAGATTTTTGAATGGAAGCCAGCACATGCGCAGAATAAATTCAAGGATTACTGCAGATATTCGAATTCGAGCAATATCCGTGAAAAAAGAAACAGGAGTGTATTTGTGGTTCAGACCTCGAGTTTCCAAAATGTAGACAAATGTCCAGAACTGTTTGATGAGACTGGGTTTTGAAGTTTTAAAAGTAATGCGTAAAGCAAGAGGTCATTCGACACTCAAGTTGCGAAGATGTAGCCGATAGAATTCGGACCAATGCAAAGAAACCCCGGAAGGATTGCCAACCCATTTCCTGAACGACTCGGCCACAGGTACGTGAGGTCTTGGGGCCCTTAACATTGCTTCTGGAATGGAGGCTTCCAACCTGAAAGCCTGGTTCTCGGCTTGCTCTGTCTGCACAATGATCTCAATGTTTGCTTTCCATATATATTTCTTAAGAACGGAGGAGGCTAATGGGAGCTTGAACTGAACTACACACATTGATGATGGGTGGAGTGGATGGGAAGAATCCGTTGTCATGTGCAGTGAGATTAATAAACTTTGCAATGGATCGAGAAAGAAAGATGTCCTTGCGTTTGTATAGAGTCTGTCACCGCCAAATGGATCACAGCTGATGAAGTGTTTTTGAAGCAGAATCGTCATCGGCAAATCGAATGTGCAAATCAGGGCAGATTGTTGAACCAGAGATCAAAAAAGAAATTGGGAAAAGGTCTGAAAGGCCAGAATTCATAAATCCCCTTGACCTGAGTGAGTTTCAGCTTTTCCTAAAGGTAACTGAGATTCAGTCACATCACAGTGGGGCGGCAGTTGTTTTCTGTGCAGACTGGTTGAGGCCATGAAATACCAGTCGTCAAAGACCACTGTGGATCTAAAATCAAAATATCCCAAAAATTAATTATGATATCTGTTGTTTATCATCTTTCTGTGTTCTTCTCTGGTTGTTCGTGTGTCCCTGTATTAAATCCTACCCAACGTTTAATTTGTGAATGGAGACATTCCCTTCACTACTGATGTTTAGAAACCCCATTCGACATTGAATGATTTTACTCACATGCTCCCAGAGGACAGTCCTCCCATTACTAGGATGAATCCAGTGAACATTTTCAACGCATCTTCAAAGCCAAGGATTCCCTTCTCCGAGTTAGGGATCTGTTCTGCACTGAACTCAATGTGTGTGCTCATTAAAAGCAAAACAATTGCATCAAGATTTTCAGACTAAGATTTTGCAATCTGATTGCATTAATGTTTGTCCCAACAGTTACTTTCCTTATTGTCGTTTGGTTGTGGATGATAAATTTTCCTGAATATTTCTGGTTTTATTTCATATTGGCGGATGTTGCAGCAGTTTATAATAATAGTGATTTCCAGAAGCAACAAGAGAGCACGGTAACTGATAATGTGAAATGAGACAGCAGTAATGATTGACCTCAGAATGAAGGCGTCGCTGGTTTGCAGTGATAACAGTGTGGCTGAGTTTCGTATTTATTTTGGAGGAGGACAGGTTGGGTCTAAGACGAGCACTTAAAACCGTAGCAAGGGGAATGGTATCAGAAAGCGAAGTTAGGGTAAGCTGAATTGAAGTGGAAAATGCATCAGAATCATGGGGCAGTACAGCTTCATCATGCCACTCAGAATGTAAAAGGCATGCAGAAGAATCAAAACACCTTCAGTGCAGGCACAATGACAGGTGAAGTGGGAAGGAAACAAAGCAAGACAATAAGATGGAATGCAACAATTTATGTGAAAGGTTTCGCAATATATCCTTTGTTAAATGCTGACTTCCCTCTCGTTGGAAAATGGAGTTTCCTGCAGTGTTACGGCAATATTTGCCTTACTACAACACAAGGCCAAGAGACAAGGACACATTTGTAACAGTGTGGCCTTGTCAAAGCACGCTCGGCCCATCTACCAGAATTCAAGACTTCAAAGATCTCCTCTGAGCTGTCCAACGTATTTGCTGCTCCTGTATTCAGATCTGAATTGCTTTACCTTGTGTCTTCCTCTGCTTCCTCTTTCCCGTAAACACTTCAAATGTGAACAAATCACCAGTATTTCCACTTTCCCTCATTGTTCGTAACTCCCGTGCTGACGAAACGTACAATTAACCAATTTGCCTTCTCTGGCTCTCACTCTGGTATAATCTGAATAGTGAAGTGCAATGTGCCTGTTGGCAGGACACCCTGCAGGATTATCAGACAGCGCCATCCTCCCTGTGACATGTACCTGCTGGACAATATTCTGTTGTGTAGATGTGTCCTGGCTTTATCAATATCACCGTTATCTAACTCCCTGCATTTTGTTGGTCGAATTGTGATTATACACAGAATCACAAATGTGTCACAAACCACCTTAGCTGTGCTGGCTCTCCACAGAGATAAATGTGCTTCTCTGTTGGTATAATTCTCTTGCCTACTCCCTGAAACTCTACACACTTTTTCTTTCAACATAAACATCGAATTTGTTTTTAAATAACTCGATTGAAACTGTGTCTTTGTCAATTTCAGGCAGTGGTTTACAGACTCTAACCACTCCCTATGTACCTTTTTTCTTCCTTTACTAATGACTTTTAAACTACAGAATCATTCTCGATTCTTTCAGGCGTGGGGAGCATTCTGTTCTTTATTTCCTCTGTCTAATCCACTCATGTCTTGGAAAGGTTCAGCAAGGCCAGTTTTCGGCATTCTCCTCTCCAAGGAGAACTGCCCCAACTTTCCAAATGATCTTTATTGTTGCCATTCCTCATAAACCACACCATTCCCATCAATCCGTCCAGCACTGTTTCCAATCATTTCACGTTCCCATTTCCTAAAGGTCAACATTCAGGACTGTGCAAACATCCAGATGGTGGATTTATTCAGAGAGGGATTGTGTGTGTGAACATCCTGAAACATTTGTTTCGCTTTCACCACGTATGTTACTGTGTCATGCCCACTACAATCACACTTCTGACCCCAAAGCACAAAGTTATTTCAATGGGTGCAACTTCATAATTTGCACCTTTTTATCAAACAATTGATAGGGCGACTGGGCAAAAGTGAAATCAAACAACCAAGGCTCGAAGGCGTCTTGAAGTAAGAATTTTCACATGCCAGTATGAACACAAGCTACGAAGCGAAGATCATACCTCCAAACACTCTTGCATTTCCAACACTAAACCAGCTGAGTTTCACTCACATCCAACTGCATCCCACTTTGCTCTCGGATTTCGAAGCAGCAAAGAGTTTTAAGAATATCACCTACTCATTCCCTCTCCTTGTTCGCGGGACAGTGCTGTTTATCCCTTCCGCTTGGACTGAGCTGTGTCCATCGGCAGGTAATTCATCGATTTCCATCCACCTGCAGGCAGTGAGGGGAGGTAAGCGCGAACACGCTCTAAAGCTCTCTCTCATCGGCACAGCCAAGTCCCTCTGGTGCTCGAAATCAGCAAGTTTGTTTGGGAACTTCCTCCAAATATCATTTATCTAAGAGAGCGACAAATGTATTGAGATAGTGGGAAATAGAGAACTGTACTCCGGATACTCTTTCCTCAGGTAAATTCATGTGAATGCATTTTTGCGCAGCCTGTGTGGTTTTCAGAATCCATCTTCACATAAAATCCTGCAGGAAAGCTTTTCTAATAGGGACATCTGTTTCTTTGCTGCAGTCGGGCAGCAGTTAGCATCGGAGACACAACTCTCCGAGATGAAGAGAATCTGAGTAAAACCCTCACTCACTGAGAGCCATTCCCACAGCTCTGAACTGCAGGGCTGCAGATAATCTGCAGAAGGATCCTAAAGAAGGGCTCATGCCCGAAATGTGGATTCTCCTGCTCATTGGATGCTGCCTGACCTGCTGCACTTTTCCAGCAACACATTTTCAGTGCAGATAATCTAACGCGGAAGGAGGGTTAAAGATGAGACATTGTTTCACCCTCAGCCACTCTATCCCAGAGACAGAAGGAAGGACAGCATCAAGATGTGGCGTCACTCACGCGCCTGCAGAAGCCGTTCAGCCCATCGAGTCCACTGCGACTCTGGGTCGCTTGTATATCTCTGTGGTTATTCATAATTGGTGATGTATGTCCTAATAATGCGGAACTGTGTCTGTGTCGTAATGCTGTCTCCAACAAGATGATCCAATTGTCATTTATGGCTTTTCATTTCGCAGGGAGGGCACCGCTGTGTGAAACAGTGGGAGACTAAATGCAGGGTGTCATGCACATAGCGCACTCTGCAATTGATATATCTAACCTACACCAGTTTATTCCCCTCTCTGGCAAGTGATTTCGCGAATCAGATCAGAGAAGACAGATAGAGAACAGGAAAAGAGCTTCCAGAATTTCACAAGTGTGTTTCCCCACCTGTGTAAATTTGGCGGGTGTATCAGTTCGAGATATTCATTTCAGATACATTGACAGGAAGGAAGTGGAAATTGAAACAACAAGCAGTACGTTGAATGGAGCTATGTTGTAGAGGAACACTGGCGGGGCAGTACACACACTGAAACCTGGAATTGTCAACGAGCAGAGGATGTTTTCAATCCATTAATTTCTGGGTTATGAGCCCAGCACACTCCCGCTGGATCGCTCTGTTAGCGCTGACTACAGCAGTTTCCGTCGGTCTTCAGCTTTTAATCTGGCGTGTGGCATGTGCATCAGAGGATGATTTCAAGAAGGTTTTCACTATTATTATGCGATACACTGTGGCGCGTATGTGTCCCGGCTGTATCAATATAACCTTTGAGTAACTTCCCACATTCTGCGGTTTAACTGTGATTTCACTTGGAATCACGAAATAGTGCAAATGGAAGCCATACAGCCCACCTTCGCTGTGCTGGCACCAAACAATAAGGAAATGTCTGTGGCATTCGATTGATTGATTTTATTTGATTGATTGATTGTCACATTTACCTGAGTGCAGTGAAAACCTTTGCAATTGGTAAAGGCAGATCATAGTAATCAAGGACATGTAGAACAAAGCGTGAGAAAAAACAAGGCATTCAGGTTACTCCGCACAGGATGTGCTCTCGGCAGGATTCACATTAACAGGATCAGCATCATTTGAAGTGGAGAATACATTTCTCAGTCTAGTAACGGCATACAAGTAGCTGCTGGTGTCTGTCTTGATGATTCAATATCTTGATCTGACGTAAATCTCATCGAAATCATACTTTCTGAGTCAAAAATGGGACCGGATGCAAAACCCCAGGGCTCAAGTGTAACTTCTCGCACATATATCACCCACCTGACGCGATATCACACCCAAAACCAACGAGCCAGAAACTCCGCCTTAAGCGTGATCTAAAATCAGGTGAGTCTCTTCGTTTAAAAAAAGTTTTTTTCCTTTTGTTTCGGAGTCAACGTAGCACTGAGTTTTCATAATAGCTCCTTGCCATTCTGACTACCGTTTCCCCGGAGGCTGCGCTAGCCCTTCCTCCGCTGGCAACTGGACGAACACATCTTCTATTGGCAATCGGTGTTGTGGGAGAGCAAGGTGAATGCGCTCTTCAGCTGCCTATCAAACACGGGCTTCTGCAGCGGGGGAGGGGGCCAGTGAGATTTGGAGTTAGGGAAATTCAGGAAAGCTGTGCAAAAGGGAGATCTTGCGTGCACAGAAACTCATATTCCTTTGGGAACCTTGTCCAAATAATTCCATCTGAGAAAGACAGAAAAGTGCAGAAATGCTGGGAATGAGAGAATCCCTCCCAGTAATCGGTAGCAGTGTCTGTGTACTTCTCGAATTCACAGCGAAGGCTCTGCTATCTGAATCAGCATGCCATGTTACTGAAGAGAGCCCTGTCGCTCAGGCACACTGCACCTGATGTATCCAAACTTTACCACGTTACCCGCAGAGAAGAGTTTTCACAGCTCACATCATCCCAGAGTGACAGGGAACAGGAGAAATCGATTCAGACCAGAATCCTATCACCTGCTGGAGAGAAAAAGGATTTGGGAGAGCAGACAGTCTCGATTAGTGCATGTTTCCATCATTTACAATATTGGTCTGTGTGACAACAAAAGTAGGAACAAGGAACTGTTTATCTTGCTTCTTAAAACAGGCGTGAAAATGTTGGAGAGCATAGGTGCATCTACCTGGTGTTAGTGAAATGATGAACAGCAGAGTACAGTGCACAGAGTATGGTCTGACCACTTTTTTATGGGACCAGCACTCTCCAACTGTGACCCTTTGCTCACATGATTTAAACACAAACAAATAAATGAATTAGTGACAACACTTGTTGAATCGGATTCTGTGAGGAATTGAAGGTGATGGACTGAAATCCCCTTGAATGCGGGGATGTTACATTATCTTTGAGAGAATTGTTTTCCAAACTCGAGGAGAGTGCGCAGCGCTGCTTCCATTGATCAATACCAGGATAGATAGATTGAATCAGCGTCAGATGTTATTGTAAGGCGCCCTGTTGCTTAGACACACTACATCTTTTGTACAATGGTGCAAAAGCACGGAACTTTTGCGTTGAGGGGATAACTTCAAAATCGTTAATGAGGCAAAATGTACAAATGAGCGAAACAATACAGCAACCACAGAAACT
The DNA here is from genome assembly GCF_020745735.1 of Hemiscyllium ocellatum. NCBI lineage: Eukaryota > Metazoa > Chordata > Chondrichthyes > Orectolobiformes > Hemiscylliidae > Hemiscyllium > Hemiscyllium ocellatum. The sequence continues at coordinate 3,448,626 of NC_083421.1, read as the reverse complement.
GGTATTACATAACGGAGTAAACTCCTCTGCTAATGTAAACAAACAAAACAGAAAGGATTCATCCCGTGCTGTATTCTGTTAAAATTCACGAGGCAAAGAACTATAGCAAAAAAAAAGTATTTAAAGTTAAAAATAACAACTTTATTACTTTTTTATATTATACAGAGAATAATTAACTTACAACTACTTACACGTCCTTTCTCTAAAGCTGTCTTTAACCTTCTGCTCTACACTACTGGTCTGAAAAGCCTTCCCTATCCCCGAACCCATTAATATTTACAAAAAATATTCAAATTTAAAAACCAGCCAGTTGTCGAATGTTCTCGTTGTATCTTTCTCTGTAGATTTTCTCTCCAGGTAGGTGTCGATGCTTTTTTCTATGCAATCTCTTTCTCCAGATAGTCACCTCTCGGAGATCGTACTAGCATCCGACATCTGTTGGACTTTTAGCTGCTCTCTTTGCTATTCTTTGCCACTCTGGGTAACTGTTCAACATGTCTGATATTTGTTACATAAATCATCGGCTCGTTTCACTGATTTTAACATTGTTAAAATACCACATTCAAACTTGATTGGGGCATAATTTAAACTGATTAGGCGAATGTGAATTTGTTTTTTTATCAATGTAACAAAGCTGTTAGTTGTTTCGACCAAATGTTATGTTGTTACTTTGTTCTGGACTCCTTGTGCTCGCCAGACATTTCAGCACCTTTTTAGGTACATTACACCCACAACTTCATCACACTGGTATTTGCCAAGACAGTCTATTTCGCTCAACATCGCCCTCTGTCAATCTCATGAGCCTGAGATTTGAACAATCTCTGGTCTATGTTAATCGAAACTACCCTGATTTCATAACCTCACATTTAAGACGCCCCCTTATGTATGTCTTTATAATATTAATTGATTCCTCACTGTGTTACTTCAGCATACATTGAGAAGAAACTAAAATGAGCACAACTTTCACATATGTAACTGCGATTTGACCCAATGTTGCTGCAGCCAACCGATTCAGCTGTAAGTGAAATAGCTCACACCTTTCCTGTACCGGCAATGAGATTGCAAAGTATAGTGGTAAGTTTTCATGAGTTGAATTAGACCTGACATCATTTCTCAGGACGAAACTTACTGGGATATAAAGACATGATGATATACACGGGGGTTGAGGTTGGAATATGGTTAGGAAGAATATGGTGAGAGTTCCCTTATTGCAAAATCGTTCGAGACGACAGAAATGAGATTTACTGGGAGATAAAGCAATGAGAAAAGAAATTAAGGAGTTGAATGGCATGGTGGAATAGATGTAGAATAAGCGGAACAAATCAGGAATGACTGAGTTTCGTACGAATGGAGGTTTTTCAGCTTATGTGAGGTTGGTAAGTGTAAATAGGAGGAAATTCTATCGCTGAGGTGAATGTATAACTCAAGGTTAGAACTTCAAAACCGGCGAGGGACTACAAAGAAGTTTACAGCAGGTACTTTTTATTCTGATAGTTATTGAAATCGGAGATGATTATTCCCAAAGAAAACAAATTAGAAGCTGATTCCAGAATATTTGAAAAACCACGTGCAGACACACAAGAAGCGAATTTAACAAGGACAGGGATTCTGGGCTGCCTGGATGGGGATGCAAAAGTGGCACACTCACGAATTCTTTAGCGTTCATTGGAAAGAAATTGTATAACATCTGCAAATGAAGAAGTTTAGTATAAGAAGAGCTGGTGGTGTTGAAAGCTTCACGGTTGATTCTACGTGAATTACTACAAAATGTTAATATACTCATCTGTTTGTTATAGCTTTGCAGTAAACGGAAGCCAGTTAGCTCACTCCGCTGGCTAACTGGTTTATGGTATAGCGTGAGACTAACATTGTGAGATTAATTGTCGCACTGTCTCAGGTTTCCATAAGGATCATAATCTCTCCCACTCACCTGATCTGTAATACATGGTGACTCTAGTGAGTAGGAATGGCCCTGTTGATGTCAAGCATCACCATTATTGCCATCGGTTGCCTTGAGCATTTGATTACAATGACCAGGAACGGAACTGAGTCCACTTAATACTCACTGATCTCCCCACGAAAAACACAACAAAAAGACTCCTCCTTATTCCTGTTTGAACGCTCTGTTCTGCACAACTACGAAGTTATTTGTTATGATTTTACCAGATTCACTGACAACATTCAATCTACCCAAAGAGATAAACCTAATTCATTTCGAACAGTTTAATGAACTGTGTGAGTTTGCAGCAAATGGGATAATGTGAAAGGAGTTTAACAGACTTTCCAAGAATGGAATACAGTGGAGGGTCAAAGAATAGAAAAATGTCATCATGCTAAAACATTCCCTGTTTCTCGATTCACAGATAGACAATCGCCAGGGGAATATGGACAGCTTTCCGGCTGATAGTTGACACATTTTCCAAATACAGAACAGTCCCACAAATCAGAAGCTGAAGGTTTACAATAAATGCTGCTTTATTCGACGTTATGTTTCAAATGCACTTCAGTTTGGTGCTCCAATGATCCCTGATCAACATCAGGAAAAGCAGCTTCAGATTATAATTGAAATTACAGCGGCAGTATTTCACACGCTGTTAAGTGATGATGAATTGCTGCACAGGAGCAGCAGAGTGACACCAGTAACGTGCGCTCTTCGTACCTCTGGGACTTTCGACCAACCTGTTCTACTTTTGTTGTAATTCTGAAATTAAAGTTAAGGCATAGGAGGAGGAACTGACCTGTAACTATTGGAGCACCAGGTTCAGGAAATGGACACAGAAAAATGTCGTGCAAATTAGACTTGTTTGAAAGCTGCATTTCCGTTTGTCACTGTCCTGTTTACAGACAATGTTACATTATCACTGTCACAGGGCTTTTTATTCGGTCGGCTTCAATTCGGCACAGAATTTGATTTAAAGATACTTCACTAACTTTCTCCTGAAAGTTCATACAGACAACATGAAACATACTGCACTCATCATCAATCTTCACCATTCCTACATCCGAGGACGTTACACAGTTTTCATGAATACTAAAGATATAAGAATGTTAAACAAGAGTAAATTGAGTTTCAGTTTAAATTGTAAAATGATAAGAATGCATAATAAGATACAGAATCGCTTAAATTCATGTTTCTTAACGTGGCCACAACTCTAGCTCAGCAAAGGGGATATCTGCCCCTGAATCCCCAATATCCACACGGCCGTTTGCTCCATGTGTCCAGTTGGAAAACTGTGTGAAGGAGCATGCAGTCAGACAGAGCGCCTGGGAGAATCCTCCACTGTCTGATCTAAAGCTGCAACAGGAGTTGTGTATTCCAGCTGTGAGAGCAATGGGATAAAGGGGAGGTCCTTGATATTCACAGTGTACATTCACAGTGTCCTCATCATGTTATTGTTTAATTTCCTCTCTCAGAAACAGCAGAGACAGAGAGAGAAACAAGGGGAGATAATTTCAACCACCGGCGCTACCCCGTCATTTGATATATTTATGGCTGACCAAACACATCAATATCTTTCCCCAACCCATCCACATCAACCTGTCACCCAATGGGAAAAATACGCTGAATAAACCGACAAACTCTGTGCAAATATGGGTGGGAAATGTGTTTAGAGACAGTGAGCTTTTGCAGTGGGTTTTGTGAATGACCAGTTGAAAATGTGTTGCTGGTTAAAGCACAGCAGGTCAGGCAGCATCCAAGGAATGATTCCTGATGAAGGGCTTATGCCCGAAACGTCGAATTTCCTATTCCTTGGATGCTGCCTGACCTGCTGTGCTTTAACCAGCAACACATTTTCAACTGTGATCTCCAGCATCTGCAGACCTCATTTTTTACCCTTTGTGAATGAGCAGCCGATTCTGGTCTGATCATGTTTCAAAGGATATGATTCCCTCAAAGCTCACCACCAAGAAGGTGAGGAATCTCCTCTGGTCAGTAGCAGGGACGAGAACGCCAGATGACTGGAATTGACGATGAATCAGTAGAACAATCACTGATTCAGCTGAAATGTGAAAGAAATTGATAAGCACATGGATGATTTTGGGATAATGTAGGGAGACGAAGTGAGAATAATTCACAGGTCGGCGCAACATCGAGGGGCGAAGGGCCTATTTTGTACTGCATTGTTCTATGTTCTATGTTCTAAACTCCGAATATGGCGGGACTCAAACAAACACAATTTGAATCACAATCTTAATAACACAGTGGAAGTCTAAAGCATCTTTCACTTCGCCACAGAGCTGCACTAGCCTCCATTGTGCTGCACCCAAAAATACGGTTTCAAGTCTTTCATCGAACATTTGTTTGTCCTTGCCCCACTTTCCAGCACCTCGTCATTAAGGGCTAGCTCCTCAAGTGTTCGGCTAAATACTCCGGAAATGTTCTGTTGACTCTTAGCTTTATCACACGTTCAAACAGTGCGTTCCAGACATACAACACTCTGAGGTTGTAAGCATTCTTCCTAAAACTTCTCTGAATATCATCTCTCTTGCTATATCCCTGGTTATTAACCCTTCCCGTAAGAAGTTTATTTCTATCACATATATCTATCCTTTCTCTGTGCACGTTAATCAGTTCCTATCCCAGCTTTTCCCACTGTCAGATAAAGAGTCCCAGCCGAGCTCATCTATCTTTGCAGTGGCGATAGTATAGTGCTTCAAAAGCCCAGCATGTCAGGCAGCATCCATGGAGCAGGAGAATCGACGTTCCAGGCATGAGCCCTTCATCAGGAATGAGGCTTGTAGGTCGGGGTTGAGTTATAAGTGGGAGGGTAATTCTGTTGGTAAAGTATCTGGGAAAGCGACAGGTGGATGAAAGTGAGGAAGAAGGTGATAGTTCAGAGGGTTGTTTCATCGGCGGGTCAAGAGAGCAGTGCCTAGTTGGAAGATTGCGACTGGTATAATGTAGAATGAAGTGAAATTAGGAAGCTGTTCAAGTACACATTAATCCCGTGTGGTTGCATGGTCCGAAGGTGGAATATGAGTCATTCTTCCTCCACCCATCAGGTAGCAATGGAATGGCAGTAGTTAGTGCCAGAAACATTGCTTCTTCAGCTCTTCAGATACTGTCTGACCTGCCGTGCTTTTCTAGCACTACACTTTCGACTCTGAGCTTCAGCACCTGGTCAAGTCTGCGCAAGGAAAGCAAATGCGGCACTGCTTGTTATGTTAGGATCAGAACGTGGTAACTATACTCTCAAACAGAATGACTTATGATCAGACCAAGGTTGGAGAAAAACTTTACAATACTTTGCACAGTAATTAAATGGAATTGCATTACATTACATTTCACAACAGGAGCAGATTTGTTAAAGCAAATTCGAAGGCAGGTTTGCAGATGGGAAAGCAAGCAAGAAGGCTCCATTTTTGTCCATGTAAAGTGCTGCAATTGAAGAACAAAGCAGTTTCTGCCCAGTTTCGAGTTGGGGACCTTTCGCGTGTAAGGCGAATGTGATGACCACTACTTTACTAAAACAAGCCACGGCCGCCCGTGTCGCGGCTCAGTGGTGTCCAGCACTGAAAGTTGAAGCCATTCTACGTTTTATCTTTCAGTTTCCAACAGCTCGTTGTTGTACAGCGAAATTGACATCTTGAAAACTTAAAAAAAAGACACGTGAAATTGATGACAAAATACAGACAAGGATATCGTTAATGTTTGGAGCGTAGGGCGAGGTGGAATAGGCTGTGACAACTTTCCCTGCAGCGTAACTGCTGCGATATGATCTTATGGAAGGGTTGTGAACTGAGTATTTTCGTGTTTTACCCAAGCTGGGGCGAGTTGAAAACTCGAGAGCATTGGTTTATGGTGATTTGGCTGAAATTGACAAAATACCTGAGGCACATTTCCCACACAGAAGGTTGTGCATGTGTGGAATGAGCTACCCGCGAATGTGGACGAGGCTATTACGCTCAGAAAATTGCAAAGGTAACCGGATAAGTTTCTGGATAGAATGGGTTTTGACGGATGGAGGCCAAATGCTGGGAAAGGCACATGTTTAATTTTGGCGATGTTCTTTCTTTCTCTCTTTTCAGTTTTGTCTGGGAAGTGGTGGTGCACTAAGGCTGCAGTATGTTTGAAAGAGTAGTTTGGAATTGTCCTGTTGTTAGTTGTGAGATTACATTATGCCTCATGCCCTCGGACTGTCTCACATTTAGCATTCATGCTTCGCTGTGTGATACACCAAAGTATCTGTTCTCACGCGGTGTAACCCAATAACGTTGTGTTGCTTATTACACCTGCTTTAAAGGATCACTTTTTAGCATCGCAGTCTGTGGCACAATCTTTCAGTCTGTTCGACTGCTCACGGGAAAGGTAGGATTGTGAAACACTGCCGAAACAAACAGCTTTCTTACTTTTGCTCTGAATGGCAATATTCTGAGAAATTTTTCCAGATCCTCAATTGAAGATTTTGGCAGCTGGAAATTACTTCAGAAAGCCTGTTAATTCGTAATGTACTGAGCGAATCGCCAAATAGAAAGCATTTAACAAGGAATACAAACAAAACTGGCAAACCAAATGCATGTTCAGACACAGCGAAGCATGAATGCTAAATGTGAGACAGTCCGAGGGCATGAGGCATAAAGTAATCTCACAACTAACAACAGGACAATTCCAAACTACTCTTTCAAACATACTGCAGCCTTAGTGCACCACCACTTCCCAGACAAAGCTGAAAAGAGAGAAAGAAAGAACATAATAAGAATGGGCCATAAAAAGTGAATTTCACCAATCACAGTCTCGATTAGATTACCTTTCCCTTACGATGTCTCCTGGACGGAAATGAAGGAAATGGGAGAAATGCAAAAACATATGACATCGAAATTCTTGGGAACGATTTTCCCATTGGCCAGAAAACCAAACAACGACGAATCGAGTCACCGCAGGACTTTGTATCACAACAGCGATGAAATAAAAGTCTCCATTCCGTTCCAGTAAAAACCCAACTTGCCTGGAAAACAAAGCAACATTCGAGCTGCTTGCAATTTTCTGCGCGGGAGGAGAACATGATCATGATAGCACAGACACTTTAAATATTCAGCACATTCCCACGCCGCAGTTTTGTTTTAAACATCAATATAGCGGGGATCGAAACAGCATTTTAACAAGCTGTTGGAGTTGATCGGCATAAATGGCAGTGGCGGGATTCAAACCAACAGATGCAAAGTCACATGAAAAGGGTTCCATGATCCCTCTCCGACTCGCACAGCTACTGGCATGTGCTCGGCTACAATATGAATTTCGCAGCAGATAATGATAGCCTATCAATCCAGACAAAAAAAATAAATCAATGGTAACTTGAGTGTATCTTCTCAGACTTTTTCAGCTACAAATGTATCTGTGAGTGCGTGAGCATATGTTAGTTTAAGGATTGTTCAAATAACCATGAGCTGCTTGACTTTACTGCAATTTCGAATCCTGCTTTGCTAAATGATTTCACCCATTGCTCGAAACAGGAAAACTTTCACGTTTACACGCAACACGAAACACGCTGGACTACAGGGAAAATGCACAAAGCTGAGCAGGCCGTGTTCCGCATCATACCGTGCAGCATAGTTTCAGTCACTGTGTCTGTTTCGCAGAATAAGAGTCCCAAAGAATGTTCTCTACCCTAAAACCGGAGGTACAGAAGTCAAAAGGTTCTGTTAGCACCTCACCCCAACCGCACTCCGGAAGAGGTGCTAACTGCCCTTGAGTGCTTTTTGTTCTCGATGTGAAGAGCTCTCACGCCTGATTCACCTTCACGTCTCTTGTTGCAGAGTGAATCACAAAGAAGGAGGTTCACCAGAGCTGCAACTGCCTCACTTCCTCACTCGTCCTCCCCTTTTACATTTTCCTTGTCGTCATTGATTTAAAGAAAACCAAATGAGTGCAATGTCATTCTGCAGACTCTCTGTCGTTTCCTCCGTTTCAGTTCCAACATGGCTTAGATCTCGGGTCTCACCTTAGTACTTGCTTGCTATGAAAGCACAGGTCCAGACGTTCCTCTGAGAGTATAATTTGTTTCATTCCTGTTGCTGATTGAATGATCCACTAACGTGCGAACTGCTCCAAAACATGATTCAGGATCTCTGGCGCCAATTCTCGCACGTTGAATAACGTCAGACAGCTTCCAAATGAGATCTTTCAGAGACAACTTTGGGTTACATTTGACAGACAGACCAGTTCAGGAATCCGTGGTGCATTGTGACACCAGCGCATCAGCTTCTTCCCTGTCTTTGAACCGGTCGCCTACGCAAGGAATGCAAATGCGGTACTGCAAGGATCAGAACGCGGTAACTATACTCTCAAACAGAATGACTTATGATCAGACCCAGTTTGGAGAAAAACTTTACAATGCTTTGCGCAGTAATTAAGTGGAATTGCATTACATTACATTGTACTACGAGAGCAGATTTGTTAAAGCAAATTCGAAGGCAGGTTTGCAGAAGGGAAGGCAAGCAAGATAGCTCCATTTTTGTCCATGTAAAGTGCTGCAATTGAAGAACTAAGCAGTTTCTGCCCAGTTTCGAACTGGGGACCTTACACGTGTAAGGCGAATGTGATGACCACTACACTACAGAAACAAGCTGCAGTCGCCCTTGGGGCAGCTCAGTGGTGTCAAGCACTGAAAGTTGACGCCATTCTACGTTTTATCTTTCAGTTTCCAACAGCTCGTTGTTGTACAGCGGAATTGATATCTTGAAAACGTTTAAAAATACACGTGAAATTGATGACAAAATAAAGTCAAGGATGTCGTTAATGCCTGGACCGTTGGGCGAGGTGGAATAGGCTGGGACAACTTTCCCTGCAGCGTAACAGCTGCGATATGATCTTATGGAAGGGTTGTAAACTGAGTCCTTTCGTGTTTTACCCAAGCTGCGGCAAGTTGAAAACTCGAGAGCATAGATTTAAGGTGAGTTGGCTGAAATTGACAAAGTACCTTAGGCACATTTCCCACACAGAAGGTTGTGCGTGTGTGAATTGAGCTAGCAGCGAATGCGGTGGAGGCTATTACGCTCAGAAAATTGCAAAGGTAACCGGATGAGTTTCTGGATAGGATGGGTATAAAGGGATTGAGGTCAAATGCTGGGGAATGGGACGTGTTTAATTTTGGCTGTGCGGTGAGCATGGACGTGATACACCGAAGTATCTGTTCCCGCGATGTAACCCAATAACGTTGTGTTGCTTATTACACCTGCTTTAAAGGATTACTTTTTAGCATCGCAGACTGTGGCACAATCATTCAGTCTGTTCGACTGCTCACGGGAAAGGTAGGATTGTGAAACACTGCCGAAACGAACGACTTCCTTACTTTTGCTCTGAGAGGCAATATTCCATGAAATTTTCCCAGATCCTCAATTGACGACATTTGCAGCTGGAAATTACTTCAGAGAGCCTGTTAATTCGTAATGTACTGACTGAATCGCAAAACAGAAAGCACTTAACACGGAACACAAACAAAACTGGCAAACCAAATGCATGTTCAGACACAGCGAAGCATGAATGCTAAATGTGAGACAGTCCGAGGGCATGAGGCATAAAGTAATCTCACAACTAACAACAGGACAACTCCAAACTACTCTTTCAAACGTACTGCAGCCTTAGTGCACCACCACTTCCCAGACAAAGCTGAAAAGAGAGAAAGAAAGAACATAATAAGAATGGGCCATAAAAAGTGAATTTCACCAATCACAGTCTCGATTAGATTACCTTTACCTTCCGGTGTCTCCTGAACGGAAATGAAGGAAGTGGGAGAAATGCAAAAACATATGACATCGAAATTCTTTGGAACGATTTTCCCATTGGCCAGAAAACCAAACAATGAGGAATCGAGTCACCGCAGGACTTGGTTTCACAACAGCGATGAAATAAAAGTCTCCATTCCGTTCCAGTAAAAACTCAACTTGCCTGGAAAACAAAGCAACATTCGAACCGCTTGCGATTTTCTGCGCGGGAGGAGAACATGATCATGATAGCACAGACACTTTAAATATTCAGCACATTCCCACACCGCAGTTGTGTTTTGAACATCAATATAGCGGGGATCGAAACAGCATTTTAACAAGCTGTTGGAGTTGATCAGCATAAATGGCAGTATTTTCTTTCAGCTGAAATTAATTCGGAACAAATTCGCAAATATCATCAATCGTTCCAATGAGATAAATCTAATTCATTCCGATTATTACAATGAACAGTGTGACTTTCAGTTTACTTAATAAAATGAAACGAACAAAAAACTTTTCGTGTGGTTTAACGTAATTCAGTTAAGCCATATGAGAACGGCTATTGAACCACAACATCGCGTTATATCACTCGCCATAGCTACTTCTTCATGTGAGAGAGAACGTCACTGAAGAAATTATGAGTGAAGGCAAAATGTGGGTGTGAATATGACGGGGAATTATTGCTCACTGTTTCATTCTGAGCATGGCTATTTCTTGGATTTTGCTATTATTGTAATTCTGGTGAAAGCAGAAACACAATGGTTTGGATTCAATTTAGCTCAAGACATTTCTCAACCACGACTTTCAACACATGTTACCTTGATGAGGTCACATGTCACCCATTTCCAAAACGTGCTGAGGAGACCGAGAGATTACGGTGATGGATTATTATACCACCGTGCTCCGCATTCACGGGTTCGAGTCACATTTTGGTTGCTAATTCCACAAACCACTGCTGCATTTTTACATTGCATCTCACACCTCTGGTATACACTGGATTGAGAATTTTGTTCTTGCGCTTCACTGTACGGGAGATTCACGAATAATCAACACCACATAAAAGTTGAAATAAAAAAAGAGAGCAGATGTTCTATTCGGTTGTAAATTAAATTGGTGTAATTAGAGGGAACACATTTTTTTCTTTATGCACCTCTTTCCATCTTGTCTTTCTATGAATTTACATCGACAGAAAGAGAAATAACCAACAAGTGATCTGGAGCACAGAAAGAGAAATAACTAACAAGTGATCTGGAGCACAAGTTTATCCAATGGGATTGCTCATGATTATTTTAACCTAACAGTCCACACAATGATTTGATCAGTATTTCAAACAGTCACTCGGAATTGGAACCGCAGCAAACTGCTCCAATGAACTGAACCTTTCTTTCTTCCACATGCAGCGTGATGACTGACTTGCTAACTGTACAAGGTCGGCCAATTTTCTTCAGCAATCACAGCTACTGTAAACAGCCACCTGTGCTGTGCAGAGTGTCATTTGTTGCCCCCAGGTCACAGCACATTTCTTCTTCATGAACTTATGAGCTTCGTTCCTGATCTGTTTGATAAACCTTTTCTATCACTTCATCCCATCCACTCACAATTTTCAACTTTTGAATAAAATTTAGCGTTAGATCAAATGTTACACAAAATGGGTGCATGCCATTCAGCCCACAGAGTCTGCCCCACCATACAACGAAATCATGGTTGATCTGATAATCTTCAACTACATTCTGCTCACTTACCTGGACAAACTTCATCATCTTTCTGATTAAATACCTGACACAGTTTGAAAATACCCAACAACTTCGCCTCTACTTCGGTTGCCAAAAAGAAAAAGCCACAGATTCTCTGAGCATGGAAATTACTCTTCATTTCTGAATTAAAAGGGTGATATCTCATTCTGAGATTATGTCCTCTGGTGCTCTCATCAGAGCATAGGCCAAACCACCTGCCTATATCTACCCTGTCAAGATCCCACGATTTTGTTTCAAGGAGAATAATCCAAGCCTGACCAAACATTCCACGAAGCTCCATTTTATCCAAAGTTGACAACATCCTCGTAAATCTCCGCTGTCCCTTACAGCACGGGAACTGGAACTTGAAATCAGATAGCGATTGGAATCGGATTAGTACACACATGGACCAAATACAGTAATGATAACTTTGACAAATGAGAATCTAATCATATTTCTATTGACAGTCAATGACTTCGTTGTAACTGAAGTCCTCCGTGTAATCGCCCTCGGAGCTAATATTTAGGAGAAATGTTACCTGACCGCCCAAATAAAGACGTTGACTACAAAAAAATGTCCGTCAGTCGACTCTTGTTGATAATTAACACAACTCATGTTTCCGTGAAGTCTGCATCATTTGTTAGGCACAAATTAGATGTGTAACAGAACTCGCTTCATTTGCCTGGATGTGTGAAGCTTCAATACCACTGAAGGAACTGGACATCATCCACGACAATGCAGTCACTTAACTGTACCACGTTCAACACCTGAATGTTTATTACCCTCACTGCTAATGCACGATTGCAGTAGGGTGCACCACCTCCAAGATGCGGTGGAGTAAGTCATCCAGGCTGTGTTGAACAAACATTCAAAGCTCAAAAACTGTGCTGACTATAAGGACAAGGTTGAAGATGCACTGAAGCGCGGCCATTTGCAAGTTACCCGCCAAGGCACATACCGGCATGACTTGAAGATGTATCAGTGGTAAATCCATTGAGAGATAAAGCTGTCTTGATCGTCAAAGTGGTATACTTCAGCCCTCCATCCTTTGTCTTACAAATTTTAAAATGTTAATTATTGCATTGACCAGACTTGTGCTCATTCTTTTAGTTGTTTCCTAAACTGGCGGTTGCTAAATATCGAATATCACCCACAACCGAGGGTCAACAACAGAAAATATCCAAAAATACTCTCGACCATCTGAGCTCCCTGTCCAAAAATCTTCAGTGATCTGTGAATATCCACTCCAAGATCCCTTTGTTCCTGTTTGTTCTGTTCACACTCAGGATCCTCACTGTTATTGCTTCAACTCCCCAAATTCGTTACCACTACTTGGTCTGGATTCAATTCCATTCGCCGGTTTTATTTTCCACCTGATTGATACATCTCTGCAGGCCCTGACATTATTCATCATAGTCAAATACACGACCAATTGTTGCATCCTCTGCAAACTTCTAAATCATGACTCCTACAACTAAGTCTGAATCGTTGTTCTCCGTCACGAAACAATGGAACTCCACTGGAAACAAGCGTCCAAACATGGTTCATTGCTGGATGTGATGAACACCTGCAATAACAGCACAATCGGACCCCTGATGTCATTTGTCAACATGCTGGTGACTCTGCCAGTTGGCCTCCCGAGTGATCCCTTCTCACATATGGGAGTGGTGAATGACCTGTCCACATTGTGCCTGGGCACGTAGGTTTACACTTCAGCGGGTAATTGAATCCTTTCCCGAAGTTCCCCTATGGACCTGACATCATGGCGATGTGTGTATCTATGTGTCTATTTAGATTGGATAATCAGTTAAATTTGAGACCACGCAGAGATGACTCCCAATTTTCCCCGTCATCCATGTATTATTTTTATTCTTCTTTATTCTCCCACGGAGTGTGGCTATCATGGTCTAAACATTATTTGTTGTTCATTCTTAATTCACCTTGAACTGAGTCAGAGGGATTCTATCGTTGAAACGCACTGTTGTGAGTCTGGAGTCATATGTTGGCAGGTCTCATTAAGGATGGCAAATTCCCCTTTCCAAGGGACAAGAATGAATGGGCTTTCAGCAAATTAAAACTTTTTGCCTCTGTTCCTCTGATCGGGGTTATTATTCCAGATTTTATTCATCGATTTAAATACCAGCAGCTGCCATGTTCCAGTCTCCAAGTGTTGCTAGCCCAATATATCGCCACTACATTTGCATTTGACACGAAGATTGGTGAGTAGCAGAAAGCATAGGGGTCGTCAAAGAATAGAGAATAATATAGATAGACGGGAGAGTAGAGCGGAGTAGTGGCAGATGGAGTTCAATCGAAGTGACGCATTTTGGGAAGCCGAATTCTAGATCCAACGACACAGTAAACGGAACAGCCTTGGAGAAATTTGATGAGCGGAGAGATCTGGAAGTTCAGGCCCTTTGTACCATGACGATGGTGGCACAGGTCGATAGAGCTGTCAAGAAAGCAAATGGCATGCTTGTCGTCAGAGGACCGGGCTTTGAATGTAAGAACTGGCAGGTCATGCAAAAATTGTACAAGATTTTGGTTCGGCCGCGTTTAGGAATACTGTGCACAGTTCTGGTGGTCAAGTTACCCAGTTGAAGTGGACGTTTACGAAAGGGTGCAGAGAAGGTTTACGAGGATGTTGCTGGTATGGAAGATGCTTGCTATGAAGAGAGGTTAAGAAGTTTATGATTGTTTTCAGTGAGAAAAAAAGAGATTGAAGGGTCCTGATTGAGGTCTACAAAACCTTGAAGGGTAAAGACCGGGTGTATAGAGATGCTTTTTCCCCAGGTAAGGGATTCAATAATGAGAGGTCTAACATTCAAGTTGAGAGGTGAAACGTTTAAGGAAGATAGATGTAGAAAGTATTTAGCACAGAGGGTGGTAGGTGCCTGGAACGCGTTGCTAGCAGAGGTAGTAGAGGCAGGCACGGTCGTTTCATTCAAGGTGCGCCTTAATAGATGCGTGAGTAAATGGGGAGCAGATGGAAACAGGTGCTTAGGAATTGGGTGGTCGGATTAGACAGTTGATTTTGTTCATCCCAGGCTGGGAGGTCCAAAAGGCCTGTTCCTGGGCTATAAATGTTCTGTGTTCTTTGTTCTTCTTTGTTCACTACACTACCATCTCAATGCTACGTTGCTCCATCTCAGAGAATGACATTGGCAATTCCAATCATCTCAGAGGGAGTGAGAATATGACATGTGGCTGTATTGGAATGAAACTGATGTACGCTGTACTGGAGTGTTTGCTGGGAGCAAAAGGATGATGTGATCAAAATACAGTTCTTATCTATCAAAATAACAAAACAGTGCATTGTTAAGGAAAATTGCACTGAATGCTTGCAATACATCGACCTCTCGCTTAAGGCTGCAGCACGCTTCCACTGAGACAATCGGCAGTGCGGGTTAATGCTGCTGTTGTATCTTAATAATCTAATAACCGGAGATAAATATGCCCTTCCTCCCCGCCTTTGACCAGGAGAACTCCCAGCCTCGGAATTTCATGCGCCTCTGTATCATCATAGAAGGACCATGTGCTCACCGATCGCATCACTGGTGCGACACAGCAGCTTCACGTGCTCATTTCCATCCCAATTTCCCGTTTGATCTTTGCAACTGCACCATTGAGTCTGGGTGGAGGAATTGGGATTATGTGATCCACTGTAGAAATGGGTACTTCCTTGTGTGTGGAAGCTCGTGTGGCAACAATCGTGAAACCTCATTACTGTTGGAACATACATTTCAACAATATCCTGCAGTATCCCTTGAGAATTTGATGTTTTGTAAAAATCTATCACCTTCACTCTTCAACATGTAGTTCTCGATGGAACTTACTCAGCCTCTTGAAATATCCAATTTGACTATACAGCCAATTCTGAGTTCCCTCATGTCTATTATTGCTCGCCAAATAGTCCTGTTGTGTCTCTGCATTCTTCCTAACATGCTCTATGTCACTGTAGTTACTGCTCTTTTCAAACACGCATCTCTGCATGGCGTTGGGATCGTATAATGTTCAGTGTTGTGCGTTGTGGCCGCAGGAACCTCGATTGAATCCGAGTTAAGGCATTTAATGTTCTACCCATTTTAACTCCTTGTGGCACATGCCAAAGAAACACAGAAATGAATTAATTGATTTTACATGAAACCTTTCTCTGACATTATGATTTTTTCATCAAACCCCTCTGTCACACATCTCTCTGAGATAAATGTCAGAATTCAGACTCATCCATTCTTGGAGACTTCTCTCCCTCTCACAATCACTGACCTCCTTTAAGTTCCCCCTCCCATTTCCATTACAATCATTTTCAAATTGAACCCTGTTCAGTCTGTGCGGCTGCTCTCACTGTTGCTCGGTGAACATGCCTCAATCATACCATTGCGACCTTCAGAGCAGTCAATCCATTTCGATTCCGTGGTTTTGAGATCAGTGTTCAAGTAGCACCTTTTACTGGCATGGATCAGATATTATTGGAATTCAGGCTCAGCAAAAGAACACAGGGCAGCACTGAGGAAAAGAAACTTTTTTTCAAAACGACCTCTTTCTTCGGATTGCATCATTTATTTCACTTGCTCATTCGGCTCTATCTAGACGATGGTGTGCAGTTCTGCAATCACATTAGCACTGGAAATGATGCAGCGGTGATTTACCAGGACATAGTCTGAGTAGAAGAGCTCCTGTTATGAAGAGAGATTGGATAGACTGGATAGACTTAGAGCAGAAGAGATCGAGAGGAGACATGATTGAGATATACAAAATAATCAAAGATACGGATCGTGTAGACTGAAACTAAAGTTTACCCATAATGGAGAGATCACTCACGGGGTAATAGATTTAAGAACAGAGGAGGAAAGATTTGAGTGAATGCGCCACATTCGTTTTGAAACGGCGGGTGGTTGAAATCTGGAACTCAGTGCATGCAAAGGTTGGAGAGGCAGAAATCCTCATATCTTTTGGAAGTATTCCGATGTGAATTTTTGACGACAAGACGTACAAGGCTGTCGATCAAGTGATTTAAAAAAAGAGTTTGGATAGTTAATCAATTATTGATTTCCAGTACTGATACATAGGCTTCTTTTTGCATTGAACTTCAGGGCAATACCACTGCCTGTCACTGCGTGAGATTGGGTTCATTTCGCATCCGGGACGGGCGCTTGCAGCTTGGGAGGGCTAACAGGCCAGAAACCTGCATTCGATTCCAGACTTATGTGATTGACTGTGTGGAATTTGCACGCTCCTTTTCTCTTCTCTTCCGTGTGGGTTTCTTCCGGCTGTTCCAATTCCTTCTCACTGTCCAAAGATGAGCACTTCAGGGAGTTGGCAAACAAAACCTGAATGGACTGTATAATCAAAGACAAAATCAAAGACAAAAGTAGGAATCACAGCTCACGGAAACCGAATGACCATTTGGGATCAACAGGCCATTCCTTGGAACACCTTTTGATTCGCAATGTTAACTCTGATTTCTCTCCAACGATGTTGCCTGACGCGCTGAGCTTTTGAACTCATTTCTATTTTTATAGGAGGATCAATAATGCGGGTTTAGAAAGATAGGGTGAGGGAGTGTGAATCTCTTCGGCGGCTCAGAGCAGACTTATTTGGCCAAATGGTTTCTGTCTGCATTGCGTCTAATTCCATTAACTCTGATTCTATACGTTTTGTTGTCCTTTTTTTAGTCTTTGGTATTTCACATCTCCCCTGAAATGTGGTTTGCAGAACAGAACAATGGACGTTTCGGGCATAAGCCACCACCAAACCGTTACCACCCGCTGCTTGGAAAAAAACACTCCATATCCTGCCTTGGGACCCTGCAACCATACGGGATAAATGTGGATTTCAACATCTTCCTCAATTCCCCTCCCCTCACATTATTACAGTCCGAAGCATACAACTCGGCACCACCCTCCGGACCTATTAATCTTTTCCCCCTCTGACTTATCACTTTCTTCCTCGCCCCCATCCAATTATCGCTTTTCCAGCTACCTTCCACCCAACCCCAACTGCCGCCCATTTATCTCTCCGCCCCCACCTACACGTCTAATTCCTGATGACAGGCTTATGCCAGAAGCGTCGGTTCGCCTGCTCCTCAGATGCTGCCTGATCGGCTGTACTTTTCCCGCACGACAATCTCGTCATGGGGAAGATAAATCAGCTTAGCTCAGGCTCTTGATCTGAGACCGGAGAAGAGTGATTGCGGAAGAGTTGAAGGTGTACAGTAAGGGGATAGATACGTGTTATAGGAAGAAATTTCTTATGGAAAGTGCTTACAACCATAGATCGACGTTAAATGCAAAGGCAGGATAATCGGAGGAGATATAGGAAGAACATTTTCATTCTGAGAGTGTTGTATAATTGGAACTCACTGAACGTGTGGTAAAGCTATGAGTCATCAAAACACTTCAGGAGTATTTTGCCGAATACTTGAGAAGCTGGAGCACACATGGATAAGGACCAGGTACTGGAAAGTGGGGCGAAGACAAACAGATATCTGATCGAAGGTCTGAACACCATTTGGCAAATACCGATCAAGAAAGCATGGGAAGAGTAAAAGCATGGATGCTACTGTCGAGCTGTTACAAGAGGTCTGTGGAATAATATACGAGTCAAAAGGTCACTGTGGCAGGAAGGGGCCACTGTTGCTGGATGGGATAAGCATAGTGGAATTCTCCTCCACCAGTTAACAGAGTCAGACTGGGGCTGAATGGTTACTGTGACAGGCTGAGATAATAACAATTATTACCGTCAGCTTTGCCAGCTAAATATCATCATTGCAGATTGGGACAAGTCGTGACAATAAATCTTTAGGACTTGACTTTAAGTATTTAATTGATAGTTAGAAGCGTCAGTCTGCTTGAAACACTTGTAGCAGAAAAAAAAGGCATTAAATATTTAATCAGCTTGGGACAGGAAAACATTGTGGTAGATGGGGTAGCGAAAAATCTAATCATGACAGGTTAGTCTGGGCTGTAAGATCATTGCAGCAGAGGTGGCAGTAAAATACATAATCGTGACAACAGAAAAATCCTATTGGCAGAAGTAGAGCGATAGTGGTTTATTGGATACTTGGAGTGAAATAATTCTGACTAACACAGTTGGGCATCCAGGTAAGCTAACAAAAATATAATAAAAGAAAAGGAATAAAGAGCCACGGATCCTGAGTTTCGGGATCGTTCAAGAAATTGCTTTCTGAGTGTCACGGTTTTTTGTCTGTAAATACAAGATCTCATTGAAGAACTCCCCTGGAGATTTCTTATATGTTCTCGATGACAATCACAACTTTGAATACAGTAAAAGTGTGGCTAGCGCGGCTCGGTGGTGAAATGAAAAGCGTGTTAGATTTCTACAGCATTGTTAACATTGCGATAGAAAGTTTGTTGTTTTGAGTTCCACCAGAATCGGAGTTCAGATTTCAGCTGATTCATTTATTATTCTGCTGATTCATCGTTAATTCCCGTCGTCTGGGGTTCTCGAAATTGCTGTTTAACACAGAAAATTCGTTACCCCTTGTTGGTGAGTTTTGACGGAATCATATCATTTGAAGCAAGATCAGACCAGGATCAACTGCTAACCCACGAAACCTACAAACTTCATGCAGAAACCCACTGTCTCTAAACGCATTCAAACTGTTGAGGCTGAATGTAAGTTAGCTTGGAGAAGCTGTTATGTCAAACACATGGTAGCTCGTAACCTTCAATAAACTGATGTAAGTTGTTATTCTTAAAATCTAAGCTGTTATGTAAGCTGGTAACCATGAATCTGTAAAAAAAACAGGAGACTGCAGTACAATAGAGGCTCACAGAATATTAGAAAAATATAGATCACCAAAAAGCTAGCACAGGGAAGCGGGAAACCCCTTAACCAATAGAATTCTTACACTGCATGAATGAGCGGGAAAAATAATGTAAAAATAATGTATAAATATCGCTGTTGAAAACACCTCGGGGTCTCTCTCTTCGGGAGAGCACCCAAGCTTGCAAGTTTGAATAAACTTTCGCTTCCTCATCTCTGTGTCTCGGACTGTTTCGATCTGCCACGAGTAAGAATAGACGGGGGGGGGGGGGGGGTGGGGGGGGGGGAGGAGGGTATAAGGTTCAGTCTCTGGACCGGTCGGGTCTCTCCTACAGGGAGTTCTTCTTACAGACGTCTTCCTTAGACCGGTAGTTAAGAGCGGAGGTCTGCCACGCGAAGGTCAGGCCTTGAAAGACATCTGTTCAGTTTCGGAGTCTCACAGAGGGGAGACAGATAGGATTTTAAAGAGAACATACCTATAGAGCAGTGCAGTCAGGGGCTAGGGTATAAGGGCTGGTCTCCGGAGTGTCTCCCAGGGCCCTGGGATTGCGTCAGTTGCTCAGCCGAATGGTAAACAAACTGACTGGCTCCAAAAAAGGGGATCACGCCTATAGAATAGAGGGGTACACATATAAGAAATTTGGGGGCTCGTGTCCGGGATCTTAAAAGAACTCCCCACGGGGACTTTAGTCCCTCTATGGGAGGCTCTGGACGATTCCGGGACGTTACGAGACACACAGATATTTGAGCCAGCGAATTGAATAGGTGGCGCACACAATAAAGTAAAAGGTTAAAATTTTGATTTGAGTCGGACAACACCGTGCACGGATCAAGGTAAGAACCCTCTCTGGTATTTGGGGTTTTCGCAGGATTATTAAGAGAAGTGTAAACTGCCTTGTCGACTCCGTGGTTGTGACAGGTAACCGGGAAACAAAGGGTTAACTGGGTAACTGGGAAACACAGGGTTGACTTAGTAACCGGGATATAGAAGATAGGTTAGTCTGAAGATCAACCATGGGTGGCCAATGTTCCGGGTCTAAAAAGGAACGGGAAGACGAAACCCCAAAAATCCCCCCTGATAGGCAGTTGGGAAGAAAAATTGGAAAACTGAGGTCCCTACAAGAGTCGGGGCTTAGAAGAAAAGGACATGATTTCTTTTAAGGTTGAAGATTCTACAGAGATTGTGGAGGGCGGAAGAAATTAGTTACAAACTGTTAGTCTTGAACCCCGTTTCTGGATGGTCCCTATTATCTTTACATAGAAACAGTATAAGGGGGGCAACTGAAGTATATTTTTATCAGCAGTTTGCAGTTAGAACGGCAGAGGGAGTGAGAGAGAGAGAGAGCGTGTACAGCTAGCAAAACATTTAACCCTTTGTGATTTTGTTTGAATGCTCATTTGTTTGTTGGTGATTGAATGTGGAAGTCTAACCCTTTGTGATTTGGCTTGAAAGCACATTTGTTTGTTGGTGATTAAACGAGTAAGTTTTATTCACTGGAGCTTGAGTTCCAGGATTGTTTGAAATGTGATTTTTATGTAAACTTAACATGATTTTTTTGAAGGTTAATAACTTCTGTTCTTTACAAGTCATGACTCCCTAACTATCCTTTTCTTACTAATCTCTTTTATTTTTACATAAAAGCAATATATGAAGGACAGTTGAAGTTTCAGTTCAACAGTAGGTTGTCGAAAAAAACGATAACTTTCATTGTTATTATCTGAGACCTTGGATTCGGCCATTAGAATTTTTCTTAATTTGAATTGACAAATTATTGTAAGACAGCTCTGATTATTTTACGACCTATAGTATTGTAATTGAGAAATGATTGGTCAGGAGTACATAAGAAAACTAATTTTGGGTCTAAATTAGGGATCAAAATCTGGGTGATTACAGTGGATTTCAAAATTGGGAAC
This sequence comes from Hemiscyllium ocellatum, assembly GCF_020745735.1. Classification (NCBI taxonomy): domain Eukaryota; kingdom Metazoa; phylum Chordata; class Chondrichthyes; order Orectolobiformes; family Hemiscylliidae; genus Hemiscyllium; species Hemiscyllium ocellatum. The sequence goes on along the minus strand of NC_083421.1, from coordinate 3,427,489 downwards.
TGTATGCATTTTACATTTTAAATATTAAATACTGAATAAATGGACGTAAATATATAAATATGTTTACACGTTAGGAACAGGCTTTAAAGTTAGTCAAGCATGAATTGATAAATTGGTGTTTGAGGATATGGGAAGCTAGGAACATTGCAATATTTCTTAAAAGAAAGAAAAAGGGAAGAACATAACGACTTGTCCCCTTCGAGAAGTGCTGATAGGGGACAAGGAGGTTGGGTTTGTGTGTGACCCCCTCACCAGTGGAGAGGTCGGAACATTTAAAAGGAAATGACGGTCCTGGTTGAGAATCCGATAGCATTGTCAGAACAAATTAATTTATTTTTGAGGCCCAGTCTGTATATGTGGGCTGAGTTAATGCCTATTTTTGAATATACTATTTACTGGGGGAGAAAGGAGACTTATATGAGGATACTGGATAGGGAACGATACGGAAGATAGAAGGGTGGTGAAGAGAAGTGGAATGTGCAAGGTAAGGGCTATGGACAAGGGAGGCCGAAACCCGCAGGATGTTTTCAGTGTGGGAAACTAGGCCATTTCAAACGAGAATACACGGTGTTACGGAGAGAGAGAGGGAATCTACGGGATGGAATGTGAATAGGGAAAGGAGTCGGATAAATAAGGTGGATATCTAAATCTGAATATTTATGTATGTGTGAAAGAGATGGGCCGGCACGATTAGGAAGAACAAACGGAAGCTGCTAAGAGAGAGAGGATCTCTGTGTGTGTGTAAATCTGATTGTGAAGAAAAATAGTCTCTGTGGATGTGAGAATTTGTGTTTATGTATGAATCTTTTTGTGTGAAATTCTCTGCGAAAATCTGTGTGGAGCTGTGGAAATAAGAAACTATGTGTCATATCTCAAAAAGAGAGAGAGGAAGCTACTGCTGCAAGCTTTATTAGTGTGTCTGTGAGAAAGAATCTGGCAGAAGGCTTCTCAGATAAGCAGTTTAACACTTTGTGCTCTGGCTTGAATTCATCTGTTTGTTAATGGTTTTATGTTTAAAACTTGTTGTTTGTCATTTGATTCAGTGTGCTTTTTTAATTGTAATTTTATGAATGCTTAACGTTATTTTCTTTCATGATATAATTTTACTAGATCTTAAGGAGGGAAAGGAGGACCATTCATGAGATTGAGGACGAGGTAGTAATAAGTTAGAAAAATTCAAAATTCACATAAGGGGTGGTATCCACCTTCAGGAAAATGTGGCTAGGGAGCAGGGGCTCGGGGTGGGGAGCAAATGTGCCCAGTTACACAGAGAGATAGGCTGCTGGTGGGGCAGAGGAGCAGGGGCTCCGGGACAGATGCACAACGAAATAGGCTGCCGATAAGGCAGGGGGGAACAGAAACTCTGAGGGCAGATGCGAATTAATACGGGTAACTTGAGAGTGAGTTTCAGGACGTTGAGATAGTTAGTAGACTGTATTGCATTGAGACTGTTCGTGGGGGCTATACGGCGCGTAGGGCTGCATTGAACAACTGTATGGGGGGGGTACAACGGTAGGTAGGGAGGGAGAGCTCCGGGGGCGGATGCGCCCAGACACAGGGAAAACATTACATTTGACGACTGCGATGCGCTTGGAAGAATTAAAATGTTACTGACAACCGACCCTGGACAGTTCCCTATGCACAGCAGTGACCTCCGGGGAAGGGGGGGGGGGGCGAGATCTTCCACATGGGGACTGCCCAGGCAGCAGTACTGGAGACTGGGAGTGGAGATAGTTGGGGAAAAGAGTTAGCACTTGAAGACCTGGTGGTCGAGGGGAGGTCGCTATGAGCTCCAACGCGCAGACACAGCAGACAGTGACAGGCAGACATAGACAGAGAGACCAACACCGTATGAGAGAGAGAGAGAGAGAGAGAGAGAGAGAGAGAGAGAGAGCGATCGGCTGTGTGTGAGGACCTACAGAGAGAGAACGGAAGCTATTGCATTTTTTTGTGTTTCTGGCTGAAAGTCATCTGTTCGTTAGTGCATGAATGTTTGAGTGTTTATCACCTAGAGCTTGAGTCACGAGATATGTGTATATGTAAATATGTTGAGACCCTGGGCTTCGCTGTTTCTCGTTTACTCTACCAGGGACTCCTGACTCAGACACCACCTCTGGATTTCGCTGTGCACACTATTGAACCCAGTGAATGGGTTTTGATCAAACATTGGCAATAGCAAACTCTCGAACTTGTGTAGGACGGCCCGTTCCTAGTACTCCTCACCACTGAACGGCGGAGAAAGGCTGGCAAAGGGCCGGTACCCTCTCCAGTTAAGAAAGGAGTCTGGACAGCCGAATCAACACGTGAGCCACTGAAACTCAGACTGAACAGACTTTGAGTAACTGATTATACAGTGGCGACGCGAACGTGGGGATTATTTCTGTAGAATTGTATGTTAAGTTGTTTTGTGCTTCATTATGATGTTTCAGAGTTATGATGGTAGACTGGGATTTGGGCAAATGTCTTTTTCTTATGTGGATGTATCATTGGTTGTTCCTGAGTCTAAAACTCCACAAGTGATATAAGCTGATGCATGCAACTTAGTTGATTGTTTGTCTGTAGATTTACAGAGACTATACCTCGGTACAAAGATACATTTTATTGACATGTTTGGGACTGGTAATGGGTATGAAGGTCTTGTCACGATACACAGGTCCCCCTTCCATCCATCTCGCAATTGTCCCGATAGAACGTGTCACCCAATATACCTGACAATCAAGGAGACCTCATCGGACCAGTTTGGGGTGAGGTGAAGATAAACAAAAGATGGGAGACAATTTGTTGGCTGTTGTTTTCGAGTTAATCTAGGGCAGAAAGAACCTGGGGACCCACTGGAAAGTTACAGAGGTAAAGGACTTGAGACAGACTTTCGTAATAGAAACGGGATATGGCGATGCAAATGCCTGGGTAGGATGGGTAAAGTATACGGTAAAAAGTCTGAACAGAAGCAATTGCTATGCATATGCCTCCGGCAGGCCAGTAGCCCAAATGTTTCCCTTTCCGCTCGGGTGGGAGCAGGACAGACAGGGCATGAAATGTAAGATAGCCCTGTATCAGGAAGAGACTGCATGGAGTGATGGGATTTGTACCTCCCTATCTCGGATGTTCCCTCCTTTGAAGGTGGAAGATGAACGTGCTCCCCCCGCGTTATCGGACAAGGTACAAGTCAGTCTAGAGATTTGGGGGAGCTGACGTTGTGTACAGATATTAAAAATGTCACCGAAACAAAGGAAGGAGGGAACTATTCAGCGCTACAGGTTCCCCGAGCAGATCTGTGGTGGTGCTGTGGAGGGAAACTGCTGAGACCCACTCTACCCCCAGACTGGAAAGGGGTATGTGAAATTGACCGATTGGCAATTCCATTTACCCTGGCATTTGAAAAGGGAGACATAGTGGGAGGACAGGAAAGACATAAGAGATCAATATTAAGTACTTCTTTTGATGACAGGGTTTATCTCGATCCGAGTTCAAAGCCGGTAACCGGGTTGCAGCAGGCTTTGAGTCGGCCTTCTTCTGGTGGGTCACGATGAACAAGAATGTAGGTTGGATAAACTACATTTATTACAACCAGGGGCGATTTGTTAACTTTACCAGGGACACAGTGAAGGGGCTGGCGGAGCAACTGGACGCCACCAGTCGGATGGTGTGGGAGAATAGGTTAGCTTGGATAGCAGAAAATTCGGGTGTAAATACTGATTGGACTGGCTGGAGCTGTGGTTCGGGAAATGGAAAGGGGTGATGGTCTCAGTAATAGTTTAGTTCCTGGTGGTAACAGGGATCTTAGTCGCTCTGGGCTGGTATAATTCACTGTGTGCGGGGTTTAATCACCCGCCTCATTGAGACGGCTCTGATGAAGGGCGACCCGCATGCCTTGGTGGGCATTCACCTTCAGACTGTTCCAGACGACCCTGAGGCTGATTGGGATAGAAAGGCCATGATTATGCTGCAGAAATTACAGACCGTATAAAAAGACAGGGGGGATTGATATGGGTGATGTAATTTCTGCAGTTGAGTAAGGGTTAACGAGTAAGGGTTAACTGTTGAGACTGAATGTAAGTTAGCTTGGAAACACGGAGAAGCTGTTATGTCAAAAACATGGTAGCTAGTAACCTTCAATAAACTGATGTAAGTTGTTATTCTTAAAATTTAAGCTGTTATGTAAGCTGGAAACCTTGAACCTGTAAAAAAAAGGAGACTGCAGTAAAATAGAGGCTCACAGAATATTAGAAAAATACAGATAACCAAAAAGCTGGCACAGGGAAGCGGGAAACCCCTTAACCAATAGAATTCTTACACTGCATGCATGAGCGGGAAAAATAATGTAAAAATAATGTATAAATATCGCTGTTGTAAACACCTCAGGGTCTCTCTTCGGGAGAGCACCCAAGCTTGGAAGTTTGAATAAACTTTCGCTACCTCATCTGTGTGTCTCGGACTGTTACGATCTGCCACGAGTAAGAATAGACGTGGGGGGGGGGGGTATAAGGGTCGGTCTCTGGATGGGTCGGGTCTCTCCTCCAGGGAGTTCTCCGTACAGACGTCTGCCTTGGACTGCTTGTTAAGAGCGGAGGTCCGCCACGCGAAGGTCAGGCCTTGAAAGACGTCTGTTCAATTTCGGAGTCTCACAGAGGGGAGACAGACTGGATTTTAAGCAGAGCGTACCTATAGAGCAGGGCAGTCAGGGGCTAGGGTATAAGGGCTGGTCTCCGGAGTGTCTGCCAGGGCCCTGGGATTGGGTCAGTTGCTCAGCCGAAAGGCAAACAAACTGACTGGCTCCAAAACGGCGAGCACACCTATAGAAGAGAGGGGTACACATATAACACCCTCACTCTATGCCCCTCTCTCTCCCCCTCTCTCTGTCCCATTCTCTCAGTTCCCCTTACTCTATTCGCGCATCTCTGTCCCGCTCTCTCTGTTCCCCTCTCTCTATCCCCTCTCTCTCTGTCCCCACTTTCTCTGTCCAACCTCTCTCTGTCCCCCTTCTGACTGTCCCCGTCTCTCTCTCTCCCCCCTCTCCATGTCCCCCTCTCTCTGTTCCCCTCTGATTTTCCCCCTCCCTCTGTCTCCACTCTCTCTGTCCCCCTCGCTCTGTTCACCTCTCTCTGTCACCCTCTCTCTGCCCCCTCTCTCTGTCCCCCTCACTCTGACCCCCTCTCTCTGCCCCTCACTGTCCCTCCTCTCTCTCCATCCCCCTCTCTCTGTCCCCCCTCATCTCTGTTCCCCTAACTCTATCTCCGTATCTCCGTCCTGCTATCTCTGTTCTCCTCTCTCTGTCTCCTACTCATTGTCCCACTCTCACTGCCTCCCCCTCTCTGTTCCCCTCTCTCTGCCCCCTTTCTCTGTCCCCCCTCTCTGTCCCCCTCTCTCTGTCCCCCTCTCCACGTCCCCCCTCTCTCTGTCCCCTTTTCTCTTTCCCCTCACTCTATCCCCTTCTCTCTGACCCCCTCTCTTTGTCCCCACACTCCCTGTCCCCCTGTCTTCTGTTCCCCCTCGCTCTGTCCCCCTGTCTGTCCCCCCTCTCTCTGTTCCCTTCTCTCTGTCCTCTTCTCTCTGTCATCGTTTTCACTGACCTCCTCTCTCTCTGAACCCCTCTCTCTGTCCCCCTCTCACAGTTCCCCTCTCCCTGCCCCTCTCTTTGCCCCCCTGTCTCTGTCCATCCCCTCTCTGTCTCCCTATCTCTGTCCCCCCTCTTGATCCCCTTCTCTCGGTCCCTCCTCTCTCTGTCACCCTCTCTAATTCCCCTCTCTATCCCTCTGTCTCTTTATTCCCTCTCTCTGTCCCCCTCTCTCTGTTCCCCTCTCTCTGTCACCCACACTCTGTCACCCACTCTGTCCCCACCTCTCTGTCCCCCCTCTGTCCCCACGTCACTCTGGCCCCGAAGTCTGTCCTCCTCTCTTTGTCAGCCGCCTCTCCCTGCTTCCGTCTCTCTGAGCCACCCTCGCTCTGTCCACCCTCCCTGTCCCCCTGCCTTCTGTCTCCCCTCACTCTGTCACCCCTGTCTGTCCCCCCTCTCTCTGTCCCCTTCTCTCTGTCCTTCCTCTCTCTATCCGCCCCCTCTCTGTCCCTCCTTTCTCTGTCCCTCCTCTCTCTATCCGCCCTCTCTCTGTCCCTCCTTCTCTCTGTCCCCCCTCTCTCTATCCGCCCTCTCTCTGTCCCCTCCACTTTGTTCCTCTCACTCTATCCCCTCTCTCTGTCCCACTCTCTCTGTCCCTCCTCTCTCTGTTCCCCTCTCTCCTACCCCCCTCTCTCTGTTCCCCTCTCTCTGTTCCTCTCGCTCTGTTCCCCTCTCTGTCATCCCTCACTCTGTCCCCTTCTCTCTGTCCCCTCACTCTATCCCCGTATCTCTGTCCCGCTCTCTCTGTCCCCCCTCTCTCTGTCCCCCCTCTTTGTACATCTCTCTGTCCCCCTTTCTCTGTACCCCTCTCTCAGTCCCCCTCACTCTGTCCCCACTCTTTGTCCCACTTTCCACGTCCCCCTTCTCTCTGATCTTTAGCTCTCTGTTCCCCCCTCTCTTTATCCCTGTCTCTCTGTTCCCCTCTCTCTGTTCCCCTCTCTCTGTCCCCCTCTCTCTGTCTCCCTCTCTCTGTCCCCCTTCTCTTTATCCCCCCTCTCTGTCCACCCTCTCTCTGTCTCCCTCTCTCTGTCCCCCTTCTCTCTGTACCCCTCTCTCTCTGTTCCCCTCTCTCTGTTCCCCCTCTGTGACCCTCACTCTGTCCCCCCTCCTCTCTGTCCCACAGCTCTCTGTCGTCCACTCTGTCCCCACGTCTCTGTCCCCCTAAGTCTGTCGTCCTCTCTCTGTCACCGTCCTCTCTGTACAGCCTCTGTCTGCCCCTCACTCTGTTCCACCCTCACTCTGTCCATCCTCCCTGTCCCCCTGTCTTCTGTCCACCCTCTCTCTGTCCCCCCGTCTGTCCTGCCTCTCTATGTCCACCTCCCTCTGTCCCCCTCTCTCTGCGTCCCCCTCTCTTTGTCCGCCATCTCTCTGTCTCTTTCTGTCTGTTCCTCTCAGTCTATCCACGTATCTCTGTCCCGCTCTCTCTGTTCCCCTCTCTCTGTCACTTTCTCTCTGTTCCCTGCTGTCTGTCCCCCCTCTCTCTGTCCCCCTCTATCTGTCTCCCCTCTCTCTGTTCCCCTCTTTCTGTCCCCCATCTCTCGGTCCCCTATCTTTGCCCCCACTCTCTCTGTCCCCCACTCTCTCTCTCGCCCTTCTCTCTGTCCCCCTCTCTCTGTCCCACTCTCTCTGTCCCCCCTCTCTCTGCCACCCCTCTCTCTGCCATCCCTCTCTCTGTCCCCCTCCCTCTGTCGCTCTCTCTCTGTCCCCCCCTCTCTGTTCACCTTCTCTCTGTCCCACTCTATCTTTCCCCATCTCTTTGTCCCCCTCTCTCTGTCCCCCTCACTCTGTGCCCACTCTCTCAGTCCCCATCTCTCTGTATCCCTCACTCTATTCCCGTATCTAGACCCGGTCTCTCTGTTCTCCTCTCTCTGTCTCCTTCTCTCTGTCCTCTTCTCTCTGTCCCACTCTCTGTCCCCCCTCATTCTGTCCCCCACTCTCACTTTCCCCCACATCTCTGTCCCCACCTCTGTCCCCACGTCTCTCTATTCCCCTCAGTCTGTCCTCTCTCTGTCACCGCCCTCTCTGTATCCCTTCTCTCTGCCTCCTCTCTGTCCCACCCTCGCTCTGTCCACCCTCCCTGCCCCCCTGTCTTCTGTCTCCCCTCGCTCTGGTCCCACCTCTCTGTCACCCCTCTCTCTGTCCCCCTCTCACTGTCCTCCTCTCCACGGCTCCCCTCTCTCTGTCCCCTTCTCTCTGTTACTCTCACTCTATCCTCTTCTCTCTATCCCCTTCTCTCTGTCCCCTTCTCTCTGTTCCCCTCTCTCTGTCCCCTTATCTCTGTTCCCCTTCTCTCTGTTCCTCTCTCTCTGTCCCCTCTCTCTGTCCCCCTACTCTGTCCCCTTCTCTGTGTCCCCCTCTCTCTGTTCCCTTCTCTCTGTTCCTTCTCTCTCTGTCTCCCATCTCTCTGCCATCCATCTCTCTGTCCCCCCTCCCTTTATCCCCCTCTCTCTGTCCCCTTTCTCTCTGTCCCCCCTTCTCTCTCCCCCTCTCTGTTCCCCTCTCTCTGTTCCCCTCTCTGTGACCCTCACTCTGTCCCCCACTCTCTCTGTCCCCCAGCTCTCTGTCCCCCACTCTGTCCACATGTCGCTGTCCCCACGTCTCTGTTCCCCTAAATCTGTCCTACTCTCTCTGTCCCCCCTCTGTCCCCCTCTCTCAGCCTCACTCTGTCTTTACCCCCTCTCTCTGTCCCCCCTGACTGTCCCCCCTCTCTGTCCCCCTCTCTCTGTCCCCCTCTCCACATCCCCCTCTCTCTGTCCCTCTCTCTCTGTTCCCCCTCTCTCTATTCCACCTTTCTCTTTGCCGCTCTCTCTGTCCGCCTCCCTCTGTCCCCCTCTCTCTATCCCCCTCTCTCTGACCCCCCTCTCTCTCTTCCCCTTCAATCTGTGCCCCCTCTCTCTGTCCCCCTCTCTCTGTCCCCCCTCTCTCTGAACCCCCGCTCTCTGTCCCCCCTCTCCACATACCCCTCTCTCTGTCCCTTTCTCTCTGTTTCCCTCTGTCTGTCCCCTTCTCTCTGTCACCCCTCTCTCTGTCATCCCTCTCTGTGTCCCCCTCTCTCAGTCCCCCTCCCACTGTCCCACTCTCTCTGTCCCCCTTTCTCTGTCCCCCTCTGTCTGTCCCCACCTCTCTCTGTCCCTCTCTCTCTGTCCCTCCTCTCTCTGTCCCCCTCTCCACCTTCCCCTTCTCTCTGACCCCTCTCTCTGTTTACCTCTGTCTGCCCCTTCTCTCTGTTCCCCCACTCTATCCTAATCTCTCTGTCCCGCTCTCTATGACCCCCTCTCTCTCACCCACCTCCCTGACCCCCCTCTCTCTGTTCCCCTCCCTCTGTCCTACTCTCTCTGTCCCCCTCACTTTATCCTCCCTCTCTCTGTCCCCCTCTCTCTTTCCGCCCTCTCTCTGTCCCCATATCTCTGACACCCTCTCTCTGTCCCCTTCTCTCTCTGTCACCCTCACAATGTTCCCCTCTCTCTCTCACCCTCTCTCTGTCCCACCTCTCTGTCCCCACCTCTGTTCCCTCCCTCTCTGTCCCCACTCGCTCTGTCCGCACCCCTCTCTCCGTCCCCTTTTCTCTGTTCCCCTCTCTCTGTTCCCCCCTCTCACTGTCCCCCTCTCTCTGCCCCCCCTCTCTCTGTACCCCCGTCTCTGTCCCCTTCTCTCAGTTCCCTTCACTCTGTTGCCCTCTCTCTGTCCCCATCTCTCTGTCCCGCTATCTATGAGCCCCTCCCTCTCACCTCCTCTCTCTGTTCTCCTCCCTCTATCCACCCCTGTCTGTCCCCTCCCTCTGTCCCCCTCTCTCTGTTCTCCTCCCTCTATCCACCCCTATCTGTCCCCCTCCCTCTGTCCCCCTCTCTCTGTCCCCTCTCTCTGTTCGCCTTTCTCTGTCCCGAATCTATGCCCCCATCACTCTGTACACCCTCTCTCAACCACCCTCCCTGTCCCCCTCTCCGTGTCCCCCCTCTCTAGGTTCCCCTCTCTCTTTTCCCCCCTCTCTATTCCACCCTCTCCTGTCACCACACGTTCTGCCCTCCGTCTCTCTGTCCCCACTCGCTCTGTCCCCCGTCTCTCTGACTCCCCTCTCTCTCTTCCGCACCCTCTCTCCGTCCTCTTCTCTCTGTTTCCCCTCTCTCTTTCCGCCCTCTCTCTGTCCCAACTCGCTCTGTCCCCTGTCTCTCTGTCCCCCCTCACTCTGTCCCCCTGTCCCCCCCTCTCTGTCCCACCCGTTCCCCCCTCTCTGTTCACCTCTCTGTCCGCCCTCTCTGTCCTCCTCTCTTTATCCCCGTCTCTCTGCCCCACTCTCTCTTTCCCCCACTCTCTGTCTACCCGCACTCTATTCCCCTCTCTACGCCCCCTCCCTTTGTCCATCCTCTCTCTGTGCCCCTCTCTCTTTCCGCCCTCTCTCTGTCCCCATATCTCTGACCCCCTCTCTCTGTACCCCCTCTCTCTGACCCCTCTCACTCTGTCCCATCTCACTCTGTTCCCTCTCTCTATGTCAGCCTCACAATGTTCCCCTCTCTCCGTGTCCACTCGCTCTGTCCCCCACCTCTCTGTCCCCCCCTTTGTCCACACGTCTCACTGGCCCCCTAAGTCTGTCCTCCTCTCTCTGTCACCACCCTCTCAGTCCCCCCTCTCTCTGCATCCTCTCTCTGCCCCAACCTCGCTCTCCCCACCCTCCCTGTCCGTATCTTCTCTGCCCCATCTCTCTGTCACACTCTCTCTGTTCGTCTCTCTATTTCCCCCTCTCTCTGTCCCCCTACCTCTGTCCACCTCCCTCTGTCCCCCTCTCTCTGTCTCCCCTCTCTCTGTTCCCCTTCCTCTGTCCCGTCTCTTTGTCCCCCTCACTCTGTCGACCCTCTCTCTCTCCCCCTCTGTCTTTCCCCCTCTCTATGATCCCCTTTCTCTCTCCCCCTCTCTCTGCCCCCTCCATCTGTCCCCCTCTCTCTGTCAGCCTCACTCTGTTCCCCTCCCTCTGTCACACTCTCTCTGCCCCACCCTCGCCCTGTCCACGCTCGGCCCCCTATCTTCTGTCCCCCTCGCTCTGTCCCCTCTCTCTGTCCCCCTCTCTCTGTCTCCTCTCCGTCTGTCTCCTCTCTCTCTCTGTCCCCCTCTCTCTGTCCCCATCCCTCTGACCCCTCTCTCTGTTCCCCTTGCTTTATCCCCGTATCTCTGACCCGCTCTCTCTGTTCCCTTCTCTCTGTTACCCCCTCTGTCCCCACTTTCTCTGTCCCCCTCTCTCTTCCCCCACTCTCTTTCCCAGACTCTCTTTCCCCCTCTCTCTGTCCCCCTCTCTCTGTCCCCTTCTCTCTGTTCCCCTCAATCTATCCCCGTATCTCTGTCCCGCTCTCTCTGTTCCCTTCTGTCTGTTACCCTCTCTCTGACCCCTTCTCACTGTCCCCTTCTCTCTGTCCCCACTTTCTCTGTCCGCCCCCTCTCTGTTCCCCTCTCTCTGACCCCCCTCGCTCTGACCCCCCTCGCTCTGACCCCTCTCACTCTGTTCCCGTCTCACTATCACCCACACTCTGTTCCCCTCTCTCTGGACCCCTCAGTCAGTCCTCCTCTCTCTGTCTCCCCCCTCTGTCCCACCCTCTCTGCCCCCTTTCTCTGCCCCACCCTCTCTCTGCCCCCCTCGCTCTGTCCCCTCTCTCTGTCCCCACTCGTTCTGATCCCCTTCTCTCTGTTGCCCCCTCACCCTGTCCCCCTCTCTCTGTCCCTCTCTCTCTCTGTCTCCCCTCTCTCTGTCCCCCTCTCTCTGTTCCCACTCTCTCTGTCCCCCCTCTCTCTCTGTCGCCCTCTCTCTGCCCCACCCTCTCTCTGTCCCCTCTCGCTCTGTCTCCTCTCTCTCTGTCCCCACTCGTTCTGATCCCCTCTCTCTGTCCCCCTCTCTCTGTCTCCCCTCTCTCTGTCCCCTTCTCTCTCTTCCCCTCTCTCTTTATCCCCCTCACTCTGTCCCCTCTCTCTGTTCCCCCTCTCTCTGCCCCCTTTCTCTGCCCCACCCTCTCTCTGTCCCCCTCGCTCTGTCCCCTCTCTCTGTCCCCACTCGTTCTGATCCCCTTCTCTCTATTCCCCCTTCACTCTGTTCCCCCTCTCCCTCTGTCCCCCCCGTCTCCCCACTCTCTGTTCTCCTTTCTCTGTCCCCCTCTCTTTGTCCCCCTCACTCTGTCCGCCCTCTCTCTCTGTCCCCCACGCTCTCTGTACCCCCTCTCTCTGCCCCCTTTCTCTGCTCCACCCACACTCTGTCCACCCTCCCTGTCGCCCAGTATTCTGTCCCCCTTCGCTCTGTCCCCCTCTCTATGTCCCCCTATCTTTGTCTCCCCTCTCTCTGTCGCCCTCTTTCTGTCCCCCTCTCTCTTTCCCCCTCTCTCTGTTCCCCTTTCTCTGTACCGAATCTATGCCCCCCTCTTTCTCTGTACACCCTCTCTCTGTCCCCCCTCTCTTTCCCCCTCTCTCTGTCCCTCTCTCTCTCTGTCACCCTCTCAATGCTCCCCTCTCTCTGTCACCCTCACTCTGACCCACCCTCGCACTCTCCACCCTCCCTGTACCCCTGTCTTCTGTGCCCCCTCTCTCTGTCACCCTCTCTCTGTCACCCTCTCTCTGTCCCTCTCTCCCTGTCCCCCTGTCTTCTGTGCCCCCTCTCTCTGTCACCCTCTCTCTGTTCCCCTTTCTCTGTCCCGTCTCTTTGTCCCCCTCACACTGTAGACCCCCTCTCTCTTCCATCTCTCTCTGGCCCCTTGCTCTGTCCCCCTCTCTCTGCCCCCTCCATCTGTCCGCCTCTCTCTGTCACCCTCATTCTGTTCCCCTCCCTCTGTCACACTCTCTCTGCCCCACCCTCGCCCTGCCCACGCTCGGCACCCTATCTTCTGCCCCCCTCGCTCTGTCCCCTCTCTCTGTCCCCCTCCCTCTATCCCCCTTTCTCTGTTCCTCTCCCTCTGTCCCACTCTCTCTGCCCCACCCTCGCCCTGCCCACGCTCGGCACCCTATCTTCTGTCCCCCTCGCTCTGTCCGCCCTCTCTCTGTCCCCCCTCTCTGCCCCCCTAAGTCTGTACTCCTCTGTCTGTCCCCCTCTTTCTGTCCCCTGTCTTTGTACCCCCTCTCTCAGTCCCCTTCTCTCTGTTCACTTCTCTCTTTTTCCCTCTCCTTGTCCCCCTCTCTCTGTCCCCATCTCTCTGCCCCCTCTCTCTGTCCCCAGCTCTCTGTCCCCCTCTCTTTGTCCATCCTCTCTCTGTTCCCCTGTCTTTGTCCCCCACCTCTCTGTTCCCCCCATACCCCCTCTCTCTGTCCCCCTAAGTCTGTACTCCTCACTCTGTCAACCCTCTCTCTGTCACCCCCCTTCTCGACCCCCTCTCTCGGTTCCCCCTCTCTGTTCCCCCCTCTCTCTGTCCCTCTCTCTGTTCCCCCCTATCTCCCTCTCTCTGTCCCCCCTTGCCCCCTCTCTCTGTCCCCTTCTCTCTGTCCCCTCTCTCTGTCCCCCTCTCTCTGTTCCTCCTCTCCCTGTCCCCTCTCTCTGTCTCCCTCTGTTTGTCCGCCACTCTCTGTTCTCCCCTCTCTGTCCCCCTCTCTCTCTCACCACTCGCTCTGTCCCCCGTCTCTCTGACCCCCCGGTCTCTGACCCCACTCGCTCTGTCTCCCGTCTATCTGACCCCCCCCTCTCTGTCTGCACCCTCGCTCTGTCCCCGTCTCTCTGTTCCCCTCTCTCTGTTCCCCCCTCTCTCTGTTCCCACTCGCTCTGTACCCCGTCTCTCTGTCCCCCGTCTCTCTGTCCCCCGTCCCCCCTCTCTCTGTACCCCCCTCTGTCCCCATCTCTCTGTTCCCCTCTGTCCCCTGTTTATGTCCCCCTCTCTTTATACCCCCTCCCTCTATCCCCACTCTCTCTATACCCACTCTCTTTAATCCCCTCTCTCTGTCCCCTCACTTTGTCCATCCTCACTCTGTCCCCACTCTCTCTTTCCGCCCTCTCTCTAACACCCTCACTCTGTCGCCCACTCTCTCGTCCCCTACTTTTCTGTCCCCTTTCTCTGTTCCCCTCTTTCTGTCCCCCTCTCTCTGTCCCCTTCCCTCTGTCCCCACTCTCTTAGTCCGCCTCTTTCTGTTCCCCACTCTGTCCCCATCTCTCTGTCCCTCTCTCCATGACCGCCTCTCTCTGTCCCATTCTCTCTGTCCACTTCTCACTGCCCCCTCTCTCTTTCCCCCTCTCTCTGTCCCCCTCCCTCTATCCCCCTCTCTGTTCCCCTCCCTCTGTCCTACACTCAGTCCCCCTCACTCTATCCCCCAGCTCTGTCCCCCTCCCTCTGTCACCCTCACTCTGTTCCCCTCTCGCTAACACCGTCAGTCACTCCCCCACACTCTCTGTCACCCACCTCTCCGTCCCACCCTCTGTCCCCACGTCTGTCTGCCCCGAAGTTTGTCCCCCTCTCACTGCCACACCCTCGCCCTGTCCACCCTCCCTGACCACTGTCTTCTGTCCCCACTTTCTCTGCCCCGCTCTCTCTGTCCCACCTCTCTTTGTCCCCTTCTCTCTGTCACCCCCTCTCTCTCCACTTCCCTCTGCCCCCTCTCTATGTCCCCCTCTCCATGTCCCCCTGTATCTGTCCCCCTCTCTCTGTCCCCCTCTCTCTGTCACCCTCTCTCTGTCCCCTTCTCACTGTCCCCTTCTCTCTGTCCCCCCTCTCTCTTACCCCTCTCTCTCTGTCACCCTCACTCTGTTCCCCTCTCTCTGTCACTCTCACTCTGTCCCCTCTCTCTGTCCCCACTCGTTCTGATCCCCTCTCTCTGTTCTCCTTTCTCTGTTCCCCTCTCTTTATCCCCCTCAGTCTGTCCCCTCTCTTTGTCCCCATTCGGTCTGTCCCCCTCTCTCTGTCCCCCCTCTCTCTATCGCCCTCTCTCTGGCCCCCTCCCTCTCTGTCCCCCCTCGCTCTGTCCCCTCTCTCTTTCCCCACTCGTTCTGATAACCTCTCTCTGTTCTCCTTTCTCTGTTCCCCTCTCTTTGTCCCCCTCACTCTGTCCCCCACTTCTCTGTGCCCCCCATCCCCCCGTCTCTCTGTTCCCCTAAGTCTGTCCTCCTCTCTCTGTCATCGCCCTCTTTGTCCCCTCACTCTCGGTCCCACCCTCGCTCTGTCCACCCTCCCTGTCCCCTTTTCTCATTGCCTTCTCTCTCTGTCCCCCTTTCTCGGTTCCCCCCTCCCTCTGTCCCACTCTCTCTGTCACCCTCACTCCACCCCCTCTCTCTGTCCCCCTCTTTCTGTTTCCCTCTCTCTGTCCCTTTTTCTCTGTTCCCCACTCTCTGTCCCCCCGCTCTCTATTACCCTCTCTCTGTCCCCTCTCTGTTCCCATGTCTCTCTGTCCCCACCTCACTGTTCCCTCTCTTTGTCCATCCTCTCTCTGCCTCCTCTCCCTGTCCTCCGTCTCTCTGTGCCCATCTCTCTGTCCCCCTCTCTCAGTCACCCTCTGTCTGTCCCCCTCTCTCTGTCCCCCCCTCTCTCTGTACCCCCACTCTCTGTCCCCCACTCTCTGTACCACCTCTCTCTGTCCCCCTCTCTCTCTGTCACCCCTATCTCTGTCATCCTGTCCCTGTCCCCCTTCTCTCTGCCCCTCTCTCTCTGACCCCCTCTCTCTGTCCCCCTCTCTCTGTCCCCTCTTTCTGATCCCCTCTCTCTGTCCTCCTCCCTCTGTCCCCGACTCTCTCTGTCCCCCACCACTCTCTGCCCCTCCATCCCCACGTCTCTCCGTCCCCCTAAGTCTGTCCTCCTCTGTCTGTTCTCCTCTCTCTGTCCCCGCTTTCTCTGTCCCCCAATTTCTGGCCCCTCTCTTTGTCCCCCCTCTCTCAGTTCCCTTCTCTCTGTTCACTTCTCTCTCTTTCCCTCTCCTTGTCCCCCTCTCTCTGTCCTTCTCTTTGTCCCCCTCTCTCTGTTGCTCCTCTCTCTGTAACCTTCTCTCTTTCACGCTCTTTCTGCTCCCCTCTCTTTGCCACCCTCTCTCTGTCCTCCACCTCTCTGTTCCCCCCATCCTCCCGTATCTCTGTCCCCCTAAGTCTGTACTCCTCTCTCTGTCAACCCCCGCTCTGTCAACCCCCTTCTCGTCCCCCCTTTATCGTTCCCCATCTGTTTCCCCCTCTCTCTGTCCCTCTCTCTGTTCTCCCCTCTCTCGGTTCCCCCCTCTCTCTATCCCCCTCTCGTTGTCCCCCCGTTCCCCCTCTCTCTGTCCCCTTCTCTCTATCTCTGTCTCTCTGTCCCCCTCTCTCTGTTCATCCTCTCCCTGTCCCCTCTCTCTGTCCCCCTAAGTCTGTCCTCCTCTCTCTGTCATCGCCCTCTCTGTGCCCTCTCTCTCGGTCCCACCCTCGCTCTGTCCACCCGCCCTGTCCCCCTTTCTCATTGCCTTCTCTCTCTGTCCGCCCTCCCTCTGTCCCCCTCTCTCTGTCACCCTCTCTCTGTTCCCCTCTCTCTGTCCCCTTCTCTCTGTTCCCCCCTCCCTCTGTCCCCCTCTCTCTGTTCCCCTCTCTCGCTATCCCCCCTCTCTCTGTCCCTCCTCTCTCTGTACCCCTCTCTCTGTCACCCTCTCTCTGACCCCCTCTCTCTTTTCTCCCCTCTGTCTGTCCCCACTTGCTCTGTCCCCCGTCTCTCTCTGTCCCCCCTCTCTCTGACGCCACTCTCTTTGTCCACACCCTCTGTCCGTCCCCTTTTCTCTATACCCTCTCTCTGTTACCCCTCTCTCTGTCCCCACTCGCTCTGTCCCCCGTCTCTCTGTTCCCCCACTCTCGGTGCCCCCTCTCTCTGTCCCCGTCCCCCCCTCTCTGTCCACCCCTTTCTGTCTCCCTCCCTCTATCCCCCTCTCTGTTCCTCTCCCTCTGTCCCACTCTCTCTGTCCCCCTCACTCTACCCCCTCTCTCTGTCCCCCTCTTTCTGTTTCACTCTCTCTGTCCCTTTTTCACTGTTCCCCACTCTCTGTCCCCCCGCTCTCTATTACCCTCTCTCTGTCCCCTCTCTGTTGCCATGTCTCTCTGCCCCCCCTCACTGTCCCCTCTCTTTGTCCATCCTCTCTCTGCCCCCCTCTCCATGTCCTCCGTCTCTCTGTCCCCATCTCTCTGTCCCCCCTCTCTCTGTCACCCTCTGTCTGTCCCCCATCTCTCTGTTCCCCTTCTCTCTACCCCTCTCTCTCTGTCCCCCCCTCTCTGTCGCCCTCTCTCTGTCCCCTCTTTCTGTTCCCCTCTCTCTGTCCTCCTCCCTCTCTCCCCGACTCTCTCTGTCCCCGACCTCTCTCTGCCCCTCCATCCCCACGTCTCTCCGTCCCCCTAAGTCTGACCTCCTCTGTCTGTTCACCTCTCTCTGTCCCCGCTGTCTCTGTCTCCCAATTTCTGGCCCTTCTCTTTGTCCCCCCTCTCTCAGTTCCCTTCTCTCTGTTCACTTCTCTCTCTTTCCCTCTCCTTGTCCCCCTCTCTCTGTCCTTCTCTTTGTCCCTCCTCTCTCTGTTCCTCTCTCTCTTTCACGCTCTTTCTGTTCCCCTCTCTTTGACACCCTCTCTCTGTCCTCCACCTCTCTGTTCCCTCCATCCCCCCGTATCTCTGTCCCCCTAAGTCTGTACTCCTCTCTCTGTCACCCCCCTCTCTGTCACCCTCCTTCTCGTCCCACCTCTATCTTTCCCCATCTCTGTTTCCCCCTCTCTCTGTTTCCCCCTCTCTCGGTTCCCCCCTCTCTCTATCCCCCTCTCCCTGTCCCCCCGTTCCCCCTCTCTCTGTCCCCTTCTCTCTGTCTCTGTCTCTCTGTCCCCCTCTCTCTGTTCCTCTCTCCCTGTCCCCTCTCTCTGTCCCCCTCTCTCTATCCCACTCTGTCCACCCGTCCCCCTTCTCTCTGTCCCCCTCTCTCTAACTCCCTGTCTCTGTCTCCCCTGTCTCTGTCCCCCTCTCTCCGTCACTACTCGCTCTGTCCTCCATCTCTCTGTTCCCACTCGCTCTGTCCCCCGTCTCTCTGAACCCCCCTCTCTCTCTGTCCGTAACCTCTCTCCGTCCCCTTCTCTCTGCTCCCCTCTCGCTGTTCCCCCCTCTCTCTGTCCCCACTCGCTCTGTCCTCCGTCTCTCTGTCCCCCGTCCCCCCCTCTCTCTGTCCCCCCCGCCCCCATCTCTCTGTTCCCCTCTCTGTCCCTTCTATTTATCCCCCCTCTCTCCCCCCACTCTCTCTATACACACTCTCTCTATTCCACTCTCTCTTCCCCTCTCTCTGTCCACAAACTCTCTGTTACCCTCTCTCTCTGTCCCCTCTCTTTGTCCAACCTCACTCTGTCCCCCTCTCTCTTTCCGCCCTCTCTCTGGCACCCTCACTCTCTTCCCCTCTCTCTAACGCCCTCACTCTGTCCCCCACTCTCTCGTCCCCCACTTTTCTGTCCCCCTGTCTCTGCCCCCTCTCTCTGTCCCCCTCTTTCTGTTTCCCTCTCTCTGTCCCTTTTTCACTGTTCCCCACTCTCTGTCCCCCCGCTCTCTATTACCCTCTCTCTGTCCCCTCTCTGTTCCCATGTCTCTCTGTCCCCCCCTCACTGTCCCCTCTCTTTGTCCATCCTCTCTCTGCCCCCCTCTCCATGTCCTCCGTCTCTCTGTCCCCATCTCTCTGTCCCCCTCTCTCTGTACCCCCACTCTCTGTCCCCCTCTCTCTGTCCCCCTCTCTCTGTCCCCCCCTCTCTGTCACCCTCTCTCTGTCCCCTCTTTCTGTTCCCCTCTCTCTGTCCTCCTCCCTCTGTCCCCGACTCTCTATGCCCCCCACCTCTCTCTGCACCTCCATCCTCACGTCTCTCCGTCCCCCTAAGTCTGTCCTCCTCTGTCTGTTCAACTCTCTCTGTCCCCGTTGTCTCTGTCCCCCAATTTCTGGCCCTTCTCTTTGTCCCCCCACTCTCAGTTCCCTTCTCTCTGTTCACTTCTCTCTCTTTCCCTCTCCTTGTCCCCCTCTCTCTGTCCTTCTCTTTGTCCCTCCTCTCTCTGTTCCTCCTCTCTCTGTTCCCCTCTCTCTTTCACGCTCTTTCTGTTCCCCTCTCTTTGTCACCCTCTCTCTGTTCTCCACCTCTCTGTTCCCCCATCACCCCGTCTCTCTGTCCCCCTAAGTCTGTACTCCTCTCTCTGTCAACCCCCTCTCTGTCAACCCCCTTCTCGTCCCCCCTTTATCGTTCCCCATCTCTGTTTCCCCCTCTCTCTCTGTCCCTCTAATGTTCCCCCCTCTCTCGGTTCCCCCCTCTCTCTATCCCCCTCTCTCTGTCCCCCCATTCCCCCTCTCTCTGTCCCCTTCTCTCTGTCTCTGTCTCTCTGTCCCCCTCTCTCTGTTCCTCCTCTCCCTGTCCCCTCTCTCTGTCCCCCTCTCTCTATTCCCCTCTCTCTGTCTCCCTCGCTCGGTTCCTCCTCTCTCTTTTCCTGCTCTCTCTGTTCCACCCTGTCTCTGTCCCCCTCTCTCTACCCCCCTCTCTCTGTCTCCCTCTCTCTGTCCCCCTTTCTCCGTCACCACTCGCTCTGTCCTCCATCTCTCTGTTCCCACTCGCTCTGTCCCCCGTCCCTCTGAACCCCCCTCTCTCTCTGTCCGTAACCTCTCTCCGTCCCCTTCTCTCTGTTCCTCTCTCGCTGTTACCCCCTCTCTCCGTCCCCACTCGCTCTGTCCTCCGTCTCTCTGACCCCCTCCCCCCCTCTCTCTGTCCCCCCGTCCCCCATCTCTCTGTTCCCCTCTCTGTCCCCTCTCTCTGTCCCCCTCTCTTTATCCCCCCTCTCTATCCCCACTCTCTCTAACACACTCTCTCTATTCCCCTCTCTCTGTCCCCTCTCTTTATCCCCCTCTCTCTGTCCACAAACTCTCTGTTACCCTCTCTCTCTGTCCCCTCTCTTTGTCCAACCTCACTCTGTCCCCCCTCTCTCTTTCCGCCCTCTCTCTAACACCCTCACTCTGTCCCCCACTCTCTCGTCCCCCACTTTTCTGTCCCCCTGTCTCTGCCCCCTCTCTCTGTCCCCCTCTCTCTGTCTCCCTCTTTCTGTTTCACTCTCCCTGACAACTTCTCACTGTCAGCTTCTCTCTGTCCCCCACTCTCTCTGTCCCCCACCTCTCTGTTCCCTCATCCTCCAGTCTCTCTGTCCCCCTAAGTCTGTACTCCTCTCTCTGTCAACCCCCTCTCTGTCCCCCTCTGTCTGTTCCTCCTCTCCCTGTCCCCTCTCTCTGTCCCCCTCTCTCTGTCCCCCTCTCGCTGTTACTCCTCTCCCTGTCCTCTCGCTCTGTCCCCCTCTCTCTGTTCTCCCCTCTCTCTATCCCCCTCTCTCTGTCCCCCCGTCCCCCCTCTCTCTGTCCCCTTCTCTCTGTCCCCCTTTCTCTGTCCCCCTCTCTCTGTCCCCCTCTCTCTGTTCCTCCTCTCCCTGTCCCCTCTCTCTGTCTCCCTCTCTCTGTCACCACTCGCTCTGTCCTCGTTCTCTCTGTCCCCACTCGCTCTGTCCCCCTTCTCTCTGTCCCCCGTCCCCCATCTCGTTGTCCTCCCCTCTGTCCCCCATCTCTCTGTTCCCCTCTCTGTTCCCTCTCTTTGTCTCCCTCTCTCTGTCCCCAAACTCTCTGTTGCCCCCTCTCTCTGTCCCCTCTCTTTGTCCAACCTCACTCTGTCCCCCCTCTCTCTTGCCGCCCTCTGTCTGGCACCCTCACTCTCGTCCCCTCTCTCTAACACCCTCACTCTGTCCCCATCACTCTCGTCCCTCACTTTTCTGTCCCCCTCTCTCTGTCCCCTTCCCTCTGTCCCCCTCTCTCTGCCCCCATCTCTCTGTCCCTCTCTCTATGACCCCTCTCTCTGTCCCCTTCTCTCTGTCCCCCTCTCTCTTTCCCACTCTCTCTGTCCCCCTCCCTCTATCCCGTCTCTCTGTTCCCCTCCCTCTGTCCTACTCTCTCTGTCCCCCTCACTCTAAGCCCCTCTCTCTGTCCACCACACTCTCTGTCCCCAACCTCTCTATCCCACCCTCTGTCCCACGTCTCTCTGCCCCCCTAAGTTTGTCCCCCTCTCACTGCCCCACCCCCGCCCTGTCCACCCTCCCTGCACCCTGTCTTCTGTCCTCACTTTCTCTGTCCCCCTCTCTCTGTCACCCTCTCTTTATCCCCCTTCTCTCTGTCACCCCTCTCTCTGTCCCCTTCCCTCTGTCCCCCTCTCTCTGTCACCCTCTCTCTGTCCCCCTCACTCTGTCCCCCTCTTTCTGTTTCCCTCTCTCTGTCCCCTTCTCACGGTCCCCCTCTCTCTCTGTCCCCCTCTCTCTGTCTCCCACTCTCTGTCCCCTTCTCTCTGTTCACTTCTCTCTGCTCCCCTCTCTCTGCCCCCATCTCTCTCTCCCTCTCTCTATTTTCCCCCCTCTCTGTTCCCCTCCCACTGTCCTACACTCTCTGTCCCCCTCACTCTAAGCCCCTCTCTCTGACCCCCACACTCTCTGTCCCCAACCTCTCTGTCCCACCCTCTGTCCCCACGTCTCTCTGTCCCCTAAGTTTGTCCACCTCTCACTGCCCCACCCTCGCCCTGACCACCCTCCCTGTCACCCTGTCTTCTGTCCCCACTTTCTCTGTCCCCCTCTCTCTGTCCCCCTCTCTTTGTCCCCCTTCTCTCTGTCACCCCTCTGTCTGTCCCCTTCCCGGTGTCCCCCCTCTCTCTGTTCCCTTCTCTCTGTTACTCTCTCTCTGTCTCCCCTCTCTCTGTCCCCCTCTTTCTGTTTCCCTCTCCCTGTCCCCTTCTCTCTGTCCCCTTCTCTCTGTTTTCCTCTCTCTGTCCCCCTCTCTCAGCCCCCCTCTCTCTGCCCGCCCTCTCTCTGTTCCCTTCTCTCTGTTACTCTCTCTCTGTCTCCCCTCTCTCTGTCCCCCTCTTTCTGTTTCCCTCTCCCTGTCCCCTTCTCTCTGTCCCCTTCTCTCTGTTTTCCTCTCTCTGTCCCCCTCTCTCAGCCCCCCTCTCTCTGCCCGCCCTCTCTCTGTCCCCTTCTCACTGTACCCTTCTCTCTGTCCCCCTCTTTCTTTCCCCCTCTCTCTCTCCCCCTCTCTCTGTCTCCCTCACTCTGTCCCCTTCTCTCTGTCCACTTCTCTCTGTTCCCCTCTCTCTGCCCCATCTCTCTCTCTCACTCTCTCTATGATCCACCCTCTCTGTTCCCCTCCCTCTGTCCTACTCTCTCTGTCCCCCTCACTCTATCCCCCTCTCTCTGTTCCCCTCTCTCTGTCCCCTTCTCTCTGTCCCCTTCTCTCTATCCCCCCACTCTCTGTTCCCCTCTCACTCTGTCACCGTCACTCTGTCCCCCACTCTCTGTCTTCCCCTCTTTCCCCACGTCTATCTGGCCCCCTAAGTTTGTTCCCGTCTCACTGCCCCGCCTTCGCCCTGTCCACCCTCCCTGTCCCCCTCTCTCTGTCCCCCTCTCTCTGTCTCCTCTCTCTCTGTCTCCCCTCTCTCTATCCCCCTCTCTCTGTCTCCTCTCTCTTTCCCCATCTCCCTGTCCCCTCACTCTATACCCGTATCTCTGTCCCCCCTCTCTGTTCCCCTCTCTCTGTCCCCCCTCTCTCTGTTCCCTTCTCTCTGCTACTCTCTCTCTCTGCCCCCCTCTCACCGTCACCCCTCTCTATGTCCCCCTCTCTCTTTCCCCTTCTCTCTGTTCCCCTCACTCTATCCCTGCGTCTCGGTCACCCTCTCTCTGTCTCCCTCTCTTTGTCCCTCTTCTCTCTGTCCCCCTCTTTCTGTCTCCTCTTTCTCTGTCTCCCCTCTCTCTGTCCCCCTCTCTCTGTCTCCTCTCTCTTTCCCCTTCTCCCTGTCCCCCTCACTCTATCCCCGTAACTCTGTCCCCCTCTCTCTGTTCCCATCTCTCTGTCCCCCCCTCTGTTCCCATCTCTCTGTTACTCTCTCTCTGTCCCCCTCTCTCTGCCCCCTCTCTCTGTTACCCCACTCTCTGTCCCCTCTCTCTCTGTTCCCCTCATTTTGTCCCCCTTCTCTCTGTCACCACTCTCTCTTTCCCCCTCACTCTGTCTCCCCTCTGTTTTTCCCCTTCTCTCTGTTACCCCTCTCTCTGTCCCCTTTCCTCTGTCCCCCCTCTCTCTGTCCCCCTCTCTCTGTCCCCCTCTCTCTGTCCCCCTCACTCTGTCCCTCCTCTCTCTGTCCCCATCTTTCTGTTTCCCTCTCTCTGTCCCCCTTTCAATGTCACCTTATCTCTGTCCCCCTCTCTCTGTCCACATTTCTCTGTCCCCATCTCTGTCCCCTTCTCTCTGTTCACTTCTCTCTTTTCCCCTCTCTCTGCCCCCATCTCTCTCTCCCTCTTTCTATGATCCCCCCTCTCTGTTCCCACTCTCTGTCCTACGCTCTCTGTCCCCCTCAATCTATCCCCCTCTCTCTGTCCCCCTCTCTCTGTCCCCTTCTCTCTATTCCCCCACTCTCTGTTCCCCTCTCCCTCTGTCACCATCTCTCTGTCTTCCCCTCTGTCCCCACGTCTCTCTGCCCCCCTAAGTTTGTTTCGCTCTCAGTGCCCCACCCTCGCCCTGTCCACCCTCCCTGTCCCCCTCTCTCTGTCCCCCCTCTCTCTGAACCCCCTCTGTCTCCATCTCTCTGTCTCCCTCTCTCTGTCTCCCTTCTCTCTACCACCTCTCTCTGTCCCCACTCTCTATGTCCCCCTCTCTCTTTCCCCTTCTCTCTGTTCCCCTCACTCTATCCCTGTATCTCTGTCCCCCTCTCTCTGTCACCCTATAGTTGTCCCCCTTCTCTCTTTCCCCCTCTTTCTGTCTCCTCTCTCTGTCTCCCGTCTCTCTGTCCCCCTCTCTCTGTCTCCTCTCTCTTTCCCCTTCTCCCTGTCCCCCTCACTCTATCCCCTTATCTCTGTCTCCCTCTCTCTGTTCCCATCTGTCTGTCCCCCTCTCTCTGTTTCCATCTCTCTGTTACTCTCTCTCTGCCCCCCTCTCTCTGTCCCCCTCTTTCTGTCCCCCTATCTCTGCCCCCTCTCTCTGCCCCCCCTCACTGCCCCCTCTCTCTGTCCCACCTGTCTCTGCACCCCTCTCTATGTCCCCCTCTCTCTGCCCCCTCTCTCTGCCCCCTCTCTCTGCCCCACCCTCCCTCTGTCAACCCTCCCTGTCCCCCTGTCTTCTGTGCCCTCTCACTCTCTCCCCACTCTCTGTCCCCATCTCTCTGTCTCACCTCACTCTGTCCCCCTCTCTTTGTTCCCCCTCACTCTGTCCCCCACTCTCTCGTCCCCCAATTTTCTGTTCCCCCTCTCTCTGTCCCCCTCACTCTGTCCTCCTCTCTCTGCCCCCCACTTTCTGTTTCACTCTCTCTGACCCCCTCTCTCTGTCCCCTTCTCTCTGTTCACGTCTCTCTGTTCCCTCTCTCTGCCCCCACCTCTCTGTCCCTCTCTCTATGACCCCCTCTCTTTGCCCCTTTCTCTCTGTCCCCCTCTCTCTTTACCCCTATCTCTGTCCCTCTACCCCTATCCCCCCTCTCTGTTCCCCTCTCTCTGTCCTACTCTCTCTGTCACCCTCACTCTGTTCCCGTCTCTCTAACACCGTCACTCTGTCCCCCACACTCTCTGTCCCCAACGTCTCTGTCCCACCCTCTGTCCCCACGTCGTTCTGCCCCCCTACGTTTGTCCCCCTCTCACGGCCCCACCCTTGCCCTGTCCACCCTCCCTGTCCCCCTGTCTTCTGGCCCACTTTCTCTGTCCCCCTCTCTCTGTCACCCCTCTCTCTGTACCCACTTTCTCTGTCCCCTCACTCTGTCCCTCTTCGCTCTGTCCCCTTCTCACTGTCCCCTTCTCTCTGTACACCTCTCTCCGTCCCGCTTTCTCTATCCCCCTCTCTGTGCCCCCCTATCTCTGTCTCCCTCTCTCTGTCCCCTTCCCTGTGTTCACTTCTCTCTGTTCCCCTCTCTCTGCCCCATCTCTCTGTGATTCCCTCTCTCTGTCCCTCTCCCTCTATCCCTCCTCTCTGTTCACATCTCTCTGTTCCCCTCACGCTATCCCTGTTTCTCTGTCCCCCTCTCTCTGTCTCCCTCTCTTTGTCCCCCTCTCTCTGTCGCCTCTTTCTGTTCCCCTCCCTCTGTCCCCTCCCCATTCTCTGTCCATTCTCTTTCTGTTCCTCTCTCTGTGTCCCCTCTCTTTATCCCCCTCTCTCTGTCCCCACTCTCTCTTTCCCCCACTCTCAGTACCCCCCGCTCTCGATTCCCCTCTCTCTGCCCCTCCCTTTGTCCATCCTCTCTCTGTCACCCTCACTCTATCCCCCTCTCTCTGTCCCCCCTCTCTCTGTCCCCCTCTTTCCCTGTCACCCTCACACTGTTCCCCTCTCTCTGTCCCCCCCTCTGCCCCTCTCTCTGCCCCCTCTCTCTGCCCCACCCTCCCTCTGTCCACCCGCCCTGTTCCCCTGTCCTCTGTGCCCCCTCACTCTCTCCCCTCTCTCTGTTCCCCCTCTCTGTCTCCCCTCTCTCTGTCCCCCTCTCTCTGCCGCCATTCTCTCTTTCCCCAGTCTGTCTGTCCGCCCTCTCTCTGTCCCCCTCTCTTTGTCTCCCTCTCTCTGTCCCCTTCTCTCTGTTCCCGTCACTCTATCCCCACATCTCTCTCCCGCTCTCTCTGTCTCCCGTCTCTGTCCCCACTCTCTATGTCCCCACTCTCTCTGTCCCCACTCTCTCTGTCCCCCTCTCTCTGTCCCCCTCTGTCTGTCCGCCCTCTCTCTGTCCCCCCCTCTCTGTACCCCCTGTCTGTCCCCTTCTCTCTATTCCCCCACTCTCTGTTCCCCTCTCCCTCTGTCACCATCACTCTGTCCCCCACTCTCACTGTCCCCCATCTCTCTGTCTTCCCCTCTGTCCCCACGTCTCTCTGGCCCCCTATGTTTGTTTCCCTCTCAGTGCCCCACCCTCGCCCTGTCCACCCTCCCTATCCCCTCTCTCTGAACCCCCTCACTCTGTCCCCCCCTCTGTCTCCCTCTCTCTGTCTCCCTTCTCTCTACCACCTCTCTCTGTCCCCACTCTCTATGTCCCCCCTCTCTTTCCCCTTCTCTCTGTTCCCCTCACTCTATCCCTGTATCTCTGTCCCCCTCTCTCTGTCACCCTCTAGTTTTCCCCCTTCTCTCTTTCCCCCTCTTTCTGTCTCCTCTCTCTCTGTCTCCCCTCTCTCTGTCCCCCTCTCTCTGTCTCCTCTCACTTTCCCCTTCTCCCTGTCCCCCTCACTCTATCCCCTTATCTCTGTCTCCCTCTCTCTGTTCCCATCTGTCTGTCCCCCCCTCTCTGTTTGCATGTCTCTGTTACTCTCTCTCTGTCCCCCTCTCTCTGTCCCCCTCTTCTGTCCCCCTCTATCTGCTCCCCTCTCACTGCCCCCTCTCTCTGTCCCACCTGTCTCTGCACCCCTCTCTATGTCCCCCTCTCTCTGCCCCCTCTCTCTGCCCCCTCTCTCTGCCCCACCCTCCCTCTGTCAACCCTCCCTGTCCCCCTGTCTTCTGTGCCCTCTCACTCTCTCCCCACTCTCTGTCCCCATCTCTCTGTCTCACCTCACTCTGTCCCCCTCTCTTTGTTCCCCCTCACTCTGTCCCCCACTCTCTCGTCCCCCAATTTTCTGTTCCCCCTCTCTCTGTCCCCCACACTCTGTCCTCCTCTCTCTGCCCCCACTTTCTGTTTCACTCTCTCTGACCCCCTCTCTCTGTCCCCTTCTCTCTGTTCACGTCTCTCTGTTCCCTCTCTCTGCCCCATCTCTCTGTCCCTCTCTCTATGACCCCCTCTCTTTGCCCCTTTCTCTCTGTCCCCCTCTCTCTTTACCCCTATCTCTGTCCCCCTACCCCTATCCCCCTCTCTGTTCCCCTCTCTCTGTCCTACTCTCTCTGTCACCCTCACTCTATCCCCCTCTCTCTGTCCCCCTCTCTCTGTCACCCTCACTCTGTTCCCGTCTCTCTAACACCGTCACTCTGTCCCCCACACTCTCTGTCCCCAACGTCTCTGTCCCACCCTCTGTCCCCACGTCGTTCTGCCCCCCTACGTTTGTCCCCCTCTCACGGCCCCACCCTTGCCCTGTCCACCCTCCCTGTCCCCCTGTCTTCTGGCCCACTTTCTCTGTCCCCCTCTCTCTGTCACCCCTCTCTCTGTACCCACTTTCTCTGTCCCCTCACTCTGTCCCTCCTCGCTCTGTCCCCATCTCACTGTCCCCTTCTCTCTGTCCACCTCTCTCTGTCCCGCTCTCTCTATCCCCCTCTCTCTGCCCCCTATCTCTGTCTCCCTCTCTCTGTCCCCTTCCCTGTGTTCACTTCTCTCTGTTCCCCTCTCTCTGCCCCCATCTCTCTATGATTCCCTCTCTCTGTCCCTCTCCCTCTATCCCTCCTCTCTGTTCACATCTCTCTGTTCCCCTCACGCTATCCCTGTTTCTCTGTCCCCCTCTCTCTGTCTCCCTCTCTTTGTCCCCCACTCTCTGTCGCCTCTTTCTGTTCCCCTCCATCTGTCTCCTTCCCATTCTCTGTCCCTTCTCTTTCTGTTCCTCTCTCTGTGTCCCCTCTTTTTATCCCCCTCTCTCTGTCCCCACTCTCTCTTTCCCCCACTCTCAGTACCCCCCCGCTCTCGATTCCCCTCTCTCTGCCCCCTCCCTTTGTCCATCCTCTCTCTGTCACCCCTCTCTCTGTCACCCCTCTCTCTGTTCCCCTCTCTCTGTTCCCCTCTCTCTGTCCCCCCTCTCTCTGTCCCCCTCTTTCCCTGTCACCCTCACACTGTTCCCCTCTCTCTGTCCCCCCCTCTGCCCCTCTCTCTGCCCCCTCTCTCTGCCCCACCCTCCCTCTGTCCACCCTCCCTGTCCCCCTGTCTTCTGTGCCCCCTCACTCTCTCCCCTCTCTCTGTTCCCCTTCTCTGTCTCCACTCTCTCTGTCCCCCTCTCTCTGCCGCCATTCTCTCTGTCCCCAGTCTGTCTGTCCGCCCTCTCTCTGTCCCCCTCTCTTTGTCCCCCTCTCTCTGTCCCCTTCTCTCCGTTCCCCTCACTCTATCCCCACATCTCTGTCCCACCTCTCTCTGTCCCCCTCTCTCTGTCCCCCCCGTCTCTGTCCCCACTCTCTCTGTCCCCCTCTCTCTGTCCCCCTCTGTCTGTCCGCCCTCTCTCTGTTCCACTCTCTCGGTCGCCCTCTCTCTGTTCCCCTCTATCTGTCCGCCTCTCTCTGTTCCCTTCTCTCTGTTCCCCTCTCTCTGTCCCCCCTCCACATCACCCCTCTCTCTTTCCCCCTCTCTCTGTCCCCCTCTCTGTGTTCCCTCACTTTATGCTCCCCTGTCTGTCCCCCCTTTCTCTGTCCCCTCTCTCTCTGCCCCCTCTCTCTGTCCCCCTCTCTTTGTCCCCGTCTCGTTGTCCTCCTCTCTCTGTCCATCCTCTCTCTGTCCCCTTCGCTCTGTCCCCAGTATCTCTGTCCCCCTCTCTCTGTCCCCCCTTTCTCTGTCCCCCCTTTCTCTGTCCCCCACTCTCTGTCCCACACTCTCTGTCCCCCCACTCTCTGTCCTCCCACTCTGTGTCCCCCACACTCTATCCGCCCTCTCTCTCTGTCCCCCTCTCCAAGACCCCCTCTCTCTGCTCCCTCTCTCTGTACACCTTCTCTCCGTCCCCCTCTCTCTTTCCCCCACTCTCAGTACCCCCCCGCTCTCGATTCCCCTCTCTCTGCCCCCTCCCTTTGTCCATCCTCTCTCTGTCACCCCTCTCTCTGTCACCCCGCTCTCTGTTTCCCTCTCTCTGTCCCCCTCTCTCTGTCCCCCCTCTCTTTCCCCCCACTCTCTGTCCCCCTGTCTCTGTCCCCCTTCTCTGTGTCCCCTTCTCTCTGGCCCCTTTTCTCTGTTCCCCCTTCTCGTCCTCCCCTCTCTCAACCTCTCCCCCTCTCTCCCTCCCCTCCCTCTTCTCCCTCTCTCGCCCTCCCCCTCCCTCACCTCTCTTGCACTCTCCATCCCTCTCGTCCTCCCCTCCCTCTCCCCCTCTCTTGCCCTACCCTCTCTTGCCCTACCCCTCAATCGTGCTCCCCCTCTCTCCCATCCCCTCACTCACCCTCTGTCTTCTTCTCACCATCCCCTCCCTCCCTCATCTCTCTCACCTTCCCCTCCCTCCCTCCTCTCTGTCGCCCTCCCCCTCTCCTTCCCCTCACTCGCGCTCCTCTCTAGCCTCCTCCGTTGTCTCCCTCCCCTGTCTCACACCCCTCTCTCGCACTCCCCTCTCTCGCCCTCAATTTCCTACCCTCTCTCGTCCTCTTCTCTCTCACCTTCACCCTTCTGTCGCCCTCCCCTCCCTCCCTACCCTCTCTCGGCCCCTCCCTCCCTCTTGCCCTCCCCTCTTACACCCTCCCCGCTGTCTTGCCCTCCCCTCTCTAGCTCTCTCCTTCCCTCTCACCCTCACCTCCTTCTCTCCCCTCTTTCGCTCTCCCCTTTATCGCCTTGTCCCTCTCACACTCCCCTCTCTCACCCTCACCCCTCTCTCTCCCTCCCCTCCCTCCTTCCCCTCTCTCGCCCTATCCTCTCTCGCCCTCTCCCTTCTTCCCTCCCCTCTCTCGCCCTCCTCTGTCTCCCTCCCCTCTCTCGCCCCCTCACCTCTCTCGTCAAACTCTCCCTCCCCTTTCTTGCCGTCCCCTCTCTCGCCCTCACCCTCTCGCACGCTCCCCTATCTCACTGTCTCCCTCCCTCTCGCCCTCTCCCTCCCTCTCGCGCACACCTCCCTCCCTCCCCTCTCTTGCCCTCTCCTGTCTCGCCCTTTTCTCTCTCGCCCTCTCCCTCCCTCTCGCCTTCACCTCCCTCTCCCCTCACTTGCACTCCCCTCTCTCCCCCTCCCTCTCGCTCACCCTCCCGCTCTCTTGCCCTCCCCACTTTCTCGCCCTCCCCCCCTCCGTTCCCTCTCCTCACTCGGTCACCCCTCTCTCGCCACCTCCTCTCTCGCCCTCCTCTCTATCGCCCCTCCTCCTCTCTCCCCTCCCTCTCTCACTCTCTCTCCCTCTCGTGCTCCTCTCTCTTGTACTCCCCTCCCTCACTTCCCTGTCTCATCCTCCCCTCTCTCAACCTCTCCCCTGTCTCTCACTTCCCTACCTCCCTCCCCTCTCTCGCCCTTTCCCATTCCTTTTTCCTCACTCTCTCACGCGCTCCCTCTGTCTCCCATCCCCTCTTTCGCCCTCTGCCTCACTCTTGTCATTCCCTCCCCACCCTCCTTCCCATCTCTCGTCCTCCCCTATCTCACCCTATCTCTCCATTGCCCCCTCTCTCTACCCCCGCTCCATCACTTTCCCTCCACCATGTCTCACTTTTGACCCCCCTCAATCAGTGTCTCTCTCTCTCTCCCCACCTTCGTCCGTTTCTCTCTGACTGAATCGGTCTCACTCCTGTCCTTCCTCACTGTCTCTCTGACATAATCTGTCTCCCTGTCCTTCCCTCTCTCTCTGACCCAGAGACTGGGGGTGTTTGAGGGTGAGGCTGCATGTGGGGGGTGGGGGTGAGATGTTGGAGGTGGGGAAAATGGGGTAGAGATGGAATTGTGGGAGGGCGACTGCAACGGCACGAGAGAGAAAGAGGGGGAGAGGGAAAGAGGAGGCAGGTGACGAAACCGGGGTTGGAGGGTGTGTGTGTGAGAGAGAGGGGGATGAGGGAGAGGGTTGAGAAAGAAAGTGTGTGCTGAAAGAGAGAGAGAGAGAGAATTCAGGAGCAAGAGGAGGGGAGAGGTAATGGAAAGGCTAGGTTGGAGTCGGAGGGAACAGAGGGAGTTAAACCCAGCTCCTGATCTCAGGGCGCGGTGCCCTCCCCTTCCCTGATGACCGGGACTTGGGGCTGAGTCTGTCTCTCTCCAGCTCAGCTTCTCCAACACAAAGACACACAACAACATCGGTCACTCTGCTGCTTGGCACGCTTTAATCAACATTTTTATTGGTTACAAATGGAAGTGATGGATACAGTCAGTGGGATGGTGCCTTTTCTCACTGGCCCCTGTGTTGTGAGAAACATTGAAATGTTTCCCTGTAACCCCCCCTGTGGGATAAGGATGGACAAACCAGCGCTCCCCTCAGTCTGTTACCATAGCGACAGGCTGCTCCATCGCTGAAACACTGAACTGAAATGAGAAAATCCCGGATGGTGTGATTAATGAGGGAATTTGATGGATGGATGGATTCGGGTGAAGGGATATTTCAGCACATTCTTCAGCTGCTGCCTGAACTTAGTCTGGGTCACGGCATAAATCGCGGTGTTTGTGCAGCAACTGAGGAGCTGCAGCATGAAGCCCAATTCCCCCACAAAGTCATGGAGATCCAGAGGGGTAGACACAATCCAAAACATCCGGTTATATATAGAATACAGCATTAACATTGACCATAACAGGATGAAATTGGCCGAGATCACAAACAGTAAAATGATGGATTTTTTTCAGTTTCTCATTTCTGTGTCAGACTGAGCGTCCCCATTGGTGTGAGCGCGGAGTCTCCTGCGGGCTCTGCTGGTCACTAAAATGTGTCTGACGGTGAGAATATTGAGCAGCAGAATCAGGAGAAATGGGACACCCGGGGTTAGAATGTGGTGGAGGGACTCGATTGTGCCCCAGACAATGGAGACACGAGCAGCGTCTGTTACATCACAAAACCAGGGGTAGTTCCCCAGCACATACTGAGCCGTGAGCATAAAATACCAGGAAATGTTCTTTAAACAGCTCAGCACAGTCACTGCTCCCAGAACCACAGCCGCTGTTTTCTCACTGCAATATTTACTTTTCAGCTTCTGGCAACAAATGGCCACAAACCGATCAAAGGTGAAAGTGACGGTGAACCAGACAGAGCAGTCAGTGGCTGCATAAAGCAGGACGGCGTGGATATTACACACGCGGACGTAGTACACCAGGGAAGTAAACTGTTCCCAATAAACAATGGGAATGTGTCTCAGAATCAGGTCGAGGATAATGACCAGGAGATCCGCCGCTGCCATGGCCCCCAGGTAACGTCTGACATATGGAGACAATCCACAATCTTTATAAAGCAGGACGTAGATGGTCACTACGTTAACTGTGAGGAAGGAAAACAAACCCATTATCCATCAGCCTGGAGGCAAAGGACCTGTTGGATCGGGGACCCAGTGAGATTTTCAAATGTGTCCCTGTATTCAGGGAATTATTAAAATACTTGGAGCTGGAATAATAAATGGGAAGGAATTACTGACAAAAATGCGACATAAACCATAAGAAACCCTCCCTCCCCAAACACACAGAGACACACCGATAAGGACAGATGGTTTCTAGAACATTCCCACATACTCGATCACTCGAGAGCAGACACAGGTCACTCCTTCCCAGTTCCTAATACGGAGGGTGGGAACGTTGCTGTCCTGTAGGAATCTCTCCCAGTTTCCTGAAGACAGACGGAGTATGGGAATTTCTGTATTTTGGTCTAAATTGTGGCTGATCCTGTGTCTTGAAGAAATATAATCGCAGGGAAAACGTATTCCCCCCTTAAACTGCCTGAGGGGCCTTCGGAACAGTGTCTCATTCTCCCTGGAACGGGATCTCTTCCCTCGGGATCTTATCGTTTGTTCAATTCACTGACGTCCGGCCGTTCACAAACAAACAGAACGTTCCGGGGAATGTCAGTTATAGAATGTCAGGGACAGAACGTTCCGGGGAATGTCAGTTATAGAATGTCGGGGACAGAACCTTCCGAGGAATGTCAGCTATAGAATGTCAGGGACAGAACGTTCCGGTGAATGTCAGTTATAGAATGTCGAGGACAGAACGTTCTGAGGAATGTCAGTTATAGAATGTCAGGGACAGAATGTTCCGGGGAACTCCGTGACCTGTCCATCACCTTTCTCCCCTACTCACCCCACCAACATGATGTACTGTGCCTGGATACACTGTAACATTCATGGGGTGAGAGACGGAGGGTCCAATGACAGGAATGGGAACTAAAGGTATTGCCAGATCAGCTGAAATGGTTAGATATCCTACATTTTCAATCCACCTCACAGAACCAGCCCAGACACCATATACACAGGCGAGATATATGTTCACAGTGGAACACTGTGCAGATCAGGCCAACGTACTGCTCAGTACAACCCAGAAATCTGTGCAGATTTATCCACTGCACTGGTCAATACAATCCAGCAATCTGTACTGCGTGGAACACTGCACAGATCATGTCAGGGCACTTAACTTCATACACAGACTAGACATCTGTCCAGTTTGGGAAACTGGGATAGAGACAAAAAAGCTGCAGATGCTGGAGGCCAAACTAGACAGGCAGAAAGCTGGGAGAACACAATAAGCCAGGCACCATCAGGAGGTGGAGAAGTCTATGTTTCGGGGGCAATCCTTCTGCAAAAATCCTGAGGAGGGGTTACACCAGAAATATAAAATTCTAAACCTCCTGATGCTGCCTGGATTGCAGTGTTCCTCCAGCAAGTATTCAGCCTGGGAAGCAGTGCAGACAACGCCCGTGCATTGATATATAAACTCAGACTAGATATCTATCCAGCACAGGGAGCTGTGCAGACCACAGCAGTGCATTGATCATTAAACCCGGACTATATATCTCTCCAGCGCGGGGAGTTGTGCAGACCACAACAGGGCACTAATGTGTAAACCTGAAACAAATATCCATCCAGCACGGGGAGCTGCACATCCCACATCATTGTGTTATCTATAAACCTCAATCAGACAGTCTGACCAGCACAGAGACCTGTGCAGTGATAACTGGTGCATTGATCTGTAACCCAGGAGCAGTTACCCTCCCAGCATGTAGGACTGTGTACACCACCTCAGTGCATTGATCTGTAACCCAGGAGCAGTTACCCTCCCAGCATGTAGGACTGTGTACCCCACCCCAGTACATTTCTCAGTAACACTGTTTTAGATCCCTGCCCAGTGTGGGGAAACTTGCAGCCCATGCTGGAAGTGACAGGACGTACAACTCCCATCCATTTACAGCTCCATATCCCCATTGTACCCTCACAAGGGGGTGCTGTGGATGTGAAGATCACTGCCAGAGAGAGATGGTGGGGGTATCAGTTTAAATATCACCACATGGGAGGGGTTTGGTGTATACACAGAGAGGTGGAGATTGAGAGACAGTGTCATGGAAGGATGTGTTCCCAGGTTGCAGAACGCTGAAATGTCGACACTTCAACAGCATCCTGTAACATGAGCCACTCTTCCCAGGAAAAATGGGAAAAAGGGAGATTGGTGTGAGGCCAGATGAAACAACAGCTGCTGTGTGGTTTTGAAATTACGTTTATGGAATTTTCATAAATGTCTATTGTAATGTCTGTAGATTTGAAGGCGGGTAATAAGCAGTTAAGATAAATGGGCTCTGAGTTGTAAATAGTTGATGTAAAATGTTCACTTTCAGAGTGAAAAAATAAGTGGATGTTTTTGTTTAAACAGTGGAATTTGGGAGTCCTCTGTCACTCATATTTTAACAGTTTACAAGGCAAGTTGAGCATTTCTTTATGTTTAGTTTAAGTTACCAGATGAGCTCAATGTTGTATCCTAACAATTGCTGTGTGTGTGTCAGTGTGTTTCTGTGTGGGGCAGGTCTGGCTGTCTCTGTGGTGCTGAAAGTGATGCAATGCCACCCTCTGCTGGTCTCCCCACGCCACTGCACAGGCAATGGCAGAGGGTGAAAACCAACAGGGATTCATTCAGAGAGGGGGAGAGAGAGGGCAGCTGCTCACAGCACCATCCAAACTGATGTCTGATCCATGTACTGATCTAAATGTCCTTTAAACGTTGTAACTGTCCCTGATTTCGCCAGTTCTTCTGGAAGCTCATTCCAGACACAAGCCAGCTTCTGTCTAATATAATGACCTCTCATGACTTTTGCCCATCTTTTTCATCAGGTCTTAAAAATCCCTCAGATTTGAATCCCCAAGTCTAGAGAACAGACATCAGCCCTTCAGCTTATCTGTACCCCTCATTATTTTATAAACCTGTGTAAAGTTACCCCTCCATCTCAAATTCTTCAGTGAAACAAATCCCAGTGTACCCAGCCTCCCCTTGGAGCGCAATCCCTCCTTTTCCAGCAACATCCAGGTTAATCTCTTTGGAACCCTCTCCAGTTTAATAACATCAAGGTCAATAATATCAAAGTGAATAGTCAAGGTATTTTCTAAGGGTACGGGGGGTGCGGGGTGGGGGGGGATCCAAAACTAGAGGACATAGGCTTAGGGAGAGAGGGGAGCAATTAAAAGTGACCTACGGGGCAGCGTTTTCACCCAGAGGGTGGTGTGCCTATGGAATGAGCGGGCAGGCTAACCAGACTGGACACAGTATTCCAGAAGAGGTCTCACCAATATCCTGTACAACCTCAACATGGCGTCCCAATTCCGATACTCAAAGGTCTGACCATTGAAGACAAGTGTGTTAAACACCTTCTGAACCACACTATCTATATGAGATGCAAATTATAAAGAATTATACCTGATGGCCGAGGTCTCTGTTCTATAACACTGCCAAAGGCCCTACTTTTAATTGATTAGATCCTACTGTTGTTTGTTTTACCAAATCCGATACCTTGC
Source organism: Hemiscyllium ocellatum (assembly GCF_020745735.1). NCBI lineage: Eukaryota > Metazoa > Chordata > Chondrichthyes > Orectolobiformes > Hemiscylliidae > Hemiscyllium > Hemiscyllium ocellatum. The sequence goes on along the minus strand of NC_083421.1, from coordinate 3,392,436 downwards.
ATTAATCCAAACTAAACTCCATCTGCCACCACTCAGCCCAGTGTGTGATATTACTGCCACCTCACCCTCCCCCTTCAATTTTAAAATGCCCTCCCCCTCTCTAGGAGGTCTGCACACTCTGGCCTTCATTTTCACAAAGGCTCTGAGCTTGTTTTGGCTTGTGTGGTTAGGAGGAGACGGGACAGATTGCAGACAGAGTCGTTGGGGAGGAGAGGCTGGACAGTAATCAGCGGTCTGGTGTCATTTCATGGTTTTAGGAAGAGGGAAGTCGCACGTTAGAGGTGCGTAACAGTGATCGGTGTTTTGGGACCAGAAATTTGGTGTTCAGTAATAAATATCCATTTGAGAACTTTCATTGTGCAGAGTGTGTCTGCAGGATTTCTTTCCCTAATATTGCAGACTACAGATAATCGCGATAGTTAATTTCGATAGCATAGCACGTACAGTCAATATCATACAGTTGAGACAAATATCTTGCATTTGTTTAACAATACAAAGTGTTTTCTGTAGTTCAATAATGGTAACCTGATTGTAGAAAATCCACACCGAGCTGAAAGCGAGCATTAAAATATGACTCAAAATCTGGGTATGGTAGTTGTAGTGGGTATTGTCCCTGTCTCTGAGCCAAAGATCTGGATTTGATTCCAATTCCTGAAATTGTGTGGTAGTGTTCTGAGCTCTGGACTGGAAGGCCTGGATTCAAGTCCTGCCTGTTGCATAGGTATGTCACAACATGATAGAACAGGCTGATGAACAAACACACAAGAGAATAATTTTACAGCTTTATGGGTATTGTCGAGTAATGCCAGTGTCCCTACCTCCGGACACAAAGGTCTAAGTATAAAGCCCACAGAAGTGTCTCATGATACATCTGCGCAAACTGATTAAAATGGATTTAGAATTGTGACTTGATGGAGAAGGAAGAGGTGTCAGTGTTGCATTTCAGAATTTAGGCCCAGGATGACTGAAAACACAGCCATTCGTATTGATTGAATTCACATTTCGCAGCAGAAGTGGTTTATAAAATCAGAACGGTCATGAATAGGGTGCGGAGACAGGGTTTTTCCCCAGGTTAGGGGCATCCAAATCTAGAGGGCATTGTTTGAAAGTGATAGGGGAAAGGTTTTGATGAGGCCTAAGGGGCACCTTTTCACACAGAGGGTGGTGTGTGTATGGAATGAGCTGCCAGAGGAAGTGGTGGAGGCTGGTGCAACTACATCATATAAAAGGCATGCTGGGTACTGACAGACATGCCGAGCTTTTCCAGCAATACCTGTACTTCTGTAAAAAATGCATTCATTCTAACACAGGTATTCTGAATAAATTAAACACTTTTATTTTTTAATGACGCAGGGACATATAAACATATCTTCAAATTAACTGAGACCATTTTCTGCAGAGGGTATGGCTTTGTTTATGACAGCAGCAATGATGCACCAACATGGAGCAGGGAATGTGATGGAGACATAGTTTGGACAATGGACAAGGAGACCTCACATGGTCCAGTTTGGGAGAGGATGGCATTACTGTGTGATTCAACTCAGAGAGGGAGCAAATGTCATCTGCCAGAGAAGGAACGCCGATTGAACTCTCCCTCCTTCATTGTTCCTCATCACAGCAATGTGTGCAAGCTAAAATAAAAACTCTACAGTCATCGTTGCCATTCTTATTTTTATGGAATCCCTGCAGTGTTGAAACATTCCCTTCAGCCCAACAAGTCCATACCAACTTCCCAACCCATTCCCCTTTATTTACCCTTGACTCATGCACCCAACCTAGAAATCCCTGAACACAACAGGCAATTTAGCATGACCAATCCACTTAATTGAACTGTGGTAGTAAACTAGATCACCCATTTAGAAGCTCACACAGAAAGGTGGAGAATGTGCAAACTCCGCACAGTCAGTCACCCAAGGCTGGAATCGACCCCAAGTCCCTGGTACTCTAAGGCAGCAGTGCTAACCACCGGGCTACCCTTTGGGTGATCCCTGACCAGAATTCATTGGAATCTACTCACTGCTTAAAGCAAAGGGAACTCAGACAAATCCAACTCTCCTAGGATGAAATCCCATTGCTAGCAGCTGTGTGAGTGCAATATCTTCAGAAGCAGAATAATGTTTTGGACAATCTCGCAATGTTTCCTTTTGTCATGAGTTCCAATAATATCTGGACAAAGTTCTTTTAAGTTAAAATTGCAGAGATTTTGTGTGTGTTTGTGTGTGTGTGTGTGTGTGTGTGTGCGCGCGCGTGTGCGTGTGAGTGTGTGTGTTTACAAAGGGGAATATTGATTATATATTTGAAATACCCAAACACTTTGCCATTCATCTTTCCATCATAGTTGGAGTAACATTGCTCTGGATCCTAAACGTGCTATTTGAGCAGATTAAAGAAACCAGCCTGACTTGTTCCTAAAACTGACCCTGACCCAGTCTGAGACCGATATCATCGGTCATATCTCCGATGGTTACATTTAACATTTGTTGTGAGCAGTGGGGGAGTGGGACTAGAAAGGGAACAGTGACCCAAAAAGCCGGGGAACTATAGACCAGTGAGCCTGATGTCAGTGGTGGGTGAGTTGTTGGAGGGGATTCTGGGGGATAGCATTCACATACATTTGGGAAGGTAAGGGCTGATTGGGATAGACAACGTGGCTTTCTGCATGGGAAATCATGTCTAATTAATTTGGTTGAGTTTTATGGAGAGATAACAATGAAGATTGATGAAGGCAGATTGGTAGCCATTGTCTATATGAACCTCAGCAAGGTGTTCATTTAAATAACAAAGAGCAAAGAAAATTTCCAGCCCAGGAACAGGCCCTTCGCCCTCCAAGCCTGAGCCGATCCAAATGTACTGTCTAAACCTGTTGGTCAATTCCTAAGTATCTGTATCCCTGTGCTCCCCACCTACTCATGCATCTGTCTAGATGCATCTTAAATAAATCTACCTGCCTGCCTCTACCACCTCTGCTGGCAACGCGTTCCAAATGCCCACCACCATCTGTGTGAAGTACTTACCGCATGTATCCTGCTTAAAGATTCCACCTCTCACTTTGAAAGCACTATGTCTCGTTATTGAATCCTTCACCCGGGAAAAATAGACAAGCTACAATAGGCAATAGACAATAGGTGCAGGAGTAGACCATTCAGCCCTTCGAGCCTGAACCGCCATTCAATATGATCATGGCTGATCATTCCTAATCAATGTCCTGTTCCTGCCTTTTCTGCGTAACCCTTGATTCCACTATCTTTGAGAGCTTAATCCAACTCTTTCTTCAATGAATCCAGAGACTGGGCTCCACTACCCTCTGGGGCAGAGCATTCCACACAGCCACCACTCTCTGGGTGATGAAGTTTCTCCTCATCTCTGTCCTAAATGGTCTACCTCGTATATTTAAGCTGTGTCCTTTGGTTTGGCACTCACCCATCAGCGGAAACATGTGTCCTGCTGCCAGAGTGTCCAATCCTTTCATAATCTTATATGTCTCAATCAGATCCCCTCTCAGTCTTCTAAAATCAATGGTATACAAGCCCAGTCGCTTCAGTCTTTCAGTGTAAAGTAATCCCGCCATTCCAGGAATTGACCTCGTGAACCTTCGCTGCACTCCCTCAATAGCCAGAATGTCTTTCCTCAAATTTGGAGACCAGAACTACATACAGTACTCCAGGTGTGGTCACACCAGGACCCTGTACAGCTATAGAAGCACCTCTTTGCTTCTATACTCAATCCCTCTTATTATGAAGGCCAGCATGCTATTAGCAGCCTTCACTACCTGCTGTACCTGCATGGTTGCCTTCATTTACTGGTGTACAAGAACAGCAAGATCTCTCTGTACTGCCCCTTCACCTAAATTGATACCATTGAGGTAGTAATCTGTCTTCCTGTTCTTGCCACCAAAGTGGATAAACATACATTTATCCACATTAAACTGCATCTGCCATGCATCTGCCCACTCACCTAACTTGTCCAGTTCACCCTGTAATCTCCTAACATCCTCATCACATTTCACTCTGCCACCCAGCTTTGTATCATCAGCAAATTTGCTAATGTTATTACTGATACCATCTTCTATATCATTAACATATATTGTAAAAAGCTGCGGTCCCAGCAGGGATCCCTGCAGTAACCCACTGGTCACTGCCTGCCATTCCGAAATGGAGCCGTTTATCACTATCCTTTGTTTCCTGTCAGCCAACTAATTTTCAATCCAATCTAGTACTTTGCCCCCAATATCATGCACCTTAATTTTACTCACTAACTCCTGTGTGGGAATTTATCAAAAACTTTCTGAAAGTCCAGGTACACCACATCTACTGGATCTCCCTCGTCCATCTTCAAAGCTCGTCTCTATCCACCCTGTCTATACCCTTCATGATTTTGTAAATCTCAATCAGGTCCCCCCTCAATCTCCTTTTTTCTCGTGAAAATAAATCTAAATTACTCAGCCACTCTTCATAGCTAGTATTTTATTCTGATTGATAGACAAATGAGGAAATTTCAGTCATGTGTGATACAGAAGAAGCTCGTCACAATTGTTTTGAAGGAAGAGTGGTATTTTTCAGACTGGAGTTTTGTCAGCAGCAGTGTGCTGTAAGAATCAGGACTGAGTTCACTGCATTTCATCATTTATGTATAGGACTTAGATGTGGATATTGGAGCTATAGTTAGTAAGTTTACTCATTACATCAGAAAGGTGATGTAGTAGATTATCTCAGAGTACAACAAGACCACAAATAGATGGGGCAAATGGGCAAGGAGTGACAGATGACGTTTAATTTAGATAAATACGAGGTTTTGCATTTTGGGAAGGCAAATCAGGGCAGATATTATACACTTACTGGTAAGGGCCTGGAGAGTGTTGTGAAACAAATGGACATAGGGCTGCAGGTACATTGTTCCTTGAAAGTGGAGTCGCAGGTAGACAGACTGGTACAGAACACATTTGGCACATTTGCCTTAATCAGTCAGAGCATTGAATATAGGAGTTGTGGTGGCATGTTGCATCTGTACAGGATGTTGGTGAGGCCACTTTAAGAATACTGCATACAACTCAGTTTTCTGCAGAAATGACTTACACAGATATCCCAAAACTGGAGGTTTGAGCTTCAGAAAGAGGTTGATTAGTTTGAGGTGCTTTCTCCTGGAGTGTCAGAGGCTGAAGAGTGACATTATAGAGGTTTATAAAATCATCAGGGGCATGGATATTCTGAACAGCCACGCTCTGCTCCCCAGAGTAGGGGAATCCAGAACAGGAGAGCATAGGTTGGAGGGGAGAGGGCGAATGATTTAGAAGGGACCTGAAGGTAAATGTTTCACAGAGTGGGCTGTGTGTACATAAAGTGCTGTTAGAGGAAGTGGTGAAGGCGGTTACAATCGTACATTTAAAAAAAAAATCTGAAAGAGGAGGGATATTGGCCAAATGCTGTCAAATGGGACTGGATCAGATTTGATATCTGATCGGAGTGAACAGATTGGACTAAGGGTCTGTTTCTAATCTGCATGACTCTCTGATTCTATAAGAGGGATGACAAAAAATTCCGAAATTACCTTTCAAATCAGAATCCTGTTCACTGGAAGTTTATCGTGCCTGTATATTCACATTGATTGAATGCTGCGTTAGTTAAATATTTGACAGAGAAGTGAGTCATGCAAAATGGAACGCAGACAGGAAAGTGGGACTGTGACCACAACCTGATCAGTTACTATCTTAGTGCCTGGTGAAGTCTCAAAGTGTCAAATGACCCACTCCTGCTCCTCAGTCCCATGTTCCTGTGTTCCATTCAGTCCCTCAAACCTGCTAGACAGGAGCAGTTGGAGGCTACTTACTGCTATAAACTTTGCACAGAAACAGAGGAGACCATTCGGCCCTTCAAGGCTGTCCCACATGCTTTGAGGTGATTTGTGAAATGTAATTGTAAAATCCAGGCTGTGTATGAAAGAGGACCCTCATCTCTCGTTACTGAGCTTCCCCTGTCTGCAACTTGTGCTCCATTTGTTGGTCATATTATAGACCCAGATTCACTGTGAATACAGCCCCCATACCTCACCCAGAGATGGCTCACAAAATCCTCTGGTCTCCCTGATGGCAGCATTCAATACCAGAACATTCATGAAAATAACACCCACTAACTTTCCAATAACAGAATGTGAGAACATCAGACACAGGGGCAGGTCGTTCACTCCCCAAGCCTGCCTTGCCCTTCACTAAGATTGTGGCTGATCTGCTCTTGGTCTCAAATCCTCTTTCATAACCAACACTTCATTGCCCTCAACTCTCAGACAGGTCAATATCCATCTACAAATACTTCAAATACTTTCAGTCATCGAGCTCCCCGAACACACTTGAGAAGAGAAATCCTGACATTCAATGCCACCTGTTTGAAGAAAACCCTTGCTGCTCCTATACCATGGCTTATTGATATGAACAAAAGAGGTTAACACAAGGGGTCAATTAAAAATGACTGGCCCTGATATCAAGGCTTCTGTTGACATCAAGGAGCTCAACAAATCTGAACTTAATGGGAATCAGAGAAAAATCTCCAGTGTTTGGAGTCAAACATGGCACAAAGGGAGATGTTCATCATCTCAGTCCTGGGTCACCTCTGTGGGAGATCCTCAGGGTAGCTTCCTCTTCACAAACATCTACAGCTGCTTCATCAATGTCACCCAACCCCCACCCTCCCCGCCATAAGATCAGAAGTGGGGATGGTCACTGAGGATTCCACAATGTTCAGAATAATTTGACGCCCCTGTCAGCTTCTGAACTGGACTGTGTCCATGTGCAGCAAGACATGGACTCCATTGAGGCTTGTGCTTTTAAAGAGTTCGTAACATTCATATAAAAGACTGTCTGACACTGCACATTGCCACAGTAAAATAAGAGATCGTTCCACACCTCACACTGGTTTCACAGGAATATGAAACCATGGTAGGCTAATGCTAAAACTTCGGAGGTATGGCATTGAGGATACATTAGAGGTTTGGATTAGGAATTGGCTGGCTGGAAGGAGACAGAGGGTAGTAGTTGATGGATTATGTTCATCTTGGAGCGCAGTTACTAGCGGTGTACCACAAGGATCTGTTTTGGGACCATTGCTTTTTGTTATCTTTATAAATGATCTAGAGGAAGGACTTGAAAGCTGGGTAAGCAAGTTTGCGGATGACACAAAAGTCGGTGGAGTTGTGGATAGTGAGGAAGGAAGTGGTAGGTTACAGCGGGATATAGATAAGTTGCAGAGCTGGGCGGAAATGTGGCTGTTCTCATTGGAGAAGAGAAGGTTTAGGGGAGATCTGATAGAAGTGTATAAGATGATTAGGAGTTTAGATAGGGTAGATACTAAGAACCTTTTACCGCTAATGGAGTCAGGTGTTACTAGGGGACATAACTTTAAATTAAGGGGTGGTAGGTATAGGACAGATGTTAGGGGTAGATTCTTCACACAGCGGGTTGTGAGTTCATGGAATGCCCTGCCCGTATCAGTGGTGAACTCTCCTTCTTTATGGTCATTTAAGCGGGCATTGGATAGGCATTTGGAAGTTATTGGGCTAGTATAGGTTAGGTAGGATTCGGTCGGCGCAACATCGAGGGCCGAAGGGCCTGTACTGCGCTGTATCCTTCTATGTTCTATGTTCTATGTTCTATGAGGAAGTCGTTCGGCCCATTGACACTATTGGAGAAGAACAGGGACAGCCCATTCAGTGCCTCCAGCCTATTACTCAGGAACAGAAGGATTCTAGTGTGATGGGCCACACCAGAGCCCCTCGACAATATTTGAAGGCGGTAGCCTAGACTCTAATGTTTTCTTGTTTTAAAGAAAATGTAAAGTGTCTGTTCCAGATGCAATGTGAGTGGTCAAACAACTCGGTGTGAAGCATAACACCATTTACTTGAACACGGTGGATGATATAAAACCAAAGAAAGAAGAATTTAGAATAACGTAATTATATTGGACAAGTTAACAGAATAATAGATCTAGGAACTATTAGTAATGAACTTTTCCAATACTGGAAAATCACATGAACACAGCCCTTGGCAAATACGAATATTCAGACACTGAATGACACAAATTTTTCTCCAATTCAGGATTTAAAAACAGCACCAAGACAAAATTCATAGTGAGTAGCAGCCAGGAGACATTCACTAAAGTTTTCAATTCAGTGGAGACCCCAATAATTTCTGATGTTACTGAGAAACCATAACCCAGAATTCCTAATCTGTGAGAGCTGACCACACCATTCCATCTGCATTAAAATAAACCTAAGGCATCACTAGTTGTTTATTCAAGTGGTCCTAACTAACCAGCTTGGGAACGGTCATTCAATCTCTCTCGTAAAACAAACCAGAACAAAATAACCACTTAAAGCTACAGCATCATCACACTGGTCAGCACATCGAGCTGTCATACAGGAACCAGGGTAACTCAATCAGGCCCATGGCCCTGTCCAATCGGACGAGGAAGAAGCCAGTCAGTCGTTTGAGTTACTTACACAGGAACAGGAGGAGGCCATTCCCACCTCAAAGCCTTTACACAGGGGCAGAATGAGGTCATTGATGCTGATTCCTGATGAGTGGCTTATGTTCGAAACGTCGATTCTCCTGCTGTGCTTTTCCAGCAAACCACTGTCTACTCTGATCTCCAGCATCAACAGTCCTCGCTATCTCCTAATTGATGCTCTAACATAATGAACAAGTGGAGCAGACGCTGCACAGACAGACTGCTTCACATTGTTCCTCGTAGCTCCGTCTGTCATGATGCACACGTGGGACTTTAACGTGGTTTTCTCGCGGTGAGGAGGGAAGCCGTATGTGTGAAGTCACAAGAATGCACCTTCCATCTCCGAGAAGCCAGCCTGGTGTTCTCTTTGTAGGACGGAAGCTGATGGGAATGGCTACCATTTTCAGATGGAAGGGATTGTGGCTGCTGTTGGGGATTGTGAGTAACCTGACGCTCAGTACGGGTTCACACACCGACTGCACAATAACGTGGGGAGAGTTAATTTAGGCATATAAACTATTAGGAAAGTCACGTTAGACTGATGGATGGACTCTCTAAGTTCAAGTAATTGTGATCTTGTTCATGTTGATCTTGTCTAGTGCACGTCCTGGTCAGTGTAACCTGTATGTGTTACTCTGTCCAAGTCTATTTTCACCCTATGATCTGCCTGGCCATGTTTACTGTGATCTGCCTCCACTGCTCATAAATAAAGTGTTTCCCTGTACTGAGGTACACGTGACAATATATCAAACCAATCAATCCTGGGTAAAGTATGGAATTTCTCTCCCTGTCAATGTCTCTTTTGGAAATAATTGATCGCTACCACTCCTCGTGTTTCAGCATCACCATTTCTTCGTCTCTCACAGCTCTACAGAATAAACATTCAGCTTATTCACTCTATCCTCATATTACCGTCACCGGTGTCTATGGTAAGCGAATCATTCCTTACAAAGGACATCAAATCTGTACAGAGTGCCCCAAATGGTCTCTCAGCAAGATTCTACAACAGCTGGAAGATGGCTTTACTTATGTACTCGAATCATCTTACAATGAAGGGCAGCATATCATTGTCTGCACCCATTACTTACACAGGGTTTGATCCGTGTGAATCTCCGCTGGACACACCCCAGTGCTGGTATGTCCTTCCTGAGATGTGGGGACCAAAACTGGACACAGTACTCCAAATGGAGCCTAACCAGAGCTTTATAAAGTCACGGTGGCACAGTGGTTAGCACTGCTGCCTCACAGCGCCTGAGACCCGGGTTCAATTCCCGACTCAGGCGACTGACTGTGTGGAGTTTGCACGTTCTCCCTGTGTCTGCGTGGGTTTCTTCCGGGTGCTCCGGTTTCTTCCCACAGTCCAAAGATGTGTGGGTCAGGTGAATTGGCCATGCTAAAATTGCCCGTAGTGTTAGGTAAGGGGTAAATGTAGGGGTATGGGTGGGTTGCGCTTCGGCGGGTCGGTGTGGACTTGTTGGGCCGAAGGGCCTGTTTCCACACTGTATGTAATCTAATCTAATAATTGCTGCTTTTATATTCCAACCTTCTTGAGATAAATCACAACATTGCATTCGCTTTCTTAATCACGGACTCAACCTGCATGTTTACCTTTAGAGAATCCTCGACTAGCACTCCCAGATCCCTTTGTACTTCGGCTTAATTAATTTTATAACCGCTTAGAAAGTAGTCCATGCTTGTATTCTTTTTACCAAAGTACTAGACCTCGCATTTGCTCGCAGTGAGTTCCATCAGCCATTTCCTGGACCACTCTCCCAAACTGTCTAGATACTTCTTCAGCCACCCCACTTCCTCAGTACGACCTGCCTGTCCACCTAGCTTGGTATCAATGGTTAATTTTGCTAGAATGTCATCCAGATCATTAATGTATAACGTGAACAGCTACGGCCCCAAAACCGAACCCTGCCGGACACCGCTTGGCTCTGGCTGCCATTCTGAAAAAGAACCTTTTATCCTAACTCTCTGCCTTTTGTTAGACAGCCAATCCTCAATGCATGCCAGTAGCTCACCTCAAACACCATGGGCCCTCACCTTACTCAGCAGCCTTCTGTGTGGTACCTTATAAAAGGCCTTTTGGAAGTCTAGATGGACCAAATCCACTGGGTTTCTCTGGTCTAATCTACTTGTCACCTCTTCAAAGAATTGCTAGGTCGCTGTGATAAGCAAGAAATTAAAATATCAAGAGAGAGTGGAGAGTCTGCAAATAGATTCAGAGAAGTAAAGACAATAGATAATAATTTGGAAGGTGGAATTTAACATGATATAACCTGTCATTCCGTTTACAGGAATAATGGAAGGCAGCATGTTACTGAAATGGAGAGGGATTACAGGACATAATGATACTGTGTACTGAAGGTTTCACTCAGAGCCGTTTAGACAGAGGAGGTTTTGCTCCAACCCTGATCGTCTGCTCCTTGACACTCCAAGTGACCCCATCGCTCTCCGTACACAGGGAATACTTTGATGTGGTTGGTTGGTGGTGGGGATGGTGTTTTGAAAAGTGCATCAAGGGGACGGCCTTTATCCAAGATATATTCATTTCTCCTTACGTGGAAACCCAATGACGATGGGAATGGCAGACTGCTTCTGACTGAAGAGGCTGTGACTGCTTCCAGGACAGTGAATATTCACCAACATGATGTACTGTCCATGGGTACACTGTAACATTAATAGAGAGAGAGAGAGTTCCTTCAGTTCCTCTACCTCTCCCCATTGACATGGATATCTGCAGATGCAATATTCACCATCAGGAATCCCACTGCACTGGATACATCCGGCAGCTCCCTGCTATGGGAGAAACAATCTAGTTACCTCATCCACCATATATATCCTCCATCACCGAATGGTGACCTTGATGTTGAGATACTGGGAAATGATGGATATGTCACCTAGTGCTGCCTGGAAAGTTCTGTATCATAGAAGCTGAATGAAACAGTGACCCTAACAGCCCCTGGCAGCACCATCCTCCCCCTGGTGTGAAGGTGCAGGTCGTGCTGAAGGAGGTGACACCCCTCTGTGACCAGCTTTTTGTTCTGTCAGTGTCCCCTCACACTCTGCTCCTGGGTTAAGTGAAGCTTGGGAAGCTGTTCCTAGAAAACCCGATGTAGATACAGCAGATCTCTTTCCCCCCCCCCCCCCCCCCCCCCCACCGTGGTTTCAGAGCTTCCCATCTCTGAAGCCTCTGCTCTATTTGGTGGTCATGTTACACACCCAGAAAGTCTAACTACAGTCCCCATGCTCCATCCAGAATTGGGTCACCAAATCCTCAGGACTCCCTGAATGTCTGAGGCAGCTCGTAGCACATCCTCCAGCAAACCATCCCCCGCCCCTCCAGTAAATTTTCCATTACAGGCGTCAACCACAAACCCATTCGGCTACAAGTGTTGTGGACCAGACCCGATCCCCCAAAAATGTTTGAAGAAGGCCGTTTAGACCCAAACCTTCCCTTATTTTGAATATAGATGGGAAGTATGCCTTACAGATATGTTGTGACTGGTCAAACCATGCAATATTAAGCAAGAAATAATCTATTAAATGCTTTAGTTAAAATACAATCAAAGAAAATAATGTTTTAGGATAGTTTATATGTTGGAACACTTACACAAACAATAGATACCGTACCTTCTTGATTTACACCGCTTGGCACAAAGATATATTCAAATACAGATCCTTACAGCAGTTTTACAATCCAGGAGGAAACAATATCAACGGAGATCTCAGAGAGAAAAGCAGCTGGGGATCATGTATTGAAACTTCCAACCTTTTGGGATCCCCAGCAGCTTCTGAATGCTGCAGCTAAAAACAAAACGAGAAACCCTGATCTGGGAGAGTAGGCTACTGCCCTTCCATTGTTATCACCGTTTCAATGAAACCTAAAGTCTTTCTCAGTTATTTACATAAACTGTTTTCAGACAGCAGTTCTGCACCTCTGCCTTTAAAACCTCTCTTCAAAAATAAACCAAGAGAAAATAACCTTTTTACAGACAGTATTCTCACGACTCCATCTTTAATAAAATAATCCATCAATATACAAAGGTGGACTCATTTTAGACCTCCTAATCTTCCTCTATTAGTAATCTGCAATGCATATACATTACATTGACTGTGAGAATACAAATGTTCACAACGAGTTCCGATTTCAGTCATTTTACTCCTGCCACAGAATGCCTTTGTCTTTCTTCATCCACAACGTGTCAAAACGTAGTTTTTGTCGCTCTGTCAACTGTATAATTTCAAACTGAATGGCAGCAATAATAAGCTCAATCGAAACAGGCTGGGATTTTTCTCCCTAAACTTCTCCAAGACCTTAAGGGGTCACGGTCAGTGATAAAGATTTGTCTCACATATGTTATTCACAATTTAAATGCTGAAATGTTGTAACGCCAACACCAAGCTCAAGGCGTCCTTCCCACTGTAGAATAAATCTGTTGACGTTTGCACTGGACACTCCAACCACATGTTACGTAATGGAGCACTCCTCATCTCTCCAATACTCCCTCTGAATGACATAGCTCCTCATGTCTCAGCAAAAAAGATTGTCATACTTTTGTACCTCTTAATGCTCTAATCTCTTTACCTGCTACTCCCGGCCTATGCCAGTAAACATTACTCTCACAGGGATATGTTTTAAGAAGATCTCACACATTCTTCTCAATCCATCACAGAAACCAAACTTTGATTTCTGAACTCAGTCAGTAACATCAGCCATTTCAGCTTCTAACCTTGCCATTGTTACTCTCTGCTCTTCTCACGACTGCAGGAAGTGAATTGCTGAACGTCTCCAAAATAAAAATCTCTCTAAGAGTTTCATAGGTTTGCTCTGTTTTTAATACCTTCCCCACCTTTCAAAATTACTTTGTTTGATCCTTTCAAACTCAATGTGCATTTAACTAGGGACCCTTTTTTAGATTCCTGGAATGCTGTCTCTCGGCTTCTGGCCCAAGCTCATATGCACTTCAGATGGCTTTCTTCACCATCCCATACTGGCCAGATACCTCCTATGATAGGGATGCAAATACCTACCAGCTTTGTTTGGATCAACTAAATCCACATGGTCACTGGTCACTGCATTTGTTCAGCCACTTTCTCAAACGAAATTCAAAAGGCTTCCCCATCCTTCTCGTTAAATTTAGATAATGTCTGGATGCATTTAAACAGAACTCCCCCAGGCCATTGGTTACAATTGGGTTGTTCAACCTCACTATCCTCCTCATCCCGCCGACCGACTACCTTCATCTCCACCTTTTGTGTCAACTTTTCTCGCTAATTGCTAACTGTTTAATTTGAAACTCTCTGCTTTTCTTCTATCCTTTTCTCTCTTTCTTTTTCATTCCCTTTTCTTTTATTTCTACTTTTCAGCATAATTCAAAATGTTTCAATTCCTTCTCATGTTCAAGGTGCCTCATTTGAAATTGAATTCCAGCCATTTCCAAAGAGTCTGATGGCGGTTCCACCAAATGTAATTGCTGAGCTATAGCTGTAATTATCTCTCATTTTCTCACAGACAAACACAACCTCAACTCCAGCTTGTCTGTCAATTCCTACAGCTTTGTCTTCATTACCTTTTGTAAACCCCTCAACTTCGCTTCTTCCACACCCAGAGAACTCTCAGTGACTGAAAGAATCTTTACACACAATACATTGCTTAAACCAATCGAATTTAACATCCACGACAAAAGACACTAACAACTGTCATACGCGACCTTTGAACCCAATAGACTCATGGTTCAGACTCTCTAGTATGAATGGGCTTATTCTGAATACTATGGTTCCTCCCACAACCCAAAGATGTGCAAATCAGTTTTATCGGCCATGCTAAATTGTTCGTAGTTTTCAGGGATGTGTGGGTTGGGTGCCTTAGTCGAGGTAAATGTGTAATAATAGGGTAGAGAAATGGGTCTAGGTAGGTTACACCTCAGAGGGTCGATGTAGACTTGTTGGGTCGAATGGCCTGTTTGCAGACTGTAGGGACTGTAGATCCAAACACAATTTGGTATTATCGATTTAGAACCAGACAAAAGTCTCCAGTTTACTATAGACCAACCAGACTGTCTCAAACTATTTTAAGAAGGTAGCTTGGATGCCAACCTTTTCTTAATTTAAAGGTAGATGTGAGCTGGGAGTTCCAGATGTGATGCTACTAGTCATTAAGCAAAACACAATATATTTAAACACTCTAATGAAAATCCACACAAAATGAAGATGAATTTAGAATAACTTAACAATTGGAAACCTTAACTGAATGATGGATACAGTACCTTCTACAAATGAACTGTTCCAATTTATTAACATCACCTCAATACAGGATGGCACCGTGGGTGGCATGGTGGCACAGTGGTTAGCACTGATGCCTCACAGCACCAGAAACCCAGGTTCAATTCCCAACTCAGGCAACAGTCTGTGTGGAGTTTGCACAGTGTCCGCGTGGGTGCTCTGGGTTCCTTCCATATTCCAAAAATGTGCAGGTTAGGTGAATTGACCATGCTAAATTGCCCGTAGTGGTAGGTGAAGGGGTAAATATAGGGGAATTGATCTGGATAGGTTGCTCATCAGCGGGTCGGTGTGGACTTCTTGGGCAGAAGGGCCTGTTTCCACACTGTAGGTAATCCAATCTAATCTGAATACCCCCCACATTCAGACATACATTCTTGCTTACAGTTCTCCAATCGAGGAGGAAACAGTATCAAGTGAGGTTTCAGAGAGAATAGCATCGAGGGATAAGTTACTAAAACTTCCAACCCTTCTGTGACCCCAAGCAGCTGGTAACTGTTACATCTACAAGAACAAAAAACTGAAAAGCATGTCTGTGCGAGCAGGCAATTGTTACTACGATTTACTAAAAACACTAAGAGCCTTATGAGTTGTTTACTTGAGCCGTTTCCAGTAGGCAGTTTGGCCTTTAAGATCTCTAACTACAAAAAAGGAGAAAATAAACATTTTTTTAAAAAAAGTGACAGAATTGTCATACAATTTAGATGCCTGGTCCTTTACCCAAGGGGCTTCCTCGTGTTACTGATAGTAAGATCACCTGAGAGGGGCAAACACATGTACAGACCAAGTTACAAGGATGTGTCTCATGACTTCTGAAACATCCCTGTTCATGGATTATCACGTGGGGCATACCGGGAAGTGAACAACAGCTTGACACATCCCATTTCATTATTTCTGAGCTACACAATTCTAGCACTCGATACACTAGGGAGCTAAAATCCAAAGAGAAAGTGAGGACTGCAGATGCTGGAGATCAGAGCTGAAAATGTGTTGCTGGAAAAGCGCAGCAGGTCAGGCAGCATCCAAGGAGCAGGAGATTCGACGTTTCGGGCATGAGCCCTTCTTCAGCCAAAACCCAAGGCCAGGGAAAGATACAGAGGGACAGAGAGATTCACAGTAAAGACAGAAACAGACAGTTAATTAACTGAAAAGGTGTTGTGGAAATGTGGGGGAAAAGACAGTGCAGTGGGACTGACTGCAGAAGTCAGATCTTCGAGAGTAAAATTACAAGGATGAGAACATTGAATAAAGACATTGTCAGATCAGCTGAAAATGTTTATTACATCAAATTCTGAATCTGCTTCACAGAACACCACAATCAACATAAACTGGGACAAGATGACAGCCCAGCATGGAGAGCTGTGCAGGCCATGCTAGTGTGTTGCTCAGTACACTGCACTATCTGCCCAGCATGGAGAAAAAATGCTAACTACACTCGCAACAGATTACTGCATACAGTGGGAAGGTTTGGTGTGTGTGTGTGTGTGTGTGTGTGTGTGTGTGTGTGTGTGTGTGTGTGTGTGTGTGTGTGTGTGTGTGTGTGTGTGTGTGTGTGTGTGTGTGTGTTCATCAGAGACTGAAAGAGAGAGTGTGTGCGTGGGCAATTGGAGTGGTTGAATGCGAAACGCATTGTTTGAGAAGGAACTCACATGGAGGAAACTATTTTAATTATGAACAACAGGCAGGCTTTTTGTTAATCAACAGAGAGAACGAGAGAAGTTTCATGAACAGATGAGGTAAAGTGTTTGAGAATGTTTAAACAAAGTCATTGCCAGACATAACAGCAATATACATCGGCGTGCACATGAATGACAGATGGATGGGGGTTTGGTGTGAGTTCAAATCAGATTTGCTTCAGCAGGATTGAAGCCAGGAGTATCAGCAGCAGATTATTGGCTTCATTAAGACTGTACTTCAAAGCTCAAGATTCAAACAGCAGATTCAATAAACCAGTGAGGTATATCCTGGAGTAGTGAGTATTTCAAGTTAGAAATGATCAGGGAATGATGACAAGATTCAGCTCATGGTCAAAGGGATGTCCCACAGTTGTGACTTGCGTGATTCAGCCGCAGATATTGGCCAGGGATGGGATGGAAACAGTGGAAGGAAATGGAATTTGGAACCAGAACAGGAGACAGTGACTTCCATGCTCTTAATATTTAAATAACAAAGGCAATGATACAATGCATTGTGGTTCTCCGCTGGAACTGAGTAGGTAAACATAGAGACCTGTGAATAACACTGCCAGAGCATAGAGCGAGACAGTAACCGAACACGATCATTGATGTAGTTAGTAGTGGTCTGGAGAGTGAATATCTGGATTCAGAGTTTCAACAGAAACAATAATAGTGGCAAGAAGTGTAGACTATATGAAAGAATAATAATACAGTCATAACTGGTTTATAGAAAACAACATCTGGACAGTGACGCTTACCAGGAACACCAACGATAGCCAGGAAAGGATAATAAAAGTATTGAATAATGAGAAGAGCGTAATAGATCGGCGATGATAATGACAACCAATCAAATGCAGAAAGATATCAAACATAATCGGATAAGCGCCTGTCTATTGTTGGAATATTCCAGTCTAATATTCTCAGTATCTGAACCATTGCTGTTACATTCCAGTCTAATGCTCTCAGATTCTGATCTCTCCTCCCCCTTTCTCTGGAGCTGCTGATCCCTGTCAGTGTTGTCGGTGATTCTCCCGCTCATGTTATGGAATAACACAATGAACGGTGCCCATTTATCATTAAAAGATGGAAACCCTCCACTGGGATAATTAGAAACCATCGAAACTGGCATTAACCACAGTCACTGAACAAATAGGCTCAGTTAACCAGTTCCAAACATCACTTTTCATATCACTGTACTGGATTTGGATGGAATGGATGACGGTTGCTGAGGGTTGGACCATAAACCTTTCAATCTTTTTTTATCTTTTTTGCCTTGTATATGAGAGTATTAACAGAACACTGCAGGGGTCTATATATGTTCCACTCTGTTTCTGAAAGGAAGTAGTTATAAAATAACAGATCGGCTGCACAAAAAAAAGTCGGTTGGGCACGTTTATAGATACCTGAATACAAAGTATGGTACTTATTGACCAGTGTGAGCCTACTCCTGGTTTTAATGTCCTGCTGTCATATCCTTACATAACCTTGAGACAGAGCATTGAGACTGCTGCTCAGGAACAGGCCGAAACCATTCTGTCCCTGTGGGCCTCTTGCAGAGGGATAAGAGAAGACCATTCAGCTCATATTAGACTGTTGCTACTTGAAAGGTGGAAAGCTGGAATATTGGCACATTTTGTCAAAAGAATCATTCGGAACAAAGAGCTGTGTCGCTGCAGCTGTATGAGGTTGTTACTGAGAGGACACCTGGAGTACATTGTGTTATTTGTGTTTCTGTAACGGGGACAGAAAGGGCCTATATTAGATACAGTTTAACAGCTGCTCATAATCCATGGGTTGCTGTGTCATTTAATGTATAGTGTCTGTTATACAAGGACAGGAGGAGGCCATGACGTCTCTCGAGTGTGTTATAGAAGAACAGGAGGAGGCCATTAAGCCTCTTGAGTCTATTACAGAGGAAAAGGAGGAAGTCATTCAGCCTCTGAAGTCTGTTACAGAGGGACAGGAGGAGGCCATTCAGCCTCTCAAGCCTGTTCCAGAGGGGCAGGAAGTGTCTATTTAACTTTCCAAACCTGTTACGCATAAATATTAGTTTTACACTAGTTGTAAAATAGGAAAGACCTGATGTAAACATTAAAGTTCTAACTTTGACTAAGGCCAATTTTGAAAGTGTTAGGTGAGCCCTGTGAAAGGCTGACTGCGATACCCTATTCACAGGTAAAGGGATCGTTGGAAAATGCAAGGCCATCAACACATATTTTCAGAGAGTCCAGAGCCAACGTGTTCCTCGTAGTGAGATGGGCAAGGCTGGTAGGTGCAGGGAGTGCTGGGTGGCTAGATATATTGATTTTATGGTCAAGGTAAGGAAGGAGGCATATGTCAGGTAAACAGAGCTGAGATCAAATGGATCCCCAGAGGAGTATAATGGCAGTAAGTGTATAGTCAATGGGGAAATCGGGTCAGATAAATGTGGACATGAGATGCCTTTAGAAATAGGGTTAACGAGGTATTGAAGAAATTCTGCAAATCCTTTAATGGCAAAAGATTAACTAGGGAGAGAATAGGGCCTCTTGAAGATCAGTAAGCCTATCTATGTGTGGAACCACACGAGATGGGAGGGATTAGAAACAAGTATTTCTCCTCAGTATTTAATGTGAAGGGAGTTAGAAGAGCCAGAGAATTAAGAAATATTTAGTGATATCTCGAAAAGTATCAATATTACAAAGCGATGTAGGACATTTCAAAATATATAAAGATGATCAACTTCCAGAAACCTGATCAGTTGTATCCCAAAAGTATGTGTGAAACTAGGAAAGAGATTGCTCAGCATTTTGCTGATATATGTGTATCATTGTTTTCCACAGGTGATATATCAAAAGACTGGAGGCTGCCAACATAGTGTCATTATTTAAGAAAGTAAGGAAAAAACAAGTAACTATACATCTGTGAGCCTGACGTCAATGGTGACTAAATTGTTGGAGGGGGTTTTGAGGGAAAGGATGTATATGCATTTGGAAAGACAAGGACTGAAGAGGGGTTTATACATTTGAGATCACGTCTCACTGACTCGGTGGAATGTTTTGAGGAAGTGATGATGATGATTGATGAAGCCAGGACAGTGGATTTTGACTTTATGGAATTCAGTAAGAAAACCAAAATGTTCTACATGGTAGCCTGGCTAGCAAGGTCAGACTGCCGGGGATCCAGGGAGAGTTTGTCATTTAGATCCAACATTTTCTTTACAATTGGAGACAGGGCGTGACAGTGGATGTTTGTCCATTGAAATGTGACCAGTGGTGTGCCGCAAAGATCAACAGTGAGTCCATTGCCTTTTGTTAATTATACAAAACATTTGCACTTGAGTATATGAAGTATGGTCAGTAAGTTTGTAGACAATTCCAAATTTGGTGGCGTAGTCGAAAGTGAACAATGATCCCTCAGAATATAATGGGACCTTGATTAGGTGAGCCAAAGGGTGGCAGATGGAGTTAAATTTAGATAAATGTGAGGTGTTGCGTTTTGGCAAGACAAATCAGGGCAAGAAATGAAGGTAGGTTTCTGTCGTAAGTTGCCACTCAAAGAGAACTCCATTGAAATGATAGAATCCCTACAGTGAGGAAACAGGCTATTCAGCCCATTGAGGCCACCCCTCTAAACAGTACCCTACTGGACAAACCCCTACCCTATCCTTCTGAGCCTGCATTTCCCATGGCTAACCCACCTCGCCCACACATCCCTGGGTACTTTGGGCAATTTAGCATGGCCAATATACACTTGCCTGTATATCTTTGTACTGTAGCACCCGGAAGAAACGCACGCAGACACGGGGAGAATGTGAAACCTCCACACAGACAGTCATTCAAGGATAGAATTAAACCCAGATCGCTGTGCTCTGAGGTAGCAATGCAAGCCACTGAGCTACTGTGTCACCTTGTGGTGCAGGTTCTCCTTTCCTTGAAAGTGCCATCACAGGTAGACAGCGTAGTGAAGAAGGCACTTGATGATCTTCCCTTTATTGGTGCGTGCTTTGAGTCTATGCGCTTGCATGACATGTTGCATCTCTACAGGACATTGTTTTGGCCACTTTTGTAATATTGCCTTTAATTCTGGTCTCTCTGCTGTCGGAAAGATGTTGCCAAACGTGACAGGGTAAAGAAGAGATTTAAAAGAATGTTGCAGGTGTTGGAGAGTTAGAGTTACAGGGAGAGTTTTAATAGGCTGGGACTATTTTCAAGTGTTGAGGCTGAGGGGTGACCATAAAGAGGTTTATAAAATCATGACGGGCATAGATAAGGTAAACAGTCAATGTCTTTACCCCAGGATAGTCAAGTCCAAAATTACAGGACAAAGGTTTCAGGTGACAGGGAAAAGATTTATAAAGGGAAATGAGGTACAACACATTCAAAGAGAGACTGCAGTGTTTATGGACAGAGCACCCAAAAGAGATGGTGGATGCAGGCGCAGTTACACCATTTAAAAGGCATTTGAATGGGTATGTGCATGGGAAGGGTTTAGAGGGATATGGGCCAAGTGCTGCCAAGGGGGACGAGATTAATTTAGGATATTTGGTTAGAATGGACAACTGGATCTAAGGGTCTTTTTCCGTGCTGTACATCACTAAGACACTGTTGACACTTGAGTGTATAACACAGGAACAGGAGGAGGCTATTCTGATTCTGAATTCAGCTTGTTTGCTCAATTACTGAGAGTCGACTACAAAAATACATCATTCAGAATTTGATGGTATTTTACAGAACCAGGAGAAAGGCTTTTAGTCAAGAGAAGCTGTAAGGAATGTGAAGAGGCTATTCAGGCCCTCAACTCCATTCCACAGGAGCAGCAGGTGAGCACAGAGAGATTGGAGCCTGGTAGTCAGTACCAGGAGGAGGACATCTACATTCACAAACTTGGGACCACTCAGTTGCTCAGGACTGGGACAGGAACAGGAGGTAGTCACTCAACTGCTCGAGACTGGTATACAGGGACAGGAGGCAGTCACTCAACCACTCGAGAATGGCACTGAGAAATCTGGAGGCTTGTGAGGCCCCAGGATCCTGTTTCACAGGGACAGCAGGAGGTGACTTACTCCCCACCAGCTTTGGGCACTGGGAGAGGAGGGGAGTTTGCCTGTTACAAACAGAAAGAGATGAATAAGTTGCATTCATGGGTTCACACAATCCTGTCCCACCATTCACTCAGAGCACAGCTGATCTGATGGTGATTCCCTCATTCCATTTTATGGAGACTGTCCTCTTTGCAGCCTCTGCTCCATTTGTTGGTCATGTTGCAGACACAGATGCCGTAACAACAGTCACCATCACTCATCCAGAGGATCAGGTCTAATCAGATGAGTCAGGATTTGAAGGGACCAATCACAAGAATGAAAACACAGAATAAAGGCAATGCCAGATGTTTAGTTCTCTCACATTCGCAATCCAACTCACATAACCAGCCCATCCATTGTACGTTCAAGATGGAGCACTGTATAGATCCAGCTAGCGTATTGCTGAATGCAATCCAGCAATGTCCAGAGTGGAACTCTGTGCAGCCCACACCAATGCTTGATCTATAATCCTGGGCTAAATGTCCAGCATGGGGAGCTGTGGAGACCACACTGCTTCATTCATATATAAACCCAGGTTGTTGCATTGTTCGGTAACACTGTGTTAGATCACTGCCCATTGTGGGGAAACTTGCAGCCAATGCTGGCAGTGACAGGATGTGCAGCTCCCATCCATTTACAGCTTTATATCTCCATTGCACCTTGATGAGGGAACATCACTGGAAGGGAGAGATGTAAATGGAAACAGTTTCAATACCAATAGTTCCGACTCAGGTGCATAATACTCTAGTATTTACAGATGAAATAACAGATAATGTTGAGTGAGGTTTTGTGGATGGTGCAAACAAGTAAGAGAGCGATGGTGCTGTTATCGTGGCTGCACTATAAGCCTCCAAATAATCAATGGGAATTAGAGAAACAAATATTCAGGGAGGCTGGGGAGGCTTGCATGAGCAATAGGATTGTCATAATAGGCGATTTTTAATTATACTAACATAGACTGGGACTTCCAAAGGATTCAGGACTTAGATGGAAAGGAATTAGTTAAGTGTGTTCAGGAAAGTTTCCACAAGTAGCATATAGAGGGTCCTACTGGTGAAGGGACATACTCGACCTACTGTTGGGACATAGGGCAGGATAGGTGACAGAGGTAAAGTGGGGGAACATTTTGGGACCGGTGACTAGAATTGTATTAATTTTCAAATAGTTATGGGAGGGACAGAATTGGTCCACAGATTCAAGTTCTAAATTGGGACGAGGCGAATTTTGTTGTAATTAGACAGGGACTTGCGACCGTTGATTGGATTAGCTTGTTTCCAGGCAAAAGGATCTCTGGTAAATGGGAAGCCTTTAAAAGTGAGATAGCTCGAGTTCAAAGTCTATGTTTCTGTGAGAGTGAAGGGAAAGTGAGGCAGGAAGAGAGAACCCTGGATGACAAGAGATAATCAGGCTCTAGCCAGCAAAAAGGAGGGCTCAGATTCAGGTAGCTGGAATCAATGGAATCTCGAGAGAGACACAAGGGATACTTGAGTTTACAGAAGAAGGAAATCAGGAGGGCGAAAAGGGGGTATGACATAGCCTTGGCTGAGAAAATTATGGTGAATCCAAAGATGTGCTTTGTGTATAGTAAAGAAAAAGAACGACTACAGAGAAAATAGGACGCATTCATATGTATAAAACCACAACAGACGGGCGTGGTCCTCAATTTCCCCTCTGTGTTTACCATGAAGAAAGACATGAAGATCTGTGATCTTTTGGGGGGGGGGGGGGGGTTAGTTGTCGTATCCTGGTTCCGTTCATATCACAGTAGAGATGCTGTTGGACATATTAGAATGCATAAAGTCAGATAAATCTCTTGGTCCTGAAAAGATATATCGAAGAGCACTGCAAGAGGCGAGAGAAGACAGTTCAGGGGCCAAGGTCCCAGAAGTCGGGGCAGTAGCAAATGTAGTGCCCTTATTCAAGAAGGGTTGCAAAGAAAAGCCTGGGAAATATAGACCAGTAAGCTTCACATCTGTTTTCGGTAAACCACTTGAGAAGGTTCTGAGTGATAAGATGTGCATGCATTTGGAAAGACAGAGTTTGACTTGGAGCAGTCAGAATTGCTTTGTGCATGGCAGATCATGCCTTATACATTTTGTTAGAGATTTTTGAGGAAGCGACTAGGAAGTTTGACGAGGGCAGGGTGATGGACATATTCTATATGGATTTCAGTAAAGCCTTTGGTAAGGTTCCAGATGGTAGGCCGCTCAAGAAGGTTAGATCGCATGGACTACAAGGTAATCTGACAAAATGGTGACACAGTTGGCTTGGCATTAGGAAGCAAATGGCTATGGTGGAGGTATACTTGTCGGACTGGAAGCCTGTGACTAGTGGAGTGCCTCAGGGGTCAGTGCTGGGCCCATTGCTGTTTGTTATCTATATCAACGGTTTGGACGAGAGTGCACACTGCAAGGTTCAAAAGTATGCAGATGAAACTAAAATATGAGCGATCCAATGAGGGACATTACCAGAAATTGCAGCATTACATTGATCGGCAGCGGAAGTTGCCTGAGGAATAGCATGTGGAGTTTAACATAGATAAGGGTGTTGTCTTGCATTTTGGAAAGTCAAAGCCAGATCGGAGTTTAATGATGAATGAGAGGGCCTTAAGGAGTGTAGTGGAACAAAGGACATTAGAGATCAGGTGCACGGTTGTCTGAAATTTGAGTCACAGATACACAGGACAGTGAAGGAGGCGATTGGCCCACAGGCTTTCATCAGAGCGTTAAGTATATAAGTTGGGACGTTATGTTTCAATTATACAGGATGTTGGTAGGGCTGCAATTGGAGTATTGGGTTCAGTTTTGTTCTCCATGCTCTAGAAAAGATATTATTGAATTAGAAAGAGTGTAGAAGAAATTTCAGAGATGTTTCCTGGGCCACAGGTTTTAAGTTATATGGAGAAGTTGGACAGGTTAGAACTTATTTCTTTACAGCCTAGGAAACTAAAGCAGGTTCTGATATAAGTGTAGATAGTTTGTGAGAAGATTTGTAGGTCGAGTGACCATTGTTGTGGTTCTGTTCGCCAAGCTGGGGATTTGTGTTGCAGACGTTACAGCGGACAGCTGGAACTGACAACTGGAAGCGGCAGATACAAACCATTATAAATGCAGGAGGAAACATCACAGAAGCGCTTCACAGGAGACCCCCAAGTACAGAGGATGTCACCTAGACAGTGGACGAATCGTCTGCAACACCAATTCCCAGCTCGGCGAACAGAACTACAACCAGAAGTGTATAGTGGGGAATACTTCTTTTTTTTGGCAAAGTTGGAGAATCCAGGACTAGAGGAAATCCGTCAATGCTTCGAGAGAAATTAGATTAGATTAGACTTACAGTGTGGAAACAGGCCCTTCGGCCCAACAAGTCCACACCGACCCGCCGAAGCGAAACCCACCCATACCCCTACATTACCCCTTACCTAACACTACGGGCAATTTAGCATGGCCAATTCACCTCACCCGCACATCTTTGGACTGTGGGAGGAAACCGGAGCACCCGGAGGAAACCCACGCAGACACGGGGAGAACGTGCAAACTCCACACAGTCAGTCGCCTGAGTCGGGAATTGAACCCGGGTCTTCAGGCGCTGTGAGGCAGCAGTGCTAACCACTGTGCCACCGTGCCGCCTAAATGAAATAAAAATTAACCCGTAGGGGCAACTTTGTTTACAGAGAGTATGGTACATATATGGACTGAGCGGCCAGTGGAAGTGGTTGAGGTGCGTACAATAACAACATTGAAAAGGCATTTGAACAAGTACACAGATAGGAGAATATTAAAAGATACAAAGCAAGGGCAGAGAAATTGGATGAGTGTGGATGGACATTTTGTTCGGCATGGAACAGCTGGGCAGAAGGGCCTGTTTCCGTCTGTAGAACCATATGACTGTAATGTGCGTTTTGGGATAGAGACAGGGAGGGGGAGACTGAGAAAAAATGTCATGGAAAGATATGTTCACTGTTTCCAGAATGCTGAAATGAAGACATTTTGATAGTATCATGCAACATGGGTCAGTATTATTAAGAATTATGAGTGAATGGTATAGTAGTATGAGTTCAGGCGATGGAGAGTTATGAAGGAGCATTTGTCCTGCAGCTTTGTAACTGGCAGGGAGGACTGCAGAGTCTTCGACATATTGAGCTGTATAAAACAGTAATTTATCTCAGTTTCATTTTCGTTGAGTGTGACAGAGGGATTGTCTGTACAAAACTGAGCTAGTTTGCTGGTGCTAACTTATTGCACCACCTCATTAGCTACCCATCCCACCCCATGGTGTCCCTCTCATTCAATACCAGCCCGATTCTCCCACCCATCACGATTGACCAGACGGCACTCCGGCACTTTTACCCCAGTTTTCTTCAAGTGCCTTCAATTTCCCATGGAACGCACTCTCCTAACAATATATTCCATCTGCTTTATACTTTCATACGACAGTTAGCATGCTTTACACAGACCAAACAAAAAATCTACATTATTTTATGGTTATAGATGTCCAATCACACTTAGTAATTCTGGTTATTTCACTTGACTCACCTTAATGATATTAAATCAAAGACAGCTTCTTAACACATCTTGTTATAAAATATAATTTCGAGCAGAGAACGCCTTTACCCTCAGCCGTTATCTTGACCGTTATCTGAATTGTACCATTTTCATTGTTATGAAAGTTTCTTTTGCCCTTTCCCTGTGACTGTTCCTGTCTGTGACACTCAGTTAGTTGGACGGCAGGTTTGTGATGTAGAGGGAGGCCAACAGAGCAGGTTCAGTTCCTCACACTGACAGAGGTTACCATGAAGGGGACGCATCTCAACCTCAACCTTACCCCATCACCCGAGATGTGGTGACCCTCAGGGTAAACCAGCATGAGTAGTCTCTCCAATGAGAATTCTTTGGGACTCTATTCTTTCAATGTTAGCATTTTATTTTTTTAAAAAAGTAATCTTAAATAAAAAGAGATTTTTTATATTATAATAACCCAGTAACAACACAACTCAAATAACTGAACAAAATTACACTCATGTGCATGTACATACAAAACAAGTTAAAAACACTAAATGGACAGAAGAAAAACAAAAATAAATAATAAGTAATGAATAAGTAGTGCACCTCAGCATAACAAAACGATAACTCTCGTTCTTCAAGAGCAGTAACTGATACGCATTTTTATGTTCATAATTGTTCCTTGCTGGATATTAGATTCATTAGACAATATCGTCATGGCTATATAAGAGCCCTTCTTAATGTGACAGATAAACCTGCATTGTGGTAATCCAAAAAGGGCTGCCATGTCTTATAAATCTCTGGGTCTTTTTGATGCACCATACTGGTGAGAAAGTCCAAAGGGATATTCTCCATGAAGAACTTACGACGACACAACAGACCCATGGTTTTCAGACATCCAACACAACAGAACATGTTTTCTAGCACAGAAAGTAAGGATATAATTTTTTCGTCATGTGCATCTGCGTAAGGTAACCTGAGCAGGCCCAGGAAAAGAGAAAACGGGCCCATCTCGAATTCAGTCCCCAATATCTAACTCTATCACAGCTACCACAGTGCTCCAATATATATGAAACCTGCAACAGGACAACAAACAATGAGTAAGAGTGTCTGTCGTCATTCTGCATTTACGACAGGCTGAAGATAATCCCACTTCGCATTTTGAGAGTCAATCTGGGGTCAGATAGACCCTATGAAGAATTTTCAACTGCATGGAATGGGTCCTATTACAGATCAAAATCCTTCGAGCATTTTCATAAATATCCTCCCATCTCTCCGAGGTATTCTGAACCCCCAACTCTCACTCGCAGACATCGCAAAGCAGCACAGTCTCATCTGAGGGGGCACACTCCAACTAATGATGAAGGGTACTGGCAGCGAGTGTATTCTAAGCAATAAGCACCCACTTCTCTCGATCGGATCTGTGAGAGTCTGTTAAAGGTGTATTTTATTTAAACCAAATCCCTGATCTGGATTAAAAAAAACAGAAGAGGTCTCTACTATGTAGTCCATACGTACGAGTTATTTGATCAAATGATGTCATTCTTTCTCCCTCACATAACATGTGGTGGCACAGCACCAGGATCCAAAGATGTGCAGGTTAGATGAATTGGCTATTGATAAATCACCCATAGTGTTCAGGGATGTGTAGGTTGGAGCATTATTCAGGGTAAATATAGGATACTAGGGGAATGGGTCTGGGTGGGTCGAAGTCAACTTGTTGGGCCCAAGGGATTGTTTCCAAACTGTAGGGATTCTATTAATTCTAAATAACTCAAGCAAGTTGCACCCCTGGCTTCCCACAGTTTAAACATGGAATCCATTATCCCCGGTTGACAACTCGTTGAACCAATTATAGGGGTAAGCAGCATAGTTTTGGCTATATTGTCCTCGACCTGACATATTGGCATTCATGCTTTAACTTTATGGATAGTTATTGGGTTATAACAATACTCCATAAATGTTGGCATTTTGCCTAAGAACAACAGACTAATAAGGGTTCACTTTGTCTGAGAGGGTTCAAAATCTAATCGTATTGACACCGAAACCTCAGTGGCCCAGACACTAACATAGGATAACAAGGAGCTTAATTGATAGCTTTTAATCTGGGAGATCTACTCCCCACACTCTGTGGGGTAGTTGCAGTTTGGTTAGCGTGATAAAGAGTCGCTTATGGTGCCAAATAAAAGAGCGAAACCAGCCATTTCGTATCCTCAATATCTGTCTGGGAAACATCAAAGGAAGCATTCACACGGGGTATAGCAAATATGGAAGGACATTCTTTTGAAGAACAGCTATCCGACCTAGCCAGGATATTGGAAGTGCATCCCATCTTTGAAGGTCTTGTTTAATTTTGTCAGACAAATGGACATAGTTCACGTTAATTAAATGATCAAAGACGGATGTAATGAATATACTGAAATAAGGAAACCACCCTCGTGACCACTTAAAAGGAAACCAGGATTTGCCTTCAACATCAGGTATTTCCCTGAGACCTCCCATAGGGATGGCACAAACTTTGTAAAATTAATCTTATAGCCCGAAAAGGTGATAAGCGAATTAATGTATTGCATCACGTGAGCTGCCGAAACTGTGGGATATGACCAAAACATAAGACCCTCATCTGCATACAACGTAATCTTATTTTACATCTATCTTACTTCTGAGGCAAGAAATGTTGGGATAATATTCCCAATTGCGCAGGATGCCACCAAATCTAAGACTGTTGCAGCGATGGGGAAGAGATCAACCCTCGTGTGCCATTTCTGTGGGTTGAAGGAGAAAATAAAATCCCTACTTGTGAGATAGATCTGCCTCCAGACTTCCATCAGCTCTAATTCTGCACACAAATCCACTAACTGCTAACATCATAACGAGGGTATTTGGGACATTTGGACGTTCTGTCCACTGTGGGGCCATAGGACAGTTGAAATCTCCTTCTACAATTATGTGCCACGGTGCAAGATAAATAAATTTGGAAAATGCATCTACCAGGATTTTAAGATGGTGCACCGGGGGGCAACAAACATTCAAAATACTGTATTACATCCCATAGTTCAATACTTTGGGGATGATGATTCTTCCGTGAGTGTTTAATGCAATCTAGTAATTTAAATGGAAGATTCTTTTTCACTAGGACGGCTTCTCCCCTACTCCTTGTATTAAAAGACAAAAAAAAACCTGATCAAATCACCCTGCTTTAACGCCAAATGTTCCTTGCCATCAAGGTGCATTTCCTGCAATTGGACAACATTCACCCTCTCTTTTTGAATACTAGAAAGTACATTTTTCCTCTTGACTGGCAGATGGCTCCCCTTAATGTGCCAGGTACAACATTTAAGCACATCATTATCCATAACTCATTGTAGCAACATTTCAACTCTAGAGTTTCACATCGAATTACACATCGCTGATGATTAATGAAAAAAAGACTCATTGAGTCTAAACACTGTACAACCTAAAACTACTACAACTAAAAAGCTCTCAAAACTTTCCAAAGCTAAACACATAAAAAAAAAATGAAATAGAATTCAAAATGCCAATCACACTCGATTGGGCAATTTACCGCCTACTGGGGCCGCTTACATATCTCAAAACTTTATCTTGTGCCCGCTGCCAATATGGAATACTGGGTAATTAACAACAAAAGTCGGGCTTGAACTGCCCTTCGGTCGGCACTAAGACATCACAACTACCTTTCTAACTCCATCCACCTTGAGCTGCACCCCAGACACAAGCAAAGAAAGAGAAAAAGAGTAGTAATACTAATGAAGCAGTTAAAAATGAGTACTCAACCCAGTCCCGGCTATAATTTAATACTGGTTAATACCAGAAAAATCCAACAAAATTTCTTTAGGAGAAACATGATTATCTAAATATCCAGCTTACTTTAAAATGTCCATCAAGTTTTCGCTTTCTCTGGAGAGTCACACGAGTTCGTGGATCCATTGAAATCAATACAGAGCACCTCTGGATACCGAAAGGAATACTGAATCTCGAGTTCCCTGACTCTTCTCTTGATCTCATCAAAATATTTTCTTTCCTGAATCACCGCCGCTAAAATGTCCTGAAAAAACGTAATCCTGGAGCTCTCGTGAGTTAAATCCATCGGATCTTTCCCCGGGTTCTGAAAGCTTCCATGAGTCTTGGTTTGTCCCCATAACTATGTAATCGAACAAGGACAGGACGAAAGCGTTGGTCTGAGCCTGACTTCCGTGCCGTAACCCGATGAACTGTCTCAGTCTTCACCCGTCCCTCCTCAGTTTCGAAGTGAAGGGATCACTGAAGCCAGTTCTTGAAAAAAAAACTCACCGGCTGACCACCTTCTGTCCGCTCCAGCAAATCGACAATGTGAACATTCTTCATCCTACCCCTGTTCTCAAGGTCGTCGTCCTGTTCAGTTAAGGTGCAGACCTGTTTTTCATGGGCGAGGATCCTCTCCCGAGAGGAATCGATCACGGTCTCTGTCGCTGCAGTTCGGCCCTTGCAATCGTTTATTCTGTTTCCAAGGCTGTCAAGTTGCTGCTCATGTTTTTGGAGCACGGCTGAGAGCGGCTCTAGCCACGGCTGAACGGTTCATCAATCATGGCTTCAATCATTTCACGTAACTTGGTGAACTCAGTGACCAAGGCCTGGTGAGTAACTGGGTGCATCGAACGAGCAGAATGGGTTGTAGATATCGCCTCAGTATGCTCGATGCTTCTGACGGGTGCAACACTTGTTGGGACTTACTCGATCCTTTCCCCATGTTTTGTCATTTCCCTTTGACAAATCGGGATCAGTAAAGATTCTATTGCTCTTTTAGTGTTGAAATTTAAGTAAATGGCTGGGATGGAGTAGGTTAGCGAACCACTTTGCCCGTGTGTTGATGCAGAGCCCAGCAAAGCAGACCTTCTGGATTGCCACCATCTTGTATTCCCTCTTAACATTTGATCGATATTATCATTTCATTTTGCATTATGTTCCTGGAGGTTCTGGAGCCGTGTTATTTGATACCACTGTGTACATGTCCGCCCACTCTGCACATTGCTGCCCATTCCTCGATAATCTTTGACTGTGTTGTTATTTATGAACCTTACATCTGTGCCTCAAAAATATTCAATATCTCTGCCTTCAATGCTCTGTGGGGAAGAGTGTTCCAAAGACTCACAACACTTTGAGAAAACAATTATAAACATTATGATCTGAGTGTGAGATTAGTCTTTTGTGTCTCCTTATCTGAGAAAGGATATAATTACATTGGAAGCAGTTCAGAGATATTTGATTTCACGTATTCCTGGGGTGAAGGGCTCATATTATAAAGGCTTTAACAGGTTACTCTTGGAATGAGATTGAAACATACAAGATATCGATAAGTGTGGATTAGTATGTACCCACTGGGTGTTTGTAAAGTCCAAATTTATTGTCATTGTCATAGAACCTCTACAGTGTGGAGACAGGGCATTCCGTCCATTAAGCATACACTGACCCACCAAACAGCATCCCACCTGGACGTGCCCCCAATCTTATCCGTGTAACACTGCATTTCCCATAACTAACCAATCTAACCTACACTTCCCTGGGCACTATGGGCAATCCACTTTAAAATGCACATCTTTGGACTGTGGCAGGAAACTGGAGCATTGGGAGGAAACCCATACAGGCATGGGGAGAATGTTCAAACTCCGCATACATGGTCGCCCGAGGTTGGAATTGAACCCAGCTCCTTGGTGATGTCAGGAAGCAGTGCTACACGCAGATCCAACATATCCCTCTGTTAGTTCTGTTAGTAAGTTGTGGCTGACTAAAGAAATCTGCCTGACTTGTTCTTATCACTGAACCTGACCCAGTCTGAGTCTTTTATCATCGGCCATATCACCGACCTGGTTACATTGAAAATTTGTTGTGAGCAGTGGAGGAGTGGGACGAGAAAAGGAAAGAGTGACACCCTCCATCCTCAGTCACAACTGGAGTTTTAAAAAAAATCAGAAAGGTGGAATTCATTCAAGTGGGAATTCTCTTTCCCAGAAGATGGGTGGCTGAATCTTTATATGATATCGAAGCACGCTTTGTCTGATTTTCCATAGACATGTGAATCAGGGATAATGGTGCATGGAGAGAAAAGTCTAGCTGGGACCACAATGAGATGAGACAGGACTTTATTTACTGGTGGAGTAGTGTCAAAGGCCGAATGGCCCACTCGTGTCCCTCAGCCCTATGTTCTGATGTTCCATTCAACCCTTGAGACTTGCTACACAGGTGCAGATCAAGGCCACTCTAATGGTTCGGTGCAGTTTTGGAAATATACTTGGAAAATCGAAGCTGGGTCTGGAAGTGACACTCACCCCCCATCCCTGTTTCCAGGCTTCCCCTCTCGGCGACGTCTGCTCCAGATGTGGGTCGTGTTACAGACCCAGATTTACTGTGAATACAGCCCCCATACCCCACCCAGCGTTAGCTCAAACAAATCCGCTGCTCACCCGAATGTAGTATTACACAACACAACTTCCGGAAAAATAACCTGTTACTTTGCAAAAGCATAACATGTGAAATTAATAAATTGGAACAAGAGCAGGCTATTCGGCCCCTCAAGCTTGCCCCGTGATTTAATACGAACCTGGCTGATCTACTGCAGGTCTAACTCCACTTTCTTGCCGACTGCATGTATCCCTCCACACATCTCTGGGTTGGGGACGCCCAGACATTCACTACCTTCTGAGAGAAGGCATCACTCTGTGTCTTAGATAGAAATGGATATTCCATATTCGCTATCCATGTCCTCGAGTTCGAGACTCCACTCAGGTCTGGTAACAACATCTCAACATCGACCTTCTCAAGACCCTTCTGTGTCTTGTAATTTTGAGCAGTATCACTCCTCATTTATTTAAACCCCAATGAATAATCACCTCACCATTTTAGAGATTCTCAATAACACAACCCTTTCATCCCTGGAAGCTGGCTAATGAACCAACCTAGTTACTTGCTGCATCAGCATGCTGACGTTATGTTTCAGACACAGGAACACTCCAATCCCTTTGTACTGTTCTTTTTCTGGAAGTGCTCTCCATTAAATTGCAACCTGCTTTTGATGCTCAGTGTCATCCTCAAACTCGGATGTATATTGCACTCAGCTCCCTCCTTCAGACTATCAGTATAGAGTGTAAATAACTGATGCCATCGGACTGATAGCCGTGGACCTCCAACAGATACACCTTTATCATGAAGATTAATTTATCCTGACTCCCCAATTTCTATGTGCTAACTAATCATTGTCCCATGTTAATACATTATCCATCATCCTACCAGCTTCTATCTTGTGTAAGAACTTTTATTTTGTAATACCTTGTGGAAAATCTCTGGAAAGCCTGGTGTCTACCAGATCTCCTTTATCAAGTCCACTTGTTACATTCTCAGGCCTCTCCAGAAATACTTGCCATGATCTTACGGGGCAAAGTAAAATTTCACTTTCACAAAATCACACTGATTCTGTGTGAAGCTTTGCGAAATGTCCATGCTGGCTAGGTTTTCCAAATTAAGCTCGTCCCATCTGCTTTTATTTGGCCCCATATGCCTCGAAATGTTTCCCATTGATATGTTTGTACAAATGAATTTTAAATGTTTTAGTTGTACACGCATATACCACTCTTCCTCTGGCAGCTCATTCCATACCCACACCACCCTCTGGGTAAAAACACTGCCCCTGCGTCCCTTGTACATTTTCCCTCTGTCACCTTAAACCTATGCCTTCTACGTCTGAACTCCCCCAACCTGTGGAAAAGACCTTGGCTATTCATGCTATCCATACCTCACATGATTTTAGAAACTTCTATAATGCCATCCCTCAACCTTCTACACTCCATCCAATAATAACTTCAAGAACAAGCAGTTAAAGACAAATACTGCAAATTTGAATCTATAGTAAACATGACAGGTAAACAATACTCAGCCCAAACTTCATACTGTGATTTGTGTTTTTTCTCCCTATTACAAAACTAAGGCAGCATGAAACGCTTACTAATGCCAATAAGCAGTCAAGCATCTGATATCCTTTGTCTAAAGGAGGTGATGATCTCGACAGTGAGAATCTATTTATGGCCAGATCTTTATATGCCACATAGTCAACATTCTCCCTCCTGGCCTCCCTATCACGTTGTGTGATTGTGTCTTCTTTATCTTGCACTCAATAAAGAGAACCCCTTTCCCCATTCACACCTTAATTTAAACCCATTTTATATCATCTTCTCGTTTACCACTGTGAAAAGCCGGTTTATCTTTGCCACGCCCTCTTTTCCCTGTCACAAATCTCCCACCTCTGGCAAGGTATTTAAAAGTCAAGTTTCCAATGCTTTTCAGTTACGAAGACGTGTCACACGGCGCTTCAAATGCTAACGCCGTTTCTCTGTCTCTGCAGATGCTGACAGACCTGCTTAGCTCCTCCAGAAATGAATAGGCACAGAACACCTTTTCGCAAAACAAATAACTATGGCTACTGGTAATAAAAATACCAAAATTGCTTGAGAAACTGGGAGCTTTGTCTAGGGTCACTGGACCTGAAAGATTAACACTACAATCAATCCAGAAGATGCTGCAACATCTTCATTAATTTCTTCAGCATTTTCTGTTTTTGAACAATTTCCAATGACGTATGTCAAAGATGCCCAAATATCCTGTCCAACATGGAGAGCCGTACACTGGGAACTGAACAATAACGCATGGTGCAGAAATTCCTTGACTCTGAAATTGCATAAGGTTAGCATCACTGACTCTGCAGAGCTCTTAATAATTGTCAGGGAGAAAAACAGAGGGAAACACATTCACTTCAAATACAGAAGTTGCCATTGTGGAAAAGAAACGATTTAGATCATTACTTTAAATGGATTGAGTTAAAGTAACAAACTGGAGGTGTGACATCAGGGAGAGGCCCTCAGCAGAATGGGAATATGTAAATGTAAGTGTTACCGCATCAGAAATCAGGTTAGCTATAGAATACAGGGCTGATGGGTGAATGGGTCCCGGTGTGAACTGTGGGACAGTCAGTAGAATTGAGTTGTAGATATTGCAACTCAAACTGGATTATCATTTGATTTTGTAGATCACAGCAGCAGCAGAAACAGAATTGTATTCAACAACAATCTTTAACATTTTGCAGACGATAATTCATCAGTCTACCATTACCATTAAGCCGATCCATGGTTCA
The DNA here is from genome assembly GCF_020745735.1 of Hemiscyllium ocellatum. Taxonomy (NCBI): domain Eukaryota; kingdom Metazoa; phylum Chordata; class Chondrichthyes; order Orectolobiformes; family Hemiscylliidae; genus Hemiscyllium; species Hemiscyllium ocellatum. Next base: position 3,357,241 of record NC_083421.1, on the reverse strand, counting down.
GTGATGAGCGTGGGTGAACATGTCAGGGTCGGAATCACGTTGATCTAAACCTGTTGACAACCCATTAAAGCTACTGCAATTAACTGGTTAAATTCCGACCAGCAGAACTAATGTCTGATGGAGAGGGGAAATGATCCCAAGACTAACAGATCAGATCTAAGCTCTGTGATCCTGCCAAATCCAAACATAAATATCGATGGTCTATTAAACAATTTACTGGAGGACAGTACTCCACAAATATCCTCATCCTAAATATCGGAACAGCTCTGTACGTCAGTGAAAAATGTCAAGGATGTGGTGTCTCAGCCAGACGTGTTGAGTGGATGATCCACCTCACACTCATCATGCTTCCCACAGAATCACAGATGTCAGTCTTCAAGCAATTAGATTTGCTGTACGGTCTTGAGGAAACACCTGAACACTATAGATGCGACAAAGGCAATAGGCCCTGACCCCATTCCTGCAATCGGTCTGAAGACTTGTGCTGCACAACAAGCCGTGTCCTGGGGAAGCTGTTTCATTCCAGCTCCAACTCTGACATCTCCCTGCTAATGTGGAAAATTAGCTGAAAATGTGTTGCTGGAAAAAGCACAGCACGTCAGACAACATCCAAGGAGCAAGAGAATTGGTGTTTCGAGTATGAGCCCTTCTTCAGACTCATGCCCGAAACGACGATTCTCCTGCTCCTTGAATGCTGCCTGATCTGCTGCGCTTTTCCAGCAACACATTTTCAGCTCTGATCTCCAGCATCTGCAGTCCTCACTTTCTCCAGTGTGGAAAATTACTCAACTATGAGTCCCTGAATACCAGAATATTTACAATCTGATCAATTACCACACCCTCAGTCCCATCACGATAGTCAAATTGGTGGGAATTATTTATGATAGAGTTGTCAAGTAGCAACGAAATAATCAGGACATTGTGGTTTCCGATATGTCCCCATGTGGAGATGGTGCTGCAGTGGACGTATCATTGGATTACGAATCCAGACCAGGCCAATGCTCTGGCAGCTGGTGGAAGTTAGAAATAATTAATAAAATATCGAGACCTAAAATCTGGTGACAGTAATAGTGATATTGTGTCTAATGTTGATTGTAAACATCGATCTCCTTCACCTATGTACTTTCGGGAAGTGAACCTCCCGTGCTTTCTTGGTCTGGCCTAAAAGAGACTCCAGACGCACAGACATGGTCTCTGAATCGGCCACGTGAGACACTCAGTTGTATCAAACTACTCTGAGGTCTTAAAGGATAAAACCTGACAGAACATCCGGCATCAACCCTCGTTATCAGAAAAGGGAATGGGAAACAAAGTCCTGTTGACCCTGCATAGACAGCCTTCCTAACATCTGAGAGCTTGTGACAACATTTACAGAGCTTTCTCACAGACTACACAGAAACATCGGGAGAGGAGGAGGTCAATCAGCACATTGAGCTTTCCTCATGTTATTTCATGGCCAAACATCTCCTCAATGCAGTTTTCCCCACACAATGTTCATATCCGAAAATATGTTTAAACATTATGAAATATAGTGCCTTCGGCCCATCAATATATAGTGAGATCTCTGATAACGCTTGTTTATTAGGTACGATTTGACTACAATGCGATTTGTGAACTGTTTTCTACAAAGTGAACTATCATCCCTGCTCCCAATCTGTCATACACTGTCAGAGTTTTATATATCTCACTGATATCTCCACTCATTTTCCTAAAGCCCATGGAATACAGGCCCAGTCACCCCAAAGTCTGGTCCCACAACGAACCTGTCATCCCAGAGATCAGTCTGGTCATCCTTCACTGCAGTCCCACAATGTCAGTTTTGCCCTTTATTAGGGAAGGACACCAAAACTGCACAATGTTAGAGATGGGGTCCCACCAAGGCCTGTACAGTTGAGTAAATTACCCTTACTCCTGTATTCTAAAACCCCATGAAATGAAGGTAAATAAACCATTTATCTTTCTACCTGTTTTCTGCTCCCGCAATATTGCTTTGTGTGACTGGTGTACAGGGGGATCCAGATTATTTTCACTGTTAGAGCGTGCCACTGCCATTCTCAGTATTGACTCCCGTGATCAGAACTCACTCCCTACATGGACTCAGAAGGCTGCATAGAAATAAACAAAAATGCAGCTTAAGTTCATCTATAGATCAACATTTTTAACCAATCCCTTTTCAAATGATAGGCTGCCATTCAATTGATCCCATCAAAGTACACAACCTCTCATCTCTGCCACTGCTCTCCATCTGCCAGTTATTTGCCCAGTCACTCCACTTGTCTCAATCACCTTGGAGCATTTTTTCGACCCTCCTCATCCACTCACAAGCTGACATCGTTTAGTGTTGTCAGCAGAATTGGGAATATTGCAATTGAGCCCCTCAACCAAAGATATGTTGTGTATTGGGAATAGTTGGATGCCAAATCTCGATCCTTGTTATATCCTCCAAGCCTTCCATTCAAAAAACATGGTTTTATTCCTACTCACTGTTTCCTGCCAGCTCTCCCATTCTAAAACAATGACCATATATTAACCCTAGTGCCATAGAATTCGAATTTGCACAAACCGGGGCTTAATCAAAACTCTTTCTGAGATTCCAATCGTATTGCGTTGATACCTTCTCCATAATTTTGCTAAAAGCCAATTTCTCAAATATGAATCCTATTTCATAAACTCATGTTGACTTTATCTATGCCTACTCATTTCGGTCCAATATTTTCTCTAAAACATTTTAGTTGCTAATTTCATTCTATTCCCTTTTTCTCACCAGACTCAAGTTCCCTAGTATTGCCAGGAAATTTTATTTTCGTTTTGTTTCCTTCTGGGAAGGCATAACTGAAGTATTTGCTCCATTGATCTGCTATTTCCCTGTCCTCAATTATCTGGTATCAGACTTGAAGAAAGCTGCACCTTTTTTCTCTTAATTTTGCCATTTGTTTTTGGCATGTAGTAAAACGGTGTACAGACAGAAACATGCTGGTTTGAGCAAAAGTACATGAAGCGGTGACAAAGTATTTCATAGCCCACTCCTGCTGATCAGTCCTGTGTTGCTATGCTCTATTCAACCCCTCACAGCCCCTGCAAGGGGCATATGGAGGCCACTTGCTCCAAATACCTGGTCAACAGTAACACAGGATCTCATTCAGTCCCTCAAGACTGTCACACATGGTTTGGTCTCAGTTGGAAAATGTTATTTATTTCGACAGACGCCTCTGGTCTCTTTACAGAGTGTTTCCTCTCTGCAACTTGTGGTTCATTTGTTGGTGATATCACAGACCCAGATTCAACGTGAATACAATCCCCATACCTCAACCAGAGATGACTCACAAAATACTTTACTCTCTCTGATTGCAAAGTTCAATAAAACATATTCAGGGAAATTACAGCCATTAATTTTGCAATTACTGAATATGAGGACAAAAGGAACAGGAGCAGGTAATTCGGATGATCAAGCCATTGTATACCATCATGGCTGATCTACTGTTGACAGTAACCCCTCTTTAATGCCCTATTCCTCACCCCTTAGCTCTCTGACAGGTCAAAAATCCATCTAACTCCTCCTTAAATGCTTTTAGTGATGTATCTCCCCTAACTCTCTCGCCCAGATAATTTCGAACAGTGATTACCTTCGGTGAGTGGAAAGCCCTCCCTACACATACACCGTCAACTATTTATATGAACAAGGGGCGAACACATGGGCTCAGGAAAGAGCGAATGGCTTTGATACCAAGGCAGTATTTGTCTGAAGATGGCATCGGGACCACCTACTTTTTTGATCTGAATGTGGATCAGGTGTAACCTTCCCACTGGCCGGGGTCTTTCAGAACATAAATAAAGAGGTTTGTGGGCAGTTGCCAACAATCGTCTCAGTCCCAGGACATCTCTGCAGGAGATCCTCAGGTTAGTCTCCTCAGCACAACCATATTCAGCTGGTCCATCAATGTATCTTACCATCATAAGATCGGAAGTGGGTATGATGACTGAAGATCACAGAACGTTCAGAACATTTTGTCCCCCATCAGCTCCTGAACCATTCTGTGTCCATGTGCAGGAAGACCCGCACAGCATTCCGGTTTGTGCTGTTAAAGTGTTGGTACATTTATGTAAGAGCATGGCCAGACACTGCACATTTCCACAGTTAAAAGAGGAGCTCATTCTGCATCTAAAGATGGTTGCACACGGGTATGAGCTAGCATTCAGGAACTGGAAGAGTGACAGCACATTCAATACTCCTGCCTGTTACACAGGAAGAAGAGTGCTCTGTTCCGTGCATCGAGCTATTAAACAGTAACAGGCAGAGCCCAATCAGACCCTTAAACCTGTTCCATGAGACCAGGAGGAGTCTATTCATCCCGACAGGAACAAGGGTGGGGGTGGTGGGGGGGGGGGGGTGGTGGTCACTGATACTCTAATGTGACAAACCAATGTAACCGAGACTGCACTGATAGAGCAATCCATGATGTTAATCGTGGTTCCATTGTTTGTAGAACGTGTGCTGCTTTAACATCGTTTGCTGGCAACGAGGAGGGAAGCAAAATGATTTGTGCCAAGTCTCAAGGAGGCATTTTCAATTGCCGAGTAGACACACCCATGTTCTCCATGGAGGTCAGAATCTGAGGGGAATAGTTCACTGTTTTAACATGAAGGTATTGTGGCTGCTGTAGGGATTGCGGATAATGAGACTTTCAGTGCAGGACCTTACACCAAATGCACTGTATTAATGTGGGGAGAGATTATTCAAAAACTGGCCCTTTGTCCCTCTCATGCAACATGGGATTTGGGTATGGAGTGAGGGGAATATTCTCAAAGGTTCTCAAACTATCGACAATCATGCAACCCGAGTAAAAAAGAAGCCAAGGAATATTTCACCGTATCAATGTCGATTTAGAACATCGTGAGTGACTGTCCCTCCCCCTCAAGTTTCAATGCAATCGCCTCTCATTCTCTCACAACGTCACAGGTCAATCTTCACTGTCTCCTCATGGTCCCATAATCCCAGGGATTAGTCTGGTGAAGCTCCATTGCACCCTCTCTGTTGCAAGGCGATCATTCCTTATAAAGGAAAGAATGTCTGTCCACAGTTTCCCAAATGCTGCCTCAACAACATTCTCAGCGATGGTCACAATAACTCTTTTTCCTCTTAGACATCTCCATTTCTTTCCTGTGGTGTAAAAAGACTTTCGTTTTCTTTATAATGCTGGAAAGAGTTAACACTTTGTAATCACGGCATTGTTGCTGCTGTCGGGATTATGGATAACATGACGTTCATGGCAGGATCACGCACCAATTGAACTGTGTTAATGTTGGGAGAGTTTATTCAAAAGCCTGAACCTCTGCCTGTCTGTCTGTCTGTCTGTCTGTCCGTCTGTCTGTCTGTCTGTCTGTCTCTCTCTCTCTCCTGTCTTTCTCTCTCTGTCTCAGTTTAAATAGGGAGTGAGGGTGGTTGGTTGGAACGTCCTCAGAGGCTCTTAAACTATCGAGAATCATTTAATCAGAGTTGAAAAAAAAGCCATGGAACTTATCACAGTATAAGTGTATGTTTAGAACATTATGAGTGATTGTCCATCCCCCTTAAGGTTCAATGCAATCACCTCTTATTCTCTCACTGAACTTCACTCACTGTTCATGGTGCCATCATCCCAGGGATTAGTCTGGTGAAACTTGAGAGAAAGTCTATCCACAGTACCCCAAATACTGCATCAACAACACTCTCAGGGAATGACAAAAAATATTTTCGCTCATTTAGACATCGCCATTCATTTTATGTGCTACAAAAGCCATTCCTTCTCTATGCACTACGACTGACATGGAATTTATAAGTCCCTTATATCTGTACATCAGCATCAATAAAGCCAGAACCAGAGATACCTATGGAGATGTGCATCACTCTCGGAGACAATTTCAATGAGATTGAATACACCTAAAATAGGGTAGGATCATGTACCTGAATGTAAATGAGATGTAGCAATACAGAAAACAAACAGAGAAATGGTTTATCTTTACCTTTATTCTGCTCTCCCAGGATGTATGAAGCCCTGTCCAGGGTAGCATGTTATGCAGATCTTGATCTGAGTGGCTGGTTCAGCTGTTCCACAGTACAGTAAAGAGTTAAATGCATAGTTTTGGGTATGTAGTGTCACAACACAGGATAAATCTTCCTGCTTAATTAAAACCAGCAACAGAGAAAAGATTTATCCCATGTGATAATTCTAGAGTCCAAATCTATTTAAAGTAAAAAATAGAAACTTTATTTCTTGAAGTATAACAGAGAATAATAAACGAACTAATATTTACAACTTCTTCCTCTAACCTGTCTTTTACCTTCCCCCTCCACAATACTAGTCAGATGAGACTCCCAATTAATATTTACAAAACAAAACTGCTTATCTCAAAACCAGGAAGCTTTTGCTTCTTTTCCATATTCCTGTCTTCTTTTCTTCTTGGGGACTCTGCTTCACCAGTTATTAATCAATAAAGGTACCTATAGGAGAGGTATTTTTCAGGCAGTCTTTGCATGCTGGTAGCTTGGCAGTTCTCCTATCAATTGTTCATTTTTCCATGGTTTTGTACTGCCAAACTATTGGATTGTATCATTGACGATTAAGATTGTCAACATAATAAATTGAAACTTGTTTGGAGGTGGGTATTTTGGGGTATAATTTAAAATGGTTTGCTGAATTTGTTTTGAGACAATGAGTTAATCGGGTTGTTCGACCAAATGTCCATTATATCTATTTTTCAGACCTCTTGGTGCTGTCAGGACATTATTGTTGGCTTTTAATTCTATGAAAGGTACAGTACACCCACATATTCATCACAGAAGTCACACGGAAACCTAAGGAGGGAATCATGACACATTGACTTCCCTAAAGGTCTTGAGGCAAGCAGATTGGTTCTTATAACAAATGATGATGGTTGCTTTTAAACTTCCCAATTTCCTTCATGAGATATCAACAGACCATTGTTCTGTGGCTCTACATTATGAGTCAATGGCTTGACCACCGTAAACTATCTTCCCTTATGTGTAGGGAACAAGTTAAACATTTTCAACAGCAATTGTATAGTGATGGACATGTGATTACAAGGAACGTGAAACTGTTGCATCCGGATTGAACAAAGGCACAAATGGTTTATTCAGATACTACAATGAGACTGAGGACGAGACTGGGATTTCATGACCGTGGTATTGGACAGGAGTGGTGAGTGGGGAGGGCATGGAGGTGTAAATCTGTGAAGGACAAAATGGATTATGGAGTTTGAGAAGAGTCTGGTTCCTTCTCGCATATCAGTGTGTAATTTATAAATCGTGGTTTGATAGTTATAATATATAAGGAAATGCATTTTTGTTTGGAACTGAAGTTATTGACTTGCATTTTCCAAAATGTACATATGAAGAGCCGCAATTCAGTTCAACCCAGTTTAGCAGACAAATATAATGACTTACCAGGAACACCAACTATCATGAGGATGGGATAGTAACCACATTGAATAATCCAAAGGATATCCTGGATCCGATATGCTAATGATATCCAAGGCTGAGAAAGCCAGTAAAGACCCGAGGATAGCTCCTGTCCATTGTTGGAACATTCCAGTCTAATGTTCTCAGATTCGGATCCATTGTTGGAACATTCTAATCCATGTTCCTCAGAATATGAGCCGTTATAGTAACGTTCCTGTCAAATGTTCTCAGATACTGATTTCTCCTCACCCTCTCTCTCGAGATGCTGATCCCTGTTAGTGCTGTAAGTAGTGCTCTTACTCACACTATGGGATAGCACATTGAACAGAGCCCATTTATCTTTCAACGATGGAAACTCTCCACTGGATTAATTAGGATCCACGGAGATTTACATTAATCACAGTCACTGAATAATAGCTCAATTTAAACCCTTTGAGTTCAATATTGATTTTATTAAATTTTAAAAGAACGTTTTATATTTACTCATTTAGCTTGAGATATGTGGGTGTGGCTGACGGAAGGAATATTGGAGATGGTAGATTGATTGCGTATAATCACTCAATCTGCCTTGGATATCGGAGTAATGTCAAAGTATTGTCAGAACATAAACAAATTTCTCCGTTTATAAATGGAAACATACAATCTGTAACTACTGATCAGTGATTATAATGTCAGTAAAATATGAGGAGAACTTTTCTAGTCCATAATCTGACAGGCAAATGTGCCTTCGACAACATGAGCTATAACAGACAAATGGCATGGATATGTTAAGAGAGAATATCATCTGACACACAATTCAGATGGTTAGTCGACGATCAGAGAGGGCAGGTGAGTGTTATGCTGTTAATGTTGTCGATGTCAATCAACTGTGATTAAGTACCATGCATTGGTTTTCAATTTCAGTGTGATTATGTTATTGGGGACATGGCTGCAGAGACTGGAGGGAGGGAACATGATATTTCCCAGTAACCAGTATTGGAATGTTACTCTTTATAAATCATAAGAAAATCAAATTCCAGGTACATTTCCAATGTGGAGTGAGGAGACCCAAGAGTAACCATATGAGCAGAAGACTTTGGAGCAGAAATGTGGCCATTCAGCCCATTGAGCCTGCTCCACCATTCAATGATGACTGTTAAGCTTCTCAACACCATTCTTGCACTTTCTATCTGTAACCCTTCATCCCCTTTACAATCCAGAACCTATCTGTCTAACTCTTAAATACACTCAATGACCTGGCCTCAACAGCCTTCTGTAGCAGTGAATTCCCTAGATTCACCACTTTCTGGCTGAAGAGGTTCATCTTTATCTGTGTTTGAAAAGGTCTTCTCTTTATTCTGTCCCCTCGGTTCCTAGTCTCCCCTCCATTGGAAATATCTTCCCAAAGTCCACCCTGTTCAACTCATTCAATATTCTGTAAGTTTCAACTAGCAACCTTCTGAACTCTATGAAATATAGACTCAAAGCCCTCAGATGTTATTCATATGTTAAGCTTTCCCTTCCTGGGACCACATTCGTGAATCTTATCAGAAAATGCTCCAGAGCCAATACATCCTTCCTGAGATATGGGACCCAAAACTGTGTACAATAATCCAAACGTAGCATGGCCAAAATCTTACAGAGCCTCAGAAGTACATTCCTGCATTTATATTCAAGCCTTCTTGAAATAAATGGAATCATTTTATTTGCCTTCCCAACTGCTGACAACCTGCAGGTTTACCTTTCAAGATCCTTGGACTAGCAACGCCCAGCACCACCCCCCCCGCCCCCCCCCCCCCCTGGAGTCTTCTGAACTAGCTCGCTATTTAGAAAATAGTCCATGCCATTATTTTTGCTGGCAATCTGCATGACCTCACATTTGCCCACGTTATACTCCACCTGCCACTTCTTTGCTCACTCCCCTAACCTGTGCAAATCCTTCAGGAGGAGAAAGTGTGGACCGCAGATGCTGGAGATCAGAGTCAAGAAGTGTGGTGCTAGAAAAGCACAGACAGTCAGGCGGACTCTGCGGACCACGATATTTAATACTTCATCCATAAAGCCTTTATCAGGAATGAAGTGGATGTGCGGAAAGTGGATGAGAGATGAATGGGAGGGGCTTGGAGGAAGGTAGCTTGGAAGACGATGGCTGTATCGAGGTGATTGGTGAGAGTGGATGGTGGAGTGGATAGATGGGAAGGAAGATACACAGGTTGGAGAGTTAAACAGGCGGTGTTCAGTTGGATGGTAGATCTGAGATAAGATGGATGGAGAGGAGATGAGGAAACTGGTGACATTGCGCTGGATACCATGTGGTTGAAGGGTCCCAAAGTGGAAGACGACCGGCTCTTCATTCAGACGTCTGGTGGCTAGAATGTAGTGTAGGAAGCCAAGAACTTGTATGTCCTTGGAGAAGTGGTGGAAGAGGCGAAGTATTCAGCCACAGGGAAGTGGGGTTGTTGGGAGTGTTCCCTGAACCTAGCATCAGAAGGGTTGCTAGAGAGTGCTACTGCACCCTCCTGCAGCTGAACCACCTCTTCGATGCTACCTATCCCTCTATTCCATCTTTGCACTGTTTGTAAACTTAGTCAGAATGCACTCATTTCCTTCATGTAGACCATTAATGCACAAAGGGAATTTTGTGGTCCCAACACTGAGTCATGAGGAATACAACTTGTCATTGGATGCCATCCTGAGAAGGACACTTTTATCCCCACTCTCTGCTTTCTGTCAGACAGCCATGCATCTATCCAAGCTAGCACCTTGCCTGTAACACCGGGGGCCCTATTCTTTCTCAATAGCCTCCTGCGTGGCACCTTATCAAAGGATTTTAGAGAAGCAGGTGGGTAACATCTACTGGTTCTCTTTGGTCAAATCTGCTCGTTACTCCCTTAAAGTATTCCAGCTGGGCATGACCTCCCATTGATGAAACAATGCTGACTTTGCACTATTTTGCTAAATCCAAGTATTCAGAAATCCCATCCTTCACGACGGATTCCAGGATGTTACCCACAAGCAAGGTTAGGCTAATCAGTCTGTAATTTTCCATCTTCTGCCTAACTCCCTTATTAAATGGAGTTTCACGTTAGCAATTTTCCAGCCATTCCTGATTTTAGTCATTCCTGAAAGATTACCACTTTCACTTTCACTACCTCTTCAGCTATCTCCCTTACAATGCTGGGGTGTAGTCCATATGGTTCAGGTGGTTTATCCAAATTCAGGCCATTCAGTCTTCCAGCATGTTCCCCTTGGTGATGACCATCATACTCAGCTATGCCCTCTCACTCTCTTCAATTTTTGGGAAATTACTCGTGTCTTCCACCATGAACATTGATGCAAAGTGCCTCATTCTTTTCTTTGTTTTCCACGACTGTCTCTCCAGCATCATTTTCCAGTGGTCCATATTCACTTTTGCCCCTCCTTTTCACTTTATACATCTAAAGAACCTCTTACAGTCACCGTTGTATCACTGGTTAGGTTACCTTCATATCTAATCTTCTCTGTCCTTTTTTTTTACCTCCGTTAGTCTTTGTAAGTTTCCCAATTCTCTAGTTTCCCATTGCCCCTCACCACATTATATGCTTGCTCTTTTGCTTGTATGCAATCCCTTACTTCCGTCGTCAGCCCTGGCTGCCTCATCCTCCCTGTACCATGTCTCTATTCCTCGGCAACAATCCCTGCTGTGACTCCTGAATTAATCTTGGAATCTGCTGCCATTGCTGTTCCCCTGTCTTTCATGCTTGACCCCTCTCCCAGTCATTTCTACCCAGCTTCTCCCTTATGCCTCTGTAGTTGCCTTAATTCAGCTGAAATACTGCTACCTCTGATTCTATCTTCTCTCTCTCTCAAATTGCAGAATAAATTCAACCATGTTCTGATCATTGCTTCCGAAGTTTACCTTCACCCTAATCTCCCTTACGAATCCTGCGTCATTAAATCCAGTATCATCTGTTCCCGAGTGGGCTCCACCAGAGGTTGCTCCAAAAAGCCATCTCATAAACATTCCTAAAATTCCCTTTCTTGTGAACCACAACAAATCTGATGTTATTAGTGCCCCTGCATACTGAAATCATCGATGATTACTATACTTTGCCGTTCCTTCACATCTTTTCTATCTCCTGGTCTATCTTGTGCCCCAGATCCTGACTACTCTTTGGAGCCCTGTACAAGACTTTAGCTGTCGTTGTTTTACCTTTGTAGTTCCTCAATTCTACCCACGCAGATTCTATACCATCTGACCTTACTTCCTTTCTTACAATTGATTTAATCTCATTTCTTACTAATAATGCAAATCCACTCCCTCTGCCCACCGGCATATCTTTTCGATAGGATAAATATCCTTAAATATTCAGATGACCATCTCTTCCTACCTGCTGATTTAATTCTGTGCCACAAGTTCATATACCTTATTCATCATACAGCATGCATTCAGTCCTGCATTAACCGTCCGTCTTCTCATTGTCATTAATTTTTGCAGTGTGCTTGAAGTTTGATATGTTATACAGCTCCAGATGCTTTATCCTATTTGTGTATGTGCTGAAGATTTTAATAACCTCTCCTGAGTTCTTTACTCTTATCTCGTCTTTTAATTCGGCCTTTCTAATTAAACCCTATAACTGCACCCCCCCCCCCCTCCCCAACACACAACACACACTCCCAATCAGTTTAAAGCTCTGTCTACAGCCTTAGTCAGGATTTACTCGGATCCTGGTCCCAGACCGATTCAGATGACGACTGTCCCATTGGAGCAGGTCCTCTCTTCCTCAGTAATAAAATGTGTTTATTCAACACAAAATACAAGGATAAAAAAGCTTTTCTGTATCTACCAAAATATGAAAACTACAAAAGGATAATATTGTTAAAATACACTTATGATGTGGAGCTATATAAATTATAATGATAATTACAAAACCATGGGAGTTATGTGCAAACTTTATCAATCATTATTTGACCCACAGCTGAGATCCTGATTTCCCCTCTGCCAGTGATTCCCTTCACTGAGATTCCACCCTGCCTCTCACGCAGTGCCTAGAGGGGCTACAATCTCTTGTTGGCTCAGAATATTTAAATAAAGTTATCTTTTCCCTGGAACCAATCTATTGGTCTATTGGATTGTGTTTCGCTGTCAGCTACTCAGCTCTGGGTTGTTATTGGCGATAAATGATCTGGGATGACAGCCAGTATGAGCATGGTGCTCACAGGTTATGGCACCAGACAAAGGGCTCACAGTCTATGAGAGTTTCTAAGAAAAGTATCTGTGTATTTATCCTCATGCTGTCTCCTGATCTAACTTCACATTCGTCTGACACGCATTGCTCTCACTCACTCTGTCGCTCCTTTTCTTCACCTTATTTATCTCACTTACACTGTCTTTCTCTCTGTTTATTTCTCTCCCTCTCAGTCTAGCTCTGATCATTCCCTCTATTTCCAAGTTGTCAGGTTACAGAGCTCATGGACACATGGTGGGCTGAATGGCCTCCTTCTGTGTTGTATTAATTCTGAAGTTCTCTGACCCACAGTAACACGTTTTGGTGCCTGGAGAGACAAGCTGGTCCAGTGAAGGACACAGTGGACAATTAACCATTATCTCTTCCTATTTTCTGACATGCAGCAACATTGAAATATCTGTTCAAACCAACAGATTCCTCATATTAAAATCAGCACACTTCAGTCTGCCAGGCCACAGTGTTCAGTACCCTCTGTTTAGTTTTTTTGGTCTTAGCTGTACTGGGATTAGTTTCCAACTCCCCCTCAGTCACTGTACCTTTGGACCTACTGCCGTGGTTGCACACACACCCCCGGCACATACTAGTTTAAACCCTCGTAAAGACAATAGCCAACCTGTCTGCCAGGAGATTGCTGCCAGTTCAACTCCATCCTGTCCATCTTGTTTATCTCCTACCAACCCGGGAATCCCAATGCTCCACATATCGGAGATTGTTACCAGTTCATGTGCATCCCGTCCTTCTTGTGTGTATCCTACTGACCCGTGAATCCCAATAATCCACATATCGTAAATTGCTGCCAGTTCAGGTTCATCCCGTTCCTTTTGTGTATATCCTCCCGACTCGGGAATCCCAAAGATCCACACATCGGAAGTGCTGCCTCCCCGACCGTGTGTTTAACTGCGCTACCTTACGATTTCTAACCTCACTCGCACGTGACATATTCTAATATGGCCAAAATATCCTTCCAGCACAACTCCAGCAAGGCCTTTTCTTTAAACTGATAATAAAAACTTAAGTGTGACGTCAGGAAGGTGAGACTACTGAATCAGTCCAATCACCACCGGATTTGATATCTATCCCCACCGCCAAACCTGTTTGACAAGGTATACATATGGGCCATCTATTTACAGATGGACGAGGATAAACAGACGATTAGAAAATGTCAGAGCAGATGGATGTAATTCAGCCTGTTTACTCATCTTTGCTATTCAGTTGGATTCTAGTTATTCTGTTCCTTTCAATGATAGGGTCTTTACCTAGCATCTCCAGCGGGTCAGAAAGTTCCCAGTGTCGTTGCGTGCACAGTCCTGCGAAGGGAGTGTCAAGTGCCAGGCAATGGCGTATGGGGAGTCCCAGGGGTGGCATAAGGAAATGCTGCATGTCGTGCCAATCTACTGAGGGAACTGAAAGAGATGCACTGGGCATCCAGGGACACTGCACTCAGACATGTGACCGGGCACGATTCCTAAACACCCAGAGGAAACCGCGAACCATGGCTGCTTTTACAAAAACCTGTCACATTTGTTGCATTTCTCAATCGAACAAAAGTAAAAATACTGTAGATGGTAGAAACCTGAAGCAAACACAGAGACGTACTGTGGAGAGAGAAAATAATTAAGGCTCCCAATGTAGGCACAGGAAGAATGTACAAAGTCCACACAGACAGGGTCCAGAGATTGGAAATGAATCCGAGTCCCAAGCACTGTGATGCAGCATTGCTGTGTCACCATGCTGGCCAATGCTGGATAATTGGGGATAGTACAGTTAAAAGCATAGATACTGTTCTCCGTGATCGGGATTAAGAGTTCTGAAGGTTGTGTTGCTTACATGGTGCTCGGGTTTGGGATATATCATCTGGGTTGCAGAACTTGCAGCGGGAGGGGAATGATCCAGTGGTCAGGGTCCATGTAGGTACCAACAGCTGGACAAACAAATGACAATGAGAAGAGTGCGGGGTAATACAATACTGAACTGTGCATGCAGTATAAGGAATAAGGTAAATGAGCTTGTCACTCATCCATAAATTGGCAGGTTCGACATAGTGGGCATTACAGTGATATCGCTGCAAGAGGATCAGGATTGGGAGCTGAATATTCAAGGATATTCATCCCGTGGAAAAGATAGGCAGGTAGGCAGAGAGACACAGTTGTCTGAGTATTAAGAATGGAATTGAATCAATAATCAATAATACGAAATTAAATAAGGTCAGATGGTGTAGAATCTGTTTCTGTCGAATGGGGGTATCAAAAATGTGAAATAATGCAGTTGGAGTCATATACAGGGAGCTGTGGTGTAAGGTACACCAGGAGCTAGAAAGATCTGTACGTAAGGCAAAGCTACAGTGATCATGTGGGATTTTATTATACAGGTGGAGTGGGAATTCAGATTGATTGTGGTTGGCAGGAAAATGAATGTGTGGGAGGTGCATGAGATGGCTTTTTGGAGCAGATTGTGCAGGCAGACTAGGTGAGGGGAGCTTCAGGTGACAGTGAATATAATATGATTGAATTTACTCTGCACTTTCAGATGGAGAAGTTAGAATCAAAAGTAACGGTATTATAGCTGAATAAAGGCAATTACAGAGACTTGAGTGAGGAGCTGGGTAGAATTGACTGGGAGACCGGCCCGGCAGGAAAGATAGTACAACAGCAATGGCAGGAGTTTTTTTGGAGTAATTCAGGATACAGCAGGGATTTATCCTGAGGAAAAAGAAGCTTGTATTGGGAGGATAGGACAACCATAGCTAACTAGGGAAGTTAGGTATCGCAGAAAAGCAAAAGAGAAATGATATACTGTGGCAAAGTGCAGTGGGAAACCTGAGGATTGGAAAGCTGACAAAGACAAAACAGAGGGCAAACAAAATAAAATAAGGAGGGAGATTATTAAATATGGGGGTAAGCTAGCCAGTAATGTAAAAGAAGACTGTAACAGTTTCTTTCGATATATAAAGTACAAAAGAGCGGCAAAAGTGACCATTGAACTGTTGGAAAATGATACTGGAGAGATAGCAGTAGGGAACGATAAAATGGCCAAGGAACTGAATAATTACTTTGCATTATCTTTCATGGTGGAAGGCACGAGTAATACCTTAAACATTCAAGAGATTGAGGGCCCAGAACTGAGTATGATGCCGCTCCACCCACCACCACCATGGAGAACATTCTAGTAAAAATGTAATGGACCAAAGGTGCGTAAATAATCCTGACCAGAAGGACTACATCCCAGTATTATAAGGGAGATAGCTGTAGAGGGAGTGGAGCCAATTGTGGTGATCTTTCAGGAACTACTAGAGTAAGGAATGATCCCAGAGCACAGGAAAACCATTAACGTGACACTTCTTTTTAACAACAGAGTAAGGAAAAAGACAAAAAAAAACAACCACCATGAATAGTTTAACCCCTGTCGTGGGTAAGATCCTGGAATCCATTGTGAAGGATAAGATTTCTGAATACTTGAAAATGTTTGGTGAATTAGGGCAAATTCAGCATGATTTCATCAAGGGAAGTTAATGCCTGACACATCTATTGGAAGTCTCTGAAGAGGAAATGAGCAGGCTCGACCAAGCACAGCCGATGGACGTTATCCGCCTGGAATTCAAGAAGGCCTTTGACAAGGTGTCACACAGGAGATTACTGAGTATGATAAGGGTCCGTGCTGTTAGAGACAAGGCGGTGGCATGGATAGAAGCTTGTCTGTTTGGCAGGAAGCAGAGAGTGGGGATAAAATAGTATTTTTCAGGATGGCAGCCTGGGACAAGTGGTGATCCAGAATGCTCAGTGTTGGAATCATAACTTTTTATTGTTCTATTAACAATCCAGATGAGGGAATTCAGGGCACACTGGCTAAGTTTGCAAACGATACAAGGATAGGCAGATGGACAGATCGTATTGAGGAAGCGGAGAGGACGAACAAGGATGTGGGTAGTTAAAGAGATAGTGTTGAGACGGCCCCGCAGGGTCTCGTCTCCACGTGTTCTTGGAAGGAGAGATCACACCGGCTTCTAAAGTTTGGAGCAAAACACCGTTTATTACAGAATCGAAACTGGCAAACTATACAACGAATTCTACAGCATGCAATTCGTTGGAGAAGGCGTTCTGCTCTTCGCTTCGGACCTGGTGCAGTTATACTTCGCGCTTCCTCGAGTTCCCGGTCAGTTCTCCCTCGTTCGGTTCTCCCATTGCTCTGTTCACCTGTCCGTGAAGGGATCAGTGTCTCTATTGGTCGCACCGAGATACCTGTCCAGCTCCTGCTGGGCTGGACAATGGAGCAGGCATCCTGGGTTCGGCAGTTCCGATCTTAAAATTCAATAGTCCATTGTTTGGAAGAGTATCCTCATTACTATGCGTCTGACAGGCTAGGCGTTTTCAATAGTTCTCCATAGTTGAATCAACAGGTATTATCATTTAACATAAGTTTCGATGGCGATCTACGTCAGCAAAAGACATTAACAGGTACTTTATCGATTAAGTGTTGTATTGTATTGGTGCAATTTACACTATCCGACAGTTACCGGTTTTCTTTATTAGTAATGAGATCTTAACAGGATGGTCTGAAACTGGCTGACATGATCTAATCACTGAGGAATGTGGCCTCAGGCAGGCAGTCCTGCAGTTGCTGGGTTTATCCCACATGGCTGTGGTTTAGCTGTTACCTGACAATGTCTGTTCTAGTAATGGTGCTTCCCTCCCTAGCCCCAGTGTAGGTACCCCGATAACAGATTATCCCCAACATTCCCTCCCTTGGCCTCGAAAGAGGCCACACACCCCCATTGAATAGGGGGTCGGCATGTCCTCCCTCAGTTACTGCAAATGGCCGGTGACGCAACGGGGTTATCAGGAATGCTACTGTAAAGTGAAGTGTCAGTCCGGAGACAGTGATCCTGCAAGGGTTACAAAAGGACAAATAAGTCAGCCATGGTGAAGGGGGTTTGTGGGGTTGAGGTAACGACGGGTGGGAGTCGGGAAGGAGAGGCAGAGACGTTTGCGCCGGGCTGAGGAAGTGAGGCTTGGTGGTGGGTCGTGAAAGGTGTACTCCCCGGGGGCCCGTGGGGATATAAAGAGGGGAATATTAAGGGTTATGAGGACACAAGAACCGTCCCAGTTGAGGGGCAACCAATTGTAGAGAACCTTTCCTCCACAATACCACCACAAATCTGCGCAGCTCACCGTTAGCGTGGCTGCTTGTTTTCCAGTGAGCGCCCAGGTCCTGGCGCAGGTGGCCCGGCCGACTGAGCCAACTGGGTATCCCGTGGTGATTGGTCGGGGGTTGACGAACCAAGTGAAGTTGAATAATGGGTGCATAATAAAGTTGGGAGGGGTAACGTTCGCCGGCGCCATGGGGAAGTACTGTTCCCATGATTTGCACCCAGCCGTAGGTACTGTGTTGGATATCAGGTCTAGGGCGCAGGCGATGTGGCCATCCTCAAATGGGGTCCTACTCATTATGAGTCCCGGCCTCCCCCCCGCGCACACCCAGCAGTGATCGTGGCCTGCCTGTCGCGAAAACTGGATGACTCGGTTCAGCCAGGTGTTTGTTTCCACATACCCGGTGGCGAGAGCGATCTGCTGTCGGGGATCAATCAGCTTATTGAGATTGCGTGAATCGAACTCTGCAACTGTACGTGTTGCAGGTCGCAGGGGGTGGCCGTCTTGGGGCAAGGACGGTGCGGGGCGAATATGCTCAGTAGCGGGCATGAGTAAATTTATTCTGATAATCCCCTCCGGATCTGTGCCAGCGACTGCGACACCGATTGCCAGGTAGAGGACCTAGCGTGGTCGATGTGCAGGTGGTCAGGGTGGTGATCTTGTGCCCAACAGGTGTCGGGCGACCAGCCTGTCATGATCATAGGGTTCGAGAGACCGGATTCGATACGGAGGAGCAAAGGGTTTTTTCGAGCTAGTGAGGCGGAGACCCGGCCTCTCCTTAGGGAAAATTTTCGACTAAAGGCTAAGTATTCCGGGCGCTTCGGGGTGCTGGTGTGAATCTGACCCCACCAAACATCATTCCATGAGGTACACATACGGCGCGTGCGGATGTCTTTAGGGTATCCGTAGCATTTATGCAGGATGCGGGGGTCGCATGAGCAGGGGCACATATAGACACTGTAGGTCGTCCAGCCTGCTTCGGAGTCAGTTCGCCCACAATTGATAACATCACAGAGGTCAATTTGGAAGGTCATGTCTCGCACGGGGTCAGTGTCGATGACCACAGTCGCGCCACAAGGTTCCCTTGGACCTTGCACAGACAGTCTTACCACCATGCAGAAACCCAGGCACCTGAGGAGTGGGCTATTCTGTGTCATTGTCGTGCTCTTTGTCGGGCTTGACTTCCAGAATCGGGGTCAGCGTAGGGCTAGGCTTGTATGACCTGGAGCAATGAGAAAAATGGTGCCAGTTATTGTCCCCCTCCCGTCTCACTCGGAGGGCGCTGGCAGCTACCTCCACAACTGGGTAGGGGCCATGCCAGCGTTTCTCGTCCCAGGTATTGTGGCCCATCTGTCGGAGGTAGACTGCGTCTCCCTCCTTAAAGGGTCTGGGGCCTTCGGGGATGGCCTGTCTTGCGGTCTCAATCTGCTTGGATATCAACCGAACCATTTCGCCCAGGACCTGCATGTATTGGGTCATGTCCTGATTCATGGCATCCCAGCGTGACTCCCAGTGCGGTGATGACCGGGGCCCAGGCATTGATCGGCCTGTCAGGATTTCATGGGGCGATAAAAAGCTGTCACCACTCTTTTCCTGTCTCATGGAAAATAGGGCTAAGGGAAGCGCCTGCTCCCAAGTCATTGCAGTCCCCGCCATGACCTTGGCGATTTTCTCTTTGAGTGTCCGATTTGCCCTTTCAACTAAACCTTGACTCTCAGGGTGGTAGACACTACCATAGCGATGGAGTATCCCTAACGTGGACTCAACTAGAGAGAGGTGTTCATTATTGAAATGTGTGCCGTTGTCCATACAGATTTTGAGGGGTACGCCGTAGCGAGGGATGAGGTCTCTTGTGAGCCACTTAACGACCACTGCGGCATCCTCTGTTTTAGTGGGAGTCGCCTCAACCCACTGGGAGCACCTGTCGCCTACTACCAGCATGTATCTGTATTGATCGGGGGTCCTCCATTTAACCCCCATGTCAGTGAAGTCCATGCAAATCTCTTGCCATGGCCCTGTCGGGGTGGGGAATTTTAGCATGGGGTGGGGAAGAACTCTCCTGGCGTTGTGCTCGTTGCACACGCGACATTCTGCTCTAAGGTTTTCCATGTGCTCCCGTAGCCGGGGTGCCCACCAGTGCTTTTGGATGGTCTTGACTACCTGGGCGACACCTACGTGTGTTGGCCCATGAGTCTCGGCAAAAAGAGCGCCAGGAGTGCCCGTGGGGCCACTACCTCTCCTCCCGGGGATCGCCAAGGGGGCCTGTTGGAGCCGTCCAGTAGTATATCCTGCCTGACTGCGCCCTTATTCTCCCATTCCCTGACCTCAGCACTGGTCGCTCGACCTTGCATCTCGCAGAGGTGCCTCATGGCATCGAGCCTAACCGCGTCCCCCCGGGAGTCACTGGTTCCATGGTCCAGTGCCGGCTGGTGCTGCGTGGTTCTGCCTGACCTAAGGGTGACCATTTGTACTGCCAGCTTGGCTGCCCTATCAGCTGCGTTGTTTCCCAGTGCTTCCCTAGTATGTGAGGTGGCGTGCCCCTGCACCTTTACTACCGCTACCTCTGTCGGGCAATGGACCGCGCGGAGCAATCTGCGCAGGCACCGGTCGTGCTTTACCGGCCTGCCAGTAGTGGTTGTGAAGTTGCGTCTGATCCATGCTGTGCCTTCTACGTGGACCGTGGTCCATGCATAGTTGGAGTCGGTGTAAATGTTGACACGGCATCCCTGACTTAGCTCTAATGCTCTGGTTAGGGCTGTAATTTCAGCTAATTGGGCAGATGCAGGCTGAGGGAGTTCCCCAGACTCAATAGTGTCGTAGAGGCCATCTGAGTCTCTGACCATGGCATAAGAGGCTCGTATGCCATCTGCTTCCCGGCGGCTACTGCCATCGGTGTAGAGGTCCCAATCTGCGTCGGGCAAAGGTTCCGTGTGCAAACCCTCGCGTAACCTGCGCTCCTCGGCTACTCTGGCTATGCAGTCGTGAGGTTCCAGGGAACCCCCGTTTACTCCTACCATCATGTTCCTAGTGGTTCCTCTACTGGGCTTGAAGTTAATGTGTGGCGCTAAGAGGGCATCCTCGATTTTGACCTGGCGGCCGGCTGAAAAACTAAATGAGTTGGAGAATAGGAAGGCACCTATGCTGTGGTCCGTGTGGATAGTGAGGGGGTGGCAGAGTACTAGATGGGCGGTATTGGTGACTGCTTTCGTTACAGCTGCCACAAATCTAGCGCAGCCTGTCTGTCCTCGTTCAATCGGTTCTAACCTACAGCTGTGGTAGCCCAACACTCGTCTGCAGCCACTGTCCTTTTGGTATAGGACAGCGTTGACTATCCCTTCAGTTTCAGCGACATCTAGATGGAAGTCTTTTTGGTAATCTGGGTGCGCCAGGGTGGCAGCTGCTGCCAAGGCCTGCTTCACCTCCCTGAACGATTTCTCGCGGTCAGCATTCCAGTGCAGCTGACTCTTGAGTCTCTTAGCCCCAACTTCTGTGATCATGTCTCTGAGTGGGGAGGTGATGGTGACAAAGTCTGGGACATAAGTGCGGGAGTATCCACATAATCCCAGGAAGGACATCATGTCTTGTACAGTGGCTGGGGTGCCATAGGAAAGGATTGCCCCCCGGTGCGCTTCTGAAAGGGTGGTGCCTCCTTTCCCTACTAGGCGCCCCATAAATGATACTGACTTGCGGGCCATTTGGCATTTTTCGCGTTTGACTTTGAACCCAGCCGTGACGAGGGTGTCCAGTAAGTTGCGGACTGCGTCCAAATTCTGGGTGTCTGTCTCACTGGCTATTAGTAGATCGTCAACATACTGAATGACGGTGGTGTTGTTAGGGGGCGTCATTTGTTGGAGTATGGGGGTCAGGGCTGCACCGAATAGGCCTGAGGAGTCTTTGTAACCCTGCGGGAGACGATTGTATGTATATCTTTCCCCATCAAAGGTGAAAGCAAACCATTCCTGGCAATCTGGGTGACGTGGAAGGCAGGAGAAAGCGTTGGCCAAGCCTATAACTGAGAAAAAACGATATGCGGGCGTGAGCGCCTGTAGCGCAACAAAGGGGTCTGGGACCTTTAAGTTTAGAGTTTCGGTGGCCTCGTTTATTTTGCGGAGGTCATGGACCATACGCCAACCTTTGCCCAGCCCTTTAGATACAGGGAGGATTGGGGTGTTCCAGCCTCCTCCTTGAATTGTCCTGAGGACCCCGATTTCTAGCAGGCCCTTGATTGTCGGGCGAATACCCTCTTTCTGTTCAGTGGTGAGGGGATACTGCGCTATCCAAATACAGTGTTGTATCGATGGCTTCAGCTGTAGATGAACTGCCCCCTCTAACCGACCAGTGTCCTGGGGATGGACCGTCCAGAGGACAGGGTCCGTGTCCTGCAGCAGTTGTGCCGCTTTCCAGTGGTCGACATTGTCTAAAAGGAGGGATCGGTCTACGGGTACCTTCTCATAGATCCCTTCTTCTAACACATCGATGGGTCGTCTCTGAAAGCGCCCGTCGAGGGACACCTCATCAGAGCCTTCCCCTGTCTTGTGGTACTGGCATTGTAGTGAGGCAAGGACCATGGGACCGAGGTTGTGGGCCTCGGACGTGGAAGCTACCGCAAGCGTGATGTGCGGGGCAGCCTGTTCCCCTAACTGATACCATTCAGCCTGGCGCGGGCGCAGACGGACTGCAGCGGCAATCCCTTCCTTGCCGGCAATGAGGTATGTGATTTGGACCGTGTCCCTTTTCTCGCTCAGATGGGCATTGAAACGGTCGTCATATTCTAGGTCGTAGTGGGTCACATAATTCAAAGTGACGTGGTAGGGGTCTTTGGGAGGATGATATGTATGTGAGGCTGGAACGGATGGGAGCCACTCTGTGAACTCTCCTAGCACCCCTTTGTGGTGTGAAGCGTATAGCAGCCGAAGCCAGTATATGTCCACAGACGTAGCCCGTGAGTCTTCTGAGGTGGGGGTGAGCAAAAACTGGCCCACTTCCCCTAGGTTCAGGGAGTGCTCCCCGGGCCAGAGAAGTCGCAGCCCTTTAGGTGAGCAGTGGATGTAGACGCCTAGCTTAATAAGGGCGTCTCGCGCCAACAGGTTGACTGGGCACTTCGGGGCGAGGAGCAAGGGTATGGTGATCTTTTGGCACCCGATAGTGATTGTGGCCGGCATAGTGTAAGGTTGATGTGCAACCGTCCCCGAGAATCCCACAGTTTCCTGTACCCTGTCAGACAAGGTGAGGCCCCTCGGTAATTTGTTAATGGTGGATACAGATGCCCCAGTGTCAATGAGAAAAAGGAATTGCTCCCCGCATACTGAAGCGCGGATCATAGGGGGCAGGCTTTGAGGTGATGGTTCGAGGGACAGGGGACTGTAAGATTCTCGTGGGCACCGTCAATAATCTCCGTCGGACCACTGGGAGTAGCCATAGTCCCCGTGGTGCCTTGCCATTGCGCCCTGTGCTACACCCTGCATTCTTCTGCCCCTGGTCTGAACCCAGCCACTCATTCTAGCTGTGTCTCTGGGCCTGGTGTCAAGGTGACGCCTGTCTCCTTCCCCAGTACGGGGTATTGGGTAGCGGGCCGCTATGTGGTTCTCATTGTGCATGTGGCATTCGCAGGCAAAATGTCCGGGCCTGTTAAAGGACCAACACCGCATGCCGTGGCTGCAGTCATTGGAATGGTGGTCTGTACCCTTACATTTCCAGCAGCGAATAGGCTGCTGGCCCCTCCGTGATCGCCGCAGAGTGTCGACTGATAGTTGCGTTTGCCTGTCATGGAGGGGCATGTCGTGGTCCTCATAATCAGTCCTATCCGGGGTGAAACGTGGGGGGCCGTTGGGTGTGCTAGGTTGCGTGTGAGCTGTACATTTGTGCGGCAGGCGAGACGAGGTCTCGCGCCGTGCCCTTAGCCCCCACCTGCTCTAGGATTTTCCCAAACTGTTCCAAGAGCTGTACTGTTGTCTTAGTGACCTACCCTTCGGCTTTCATCTTTTCAGAGGTTCGATATCTTGTCAGGTAGTGGTGGACCTGATTTCTCCATAAGTCCTCCTTCATGGAGTCCACTCCTACGAGATCTTTTAACTTGCTCGGCACTGGGGCGGTAAGTCCCTCAGTTACCTCCTTCCGAAAATGTGCCGTGGCCAAGGGGGAGCTGTCTGGCCTTTCTCCCGTCCCCGTTTCCCAGAGGTCCCAAGCCCGTGTTAGGTACTCGTGTATATCCTCCTCATCCGTTAGCCTGAGAGTCCCGAACGCATCGAGAGAGAAAGTGGTGGGGAAGCTATCTCGCAGGGAGCGCCAGATTATGTTACGGAAGAGGTCGAAAGAGGCGGTCTCATCCGATCGGGAGCACCTAGCCAACCTCTCTGCCCTTATCAATGCCTCTTCGGCCCGAATGCTCACCATGATTGTTCTGAAGTCAGCTCGGGCCAATTTGTCGTGGCAGGTTTCCCTTTCAAAAGTAGCTATCCAGGTAGACGCGCCGTTGGCAATTGGTGGGAGCCTCCTGACTAGGGCATCCAGATCCGTTCGTGACCAAGGTATGTATTTGTCTACACCCACACTAGTGGCGAGGAGGGGCGCCTGGAGAAGTGGGGTAGTGTCAGCGGTGTTGTGTAAGGGGCTGTAGTGGGTTCGCGGGATGGGTGTATAGGAGCCCGACTCAAAATCCCCCAGGATCTGCTCCTCATCCTCTGAGAAGGCATCGTCAGGTGGGGTGGTGAGCTTGCCTCCCCCTTTCATAAGTTTGCCCTCGAGGTGGGCTCCCCGGACAATGAGGGTGTCGTTGTCTGGCGCTAGGGGGAAGTCCCTCCCTTGGGGCTTGCGAATTGTATGGGGCAACGGGTCTGCCCTGCTGGAGTGATTCCTCATGACGGTAAGGCGGTCATGTCTCCCCTGAGGAGGAGGTTTTGGCGTCGGGAGGACCTCCTGCTCTAAGACAGGGGTGTACTCATCCCCCTGCACTTTGACCTGTTGGACTTCCCATTTGTGTGGTAAGGTCTCGGACTGGCCGAGATCGCACGGGTCACCGGTTGGTTGCAGGAGCCCAGTGCTGGTCCCTGTGCCGGCGGCGACCAATCGGGTCAGGATGTTTAATTTTTACACATGGCTGCTGAGTACATTTTCCAGTCGTTGTGTCATACGATCAGCGGCTGGGTTCTCGTAGGTGATATTCCCTTCTATGACCTTGACTACAGGGGCTTGTAGGGTCGGCCCTTCGTAAGATGGTGTAATTGGGGCAAGTGGCGCAGTGTGTGCTGTGGCCGGGGCCGTGGAGGATACAGGGGGACCAGATGGCCCTGATTGGGGACAACTGTAAGGGGGTGGCGGACTGATCTTGTGCACTTCGACTTGGGCTGGTTGTAGAACAGAGGGTGCGTGGAGGGGAAGGGGGTAAAGTGGGGTCTGGTTGAGAACCCACTCGGGTTCATACTCTGGGAGGGGGTCGTGTTCGCTCTTACTAGGTGTTTCGGCGGGCGGGGCTGGCAAATGGGTCTGAAACCTTACTAAGAGCTCCCGTAGGTAGACAGATTCGTCATCTGCCTTAGCAGAGGGCTTTGCTCGATTAAAAAGAGTTTTCTTTGTCTCATCCCTCTTTTCATTTAAGTAGGTGTGGACATTGGTTTGGAAGCTTTCAAAATTGCCTGATGTGAGATAGGGCTGGTCATCATTAGGGGACCAGTTCTTGCTCCGCCACAACTTGAGGCTGTTGTCGAGGTAGCGGAGTTTTCGCTGAGCCTCATTGGCGGTGTTAATTAGATTAGATTAGACTTACAGTGTGGAAACAGGCCCTTCGGCCCAACAAGTCCACACCGACCCGCCGAAGCGAAACCCACCCATACCCCTACATTACCCCTTACCTAACACTACGGGCAATTTAGCATGGCCAATTCACCTGACCCGCACATCTTTGGACTGTGGGAGGAAACCGGAGCACCCGGAGGAAACCCACGCAGACACGGGGAGAACGTGCAAACTCCACACAGTCAGTCGCCTGAGTCGGGAATTGAACCCAGGTCTTCAGGCGCTGTGAGGCAGCAGTGCTAACCACTGTGCCACCGTTGTTCTCCCTAAGCTGTGCACGAATCTCTTCTAGCACCTTTCCTGTAAGGGGTGGTGGTTCTGGGGTCTTTGGGAGTGGGGTGTACTCAGTGGCGTGTGCATCAGCTGGGATAGTAACAGTCGCAGTCAGGTGGAGCAATTCTCGGGCGGGGCCGTCCGAGATGGCTGGGGCAGTGGGGGAGGTACAGTGGCCACCTTGCCACTTGTGGGTTGAAGATGACTAGTAATTTCGTTTTCCCCCCCAGGGAATTATCAGCGCTCGGGGGCGTCCAACCAATAGGGTGTATTCCTAGGGCTACTGTTTGATGTACTGAATATTGTGGTGAGATCAGGAGACCGTTTAAAATCTTGATCATTAGTGCCGTATTCTTGAAGGTCTCCTTCAATCTTGTCGATATTAGTTCGTTTTGGTTCGGTGCTTGCTTAAACACCTGATCCAGTGCTGTCTTTTGCACTGCTACACTGTCCAGTAGTAATTGACTATGCAGTGTTACGTCTGTGCCAACCCTGAGGTGCCACCAGGGCACTCCGGGGCGCACTGTCCGAAGGTAGGTCATTTTTGGTGGTCCAAAGTTCAGGTCCCCCATGACGGATCTCCCCTGGTGGGTACCGCTTCAAAAACAGAGCGTCTTTCAAAGCCTGACCTTCGCGTGGCAGATCTCTGCTCTTAACAACCGGTCTAAGGCAGACGCCTGTGCAGGTAAACCCTTTCCAGGAGATGAGATCCGCCCTCTGTCACCCCTAGGTCTGATGAATGCTAGCAGCAAGTGTGTCTGTCGATAGTCGTCAGTGTAAAAGTGCTTCGCAAAATGGATCCAAACAGTCAAGTGCGTTCAGCGCTGTATTAGCTAATTTCAAAAACGCGTCCAGGCTCCGAAAGCCACGCGAAAACTCAAATCAAAAAGCGCGTCCAGGCTCTGAAAGCCATGCGAAAGCTCAAATCAAAAAGCGCGTCCAGGCTCCGAAAGCCACGCGAATACTTAAATCAAAAAGCACGTCCAGGCTCCGAAAGCCAGGCGAAAACTCAAATCAAAAAGCGCGTCCAGGCTCCGAAAGCCACGCGAAAACTTAACTCAAAAAGCGCGTCCAGGCTCCGAAAGCCACGCGAAAACTTGGCAAGCCAAGGATCAGTTAGTCACTCTGGTACCGCGAAACAAGCAGGTATTAGTGGAGAGGTTAAAGATAGCTTACCAGTGAGGACTCTGCAATGTCGCTGCCAAACTGATTTGAATGTACTGTTTGGGTTGGTGAGGATCAGGGAGCAGACAAAGACTGACTAAAAAAAATTATCTACTGGAAGTCTTAGCTTTAACAGGCGCTTCCTCACCTTTTGAAAAGTTCGGCCGAAGGTTTGTCTGCCCTCTGGTCCGCCAACGTGGCCAACTTGCGGTCGTCTCTTTCCCTTCCCGCGTCAGGCTCACCAGCTGTTGAGACCAGCTGCAGGGTCTCGTCTCCACGTGTTCTTGGAAGGAGAGATCACACCGGCTTCTAAAGTTTGGAGCAAAACACCGTTTATTACAGAATCGAATCTGGCAAACTATACAACGAATTCTACAGCATGCAATTCGTTGGAGAAGGCGTTTTGCTCTTCCCTTCGGACCTGGTGCAGTTATACTTCGCGCTTCCTCGAGTTCCCGGTCAGTTCTCCCTCGTTCGGTTCTCCCATTGGTCTGTTCACCTGTCCGTGAAGGGATCAGTGTCTCTATGGGTCGCACTGAGATACCTGTCCAGCTCCTGCTGTGCTGGACAATGGAGCAGGCATCCTGGGTTCGGCAGTTCCGATCTTACAATTCAACAGTCCATTGTTTGGAAGAGTATCCTTATTACTATGCGTCTGACAGGCTAGGCGTTTTCAATAGTTCTCCATAGTTGAATCAACAGGTATTATCATTTAACATAAGTTTCGATGGCGATCTACGTCAGCAAAAGACATTAACAGGTACTTTATCGATTAAGTGTTGTATTGGTGCAATTTACACTATCCGACAGTTACTGGTTTTCTTTATTAGTAATGAGATCTTAACAGGATGGTCTGAAACTGGCTGACATGATCTAATCACTGAGGAATGTGGCCTCAGGCAGGCAGTCCTGCAGTTGCTGGGTTTATCCCGCATGTCTGTGGTTTAGCTGTTACCTGACAATGTCTGTTCTAGTAATGGTGCTTCCCTCCCTAGCCCCAGTGTAGGTACCCCGATAACACATTATCCCCAACAGATAGTCAGATGCATTCCAACGTTGGAAAGTGTGAGGTCATGCACTTTGACACGAAGAATAGAGGCATGGTCTATTTTCTAAATGGTGAGAAAATTCAGAAATCTGAAGTGCAAAGGGACTTGGGAGTTGTAGTGCAGGGTTCTCTCAAGGTCAGCTTGCAGGTTGAGGCAGTAGTTAGGAGGGCAATTTCAATTATGATTGGGAGCATTGAATATAAGAACTGACCATAGAATGGTGAATCGTTGAAATTTATTTCCATAGAAGGCTGTGGGGGCAGGTCTTTGAGTATATTTGACATGGAGATAGATAGCCTTTGATTATCCAGGGGATAAAGGGTTATGGGGAGAAGGACGGAGAATGGGTTTGAGAAACCAATCGGCGATGATTGAAAGATGGGTTACCTGTCCTAATTTATGCTCCAATGTCTTATAAACTTCTGTTCTAAACCTTAAGGAAGTACCTTGCAACTCTGAGAAGATAGATTCATGTTCTTCATGAAGGTCAGAAGCTGTTGGGAATAGTTAATTGTTTTAGAATGAAGGTATTGAGGTTACTGTCTGGGTGTTGGATAAAACGACATTCAGTGCAGGATCACACACCAACTGCACTGTACTAATGTGAGGAGAGTTTATTCAAAACTTGGACCTCTCCATCTCTCTCAATTGGGAGTAGGGGTTGGGGTGGATGGGGGTAACATCCGCCCAGGCACTTAAACTATCCCGAATCATGCATCCTGAGTGAAATAGCAGTCATGAAATTTATCACCTTCTCATTGTCTGTTTAGAGTATAAGGAGTGATTGTCCATCCCTCTCAGGGTTCAATGCAATCACCTCTTATTCTCTCACAGCGCTGGAGATCAACCTTCACTCACTCCTCATGGTGCTATCATCCGAGGGAGAAATCTGATGGAACTCTACTTCATTCTCTCTGTGGGAAGGAGATCATTCCATATAATGGAAAGAAAATCTATCCACAATACCCCAAGTACTGCCTCAACAACACTCACAGGTTTGGTCACAATAATTCCTTTCCATCACTTAGCTGGCTCCATTTCTTTCGTGTGAGACAGGAAACCATTCATTTCCAATGCACTGCCACTGATGTAGAATTTAAAAATAGCTTCACATCTGTAGGTCAGCATTAATAAAGCCAACACCAGAGGTGCGCATAGAGATGGCCATCACTCTTGGCAGAGACCCAAACACAAAGAATATATCTAAAACAGTGATTGTCTACCGAACTGAATAGAAATGAGCCGTTGGAATATGGGATGCAGGCAGAGGAAGGGAGCTACCTTTCCTTTTGTTCTGCCCTCACGGGATGTGTACAGCCATGGTCAGGCCAGCATGTTATGCCGAGCTTGACTTGAGTGGTTGTTTCAGCTGTTCCACAGGACAATAAATAGTACAACAAATTGCCGTGGGTTTGCAGTTAAACAGAGACTTGACCAGAGAAAGATGACCCACTGCCTTCTCTAATGGGCATAAGGCAAGCTGGTATCAACAGATTATTATTCTGTGGTTCTGGAATACGAGCCAATGACGTGACCCACCGTACACAGTCTGCCCATCTTTCAGATTTTGTGCGGTGAACAAGTTACACATCTCAAGTGCAATTATTTTCCAAAGGACACGTGGTTAGAATGGGACTTTAAACAGATGTGTCTGGAATTAACAAAGGCAAAAACGATGGTTTATTCAGGAATTGAACTGAGGCTGAGGAGGAGACTGGGACGTCTTAATGGTGGTATTGGAAAGGATTGGTATGTGGGGAGGAGATGGAGATGTACACTTTGCAGGAGAAAATGAATCAAAGAGGTTGAGAACAGTGTGTTTTACCCTCGCGTATTGGTGAGTAATTTGTAAATAATAGTTTGCTAGTTATAATTTCTAAGGAATGGAATCTTTCATTGAAGCTGAAAATGTTGGCTTGCACCTTTCCAAAATCTGCATATAATGAGCATCGATTCAGTTCAGACCATTTCACTAAACAGACAGAGTGACTTACCAGGAACACCAACTGTTGCAAGGATAGGATAGTAATCAGCTTGAATAACCATCAGTACATCTTCAATCCGCGATACTAATGATATACAAGGCTGGGAAAGCCAGTACAGACCATAGGATAAACTCCTATCCATTGTTGGGACATTCCAGTCTAATGTTCCCAGATTCCCATCTCTCCTGTCCTTCTCTCTGAAGCTGCTAATCCCTGTTACTGCTGTTGGCCATGCTTCCGCTCATACTATGGGATACAACACTGAAAGCATGCCCTTATTGATAGAAGAGAGGAACTCTCTAAGGACGCATACGATCCATGGAGACTGATATCATTACAATTACTGAACAAATATCTCCGGTTAACCCCTTTGAATTTAATGCCACTTTATTAACATTCAAAATAACGTTGAACATTTATGCATTCTGGGTGTGATATGGGTATGACTGAAGGAAAGAATGTTGAAGATGGCAGATTGTTTGTGTGTAATCATTCAGTCAGCCTTGAATATGGAGGTAATGCCAGAAATTTAACGAAACATAAACATGCTTCTCTGTTCATATGTACAGAAATAAATCCCATAACTACTGGTCAGTCATTGCAAAATCACTAAAACATTGAAAAAACATCTATCGTCCATGATCTGAGAGCGAAATGTGCCAAAAAAACGTGGGTTACAACAAACAAACGGCATGGATACGTTTACAGAGAATTGCACATGACAAACACAGTTCAGATTGTTATTCCAGGATCAGGGAGGGCAGGTGTGGATAATGCTGCTGATGTTATCGATGTTAATGAACTGTCATGAAGTTTCACTTCATGGACTTCAATTACATTGTGATTATAATATTGGTGAAAAGATAGAAGATGGAGAGGACTGGGGGACATGGCTGATTAGACTGGATGGAGGGACAGTGATGTTTCCCATTTACCAGAATTGGAATGTTATTCTTTGTAACTCATATGAAGAGCAGATTCAAGAATACATCTATCGTGAGGAATTAGCAGAGATAATATTAATGAAATGCGTTTATGCAATATAAAATATAGGAACAAAATGAATTTGTGCACCCACCAATATATGCAAAGTACAAAGAGATAATGTTATTAAAATACACTCCTGATATTGAGCTATATAAATTAAAATGGGAATATGTGAATTACATCACTAGGAAAATTGGTGTGCAAATTTTATCAATCATTATTTGACCCACAGCTAAGATTGTGATTTCACTTCTGTCAGTTAGCCCCCTTACTGAGTTTCTTTGGCCTAGTCTCTCATACAGTATCGGTGTGTGTGGGTGTGGAGAGGGGTTAGGGGTCGGGGGGGGGGGTTCGTGGAGGAAGGGTGGTGGTTAACATTTCCTGCTGCTCTTGGCACAGACTAATTAAAAGCTCTGCTTTCTCCATGGAACCAACCTATTGGCCTCATGGGTTCTGTTTAGCTGTCAGTAACCCAGCTTTGTGATATTGTTCAAAGTAAATAATCTGGGAAGACAGCCAGTATCAGCACAGTGCTCACAGTGTATGGCGCCCAGACAAAGGACTTGCCGACCAGAGGAATTTCTAAATAAAGCTTCTAACTTCTGTCTGTCCATATTTATCTACCATAATGCAGTCTTCTGATCTATCTAATTTCACCCTCATCTAACACCTCTTCCTCTCAAACTCAGTCAGTCGCTCCCCTTTCTCTCCGCTCTCAGTTTATCTCCCTTCACTTACTCTCTCTCTCTCTGTTTACTTCTCTCTCACAAAATCTCTCTTCACACATTCTCTATAACTCCAATTGTGCAGTTCGAGAGCTTGTGACTACACAATGGGCTGAATGGCCTCCATCCATGCCATAATAATTGAGGTTTTGTGACGCACAATAAATACTTCCTGGACAGACATGCTGGTCCGATGACAGAGACAGTGCACAATCACTCATTACCTTTTCATGCTCTTCTCTCGTGTACAGTTGCCTTGAAATGTCTGTTCAAACAAAACAGACTGAATGAAATTCGAGTAGACTAGAAGGCGTTCATGACTGTATATTTCAATCAGGATTTAATGA
Source organism: Hemiscyllium ocellatum (assembly GCF_020745735.1). Taxonomy (NCBI): domain Eukaryota; kingdom Metazoa; phylum Chordata; class Chondrichthyes; order Orectolobiformes; family Hemiscylliidae; genus Hemiscyllium; species Hemiscyllium ocellatum. The sequence continues at coordinate 3,325,113 of NC_083421.1, read as the reverse complement.
AGGATGAGATTCCAGAATAACATAAGAAATGAATGAAAAGCAGGGTAACACAAGAAATGGCAGCGGGGTACAACATGTGATTCCAATATGTCTCATGGTATTACCAATAGATTATCAATCCAGAAAAATCAGCTCCTGTTCTTTGGATCCAGATTGAATCCCGCCACTGCAGATGGTGGAAATTCAATCCAATAATGTAAAAATATCCCTGGAATTAAGAATCTACTGCTGAGAATGAAATCATTGCCGATTGTCAGAAAAGTCCACCTGTTCCCTAATATCCTGCAATGAAGGAATCTTCCATCCTCACCTGGTCTGGCTGACATTCAACTCCAGACCTAAAGCAATGCCATTGACTCCCAATCGCTCTCTGAAATTGTCTAATGAGTCAATCAGTTGTACCAATCCCTACGAAGTTTCAGACAAATGAAACCGGATGGACCAACTGGCATGGAAATGGGCACCGGAAAAGTCAACATTAGAAACATCACTTTATAACTTGCAGTCTTCCTTATTAACACCTGATATCTGGTGCCAACATTGGAACAACTGCCTTACAGACTAGCCAAGAAACAGCCCGACATAGGCTTACTCACGGAATCATATATTACATAAATAACAGAAATTAAACATGGACAAAAGTGTCTCTTACTGATTACCACGTAATGTCGTTCCTCAGCTGAATCAGTCCTCCTCCATGTTAAACAACATTTGGAGAAAGCAGTGACTGTGGCAAGGGCACAATGTTTATTCTGGCTGGGGGATTTCAAAGTCGACTGTCAAGAGAGTTTTTTTTAGATTAGATTACTTACAGCGTGGAAACAGGCCCTTCGGCCCAACAAGTCCACACTGACCCTCCGATAGATTCTTAATTCCAGGGATATTTTTACATTATTGGCAACCCACCCATACCCCTACATTTGCCCCTTACCTAATACCTCAGGCAAATTAGCATGGCCAATTCACCTGACCCGGACATCTTTGGACTGTGGGAGGAAACCGGAGCACCCGGAGGAAACCCACGCAGACACAGGGAGAACGTGCAACCTCCACACAGTCAGTCGCCTGAGTCGGGAATTGAACGCGGGTCTCAGGCGCTGTGAGACAGCAGTGCTAACCACTGTGCCACCGTGCCGCCTACTGTTTTGGCAACAGTATGACTGATCATGCTGGTCGGCTCCTCGGAACATAGCTACTCGATTGCGTCAGCAGAAGATGGTGAGGGAATGAACGAGAGGGTAAAAAAACATACCTGACCTCATCCTTACTCATCTGCCAACTGGAAATGTATATGTCCATGACAGTATCGGTAAAAGTGACCACCACACCGTCCTTGTGGAGACGAAGTCTATTGTCTCCACAAGCTCTATTGTTTTGTGTGGCACTATCACCATGCTAAATGGCACAACTTTTAGCAGATCTAGCAACTCAAGACTCTCCGTCCATAAGACACTGTGAACCATCAATAGCAGCAGAACTGTACTCCAGCATAATCTGTAACATCACGGACAAGCATTCCCCCACTCAACCATTACCATCAATCCAGAGAGTTAACCGTGGTTCAATGGAGAATGCAGGAGGGCATTCCAGGAGCAGAACCAGGAGTATATAAAGATAAAATGTTCATCTGCTGAAGCTTCCAAGCAGAAATACCTGCGTGCCAGATAGCATAAACAGCAAGGGACAGACAGAGCTTAGCGATCACAGAACCAATGCATCAGATTTAAGCTCTGCAGTCCTGCTAATCTGATCATGAATGGTGACAGACGATTAAACAACTCACCGAAGCAGGAGTCTCCACAAATATCCCCAACCTCAATGATGGAAGAACCCAGCACATCAGTGCAAAAGATAAGGCAGAATCTTTCATTGCAATCTTCAGTCAAATGTTTTGAGTGGATGATCCATTTCGGCCTCCTCCGGTGATCCCCATCATTACAGATAGCGGTCTTCAGCAAATTCGATTACCTGATATCAAGAAACGGTTGAAGGCACAGGATTCTGCAACGGCTATAGGCCCTGATAACATGCCAGCAATAGTCCTGAAGACTTGTGCTCCAGAACATCACGCTCCCCTAGCCAAGCTGGTCCAGTACGTTTGCAAACAGACAATGGGGAAAAACGGCTCAAGTGTGTTCTCTACATAAAACGCAGGACAAATTCCACCCATCCTAATACCGCCTTATCAGTCTACTCTCCATCATCAGTAAAATCATGGAAGCTGTCATAAGCAGTGCTACCAAACTGCACCTGCTCAAAACTAACCTGCTCAGTGACGCCCAGTTTGGGATTTGCAAGGATCACTCAGCTCCTGAACTCGTCACAGACTTGGTTCAAACATTGAAAAAGGAACTGAATTCCAGCCCTTGACATTAAGGCTGCATTCTGCCAATTGTGACTTCAAGGACCCCAAGCAAAAATGGTATCGCGGGCCAACACTCTGTTATAGGAGTCATACCTGACAGATAGGAAGATGGTCATTGTTGTTGGAGGTCAGGCATCTCAGCTCCAGAAAATCTCCGCAGTAGTCCCTTAGAATAATGTCCTAGGTCCAAACATCTTCAGCTGCTTCAACAATGACCTTCCTTCCATCATAAGGTGAGAAGTGGGGATATTCGATGATGACTGCACAATGTTCAGCACCATTCGCAAATGCTCAGATACGGAAGCAGGCCATGCCCAAAGCAAAAATATCTGGGCAAGTAACAGTTGCGCCACATAAGTTCAGACAATGACTGTCATCATTGAGAAACAATATAACCACTTTGTATTCAGCAGCATTATCATCACTAATCTCCCCCACTATCAATATTCTGGGGGGTTTCATTGACCAGAAACTCAACTGGACTCGCCACATGAATGTAACAACAGATCAGAGACTAGGAATACTGCACGCAAACTCACTTCCTGACTACTCATAGCCTGTTCATTATCTAAAGGCACAAGTCAGGCATGAGATGGAATATCTTCACTTGTCTGAATGAGTGCAGCCCCAACAACACTAAAGAAGCTTGACACGATCCAAGACAAAACAGCCCATTTGATTTGCACCACATCCACAAGCATTCACTCCTTTCACCATGGTCACTCAGGAGCAGCAGCGTGCACTATCTACAAGACACAATGGAGAAATACCTAAAGATCCTCAGGCAACTCCTTCTAATGCATCAGAATTAAGTTCTGAAGTCCTGCTAATCTGATCATAAATGGTGGCTGACGATTAAACAACTCCATTTGGAATGACAAGGGCAGTAGACTTTTGCGAACAGCACCATCTTCCAATTCTCCTCCAAACGAGTCAACATCCTGATTTGGATATGCATTGCCGTTCCTTCACTATTGCTGCGTGAAAACCCTGGAATTCCCTCTTTAGTCACTATTGGGTCACCACACAGCAGGTAGGTTGCAGCAGTTGGAGAAGGCAGCTCATCACCACCTTCTCAAGGGCAACTGAGGACGGGCAAGAAATGCTGGGCACATCCAGCGATGCCCACATCCAAAAAAATCTTTTTTAAAAATAGTTCCATGTTGAGCATCTCGATGGGACAGCTTATCTGATTTGAACACGAACAGGAAAGCAGTGTTTCTAATATTAAACATTTTAGACTTTTCTGTTATTAATGAGTGTTCAGTATTCGATGACATATTGTTGCTGAGTGCTGTGATAAATTGTATCTGCTCCGTTTAAATCAACAATACTGGCGTAACAGGATCAATCCTTCGAAAATGCCAGACAGAAAATGGCAATCATTATAGAGAGAATGTACTCCCACCAGATGAGACTCACTGATAGCAACTCATATTCAAAATATTAATGGAATACTGGCTGACACTGAATCCTCCCACCGTCCATATCACAGGGGTTACCATTGACCAGAACGTGAAGTCAAATCAATATACAAATACAAGGGTTACAAGAGCAGGATAGAGATTTACAAGTCTATACGGAATAATAGACCCGGTGTCCTAAACGGCATGAGATATAGCATTAGACTTAGGCCATTCAGCCATTCCTTCACTCTGATACTGTGCCTTTTTGTCATTATCTCTATGAAAAGTGGAAATATCTCCTACATACTGACTGCATCAATTTTTTCTGTAATCCATTAGTTTCAATCAGAACCCCCCAACACCCCACAATTCTTCTAAATTCCATCGTGTACACACACTGCCGCTCATATGACAAGCCGTCATCCCCAGAATCGATCACCTCCAACACCAGCAGATCTTTCTCCAGAGATAGTGTCCAAAACAGCTCACAATTGGCCAAATGCCGTCTGTCCATAGCCCATTACATTCTCAGAAGTATGTCTCCCGTCTTGCATTCTTGCTCTCTTGAAACGAATGCGAACATTGCTTTTGCTTTCCTAAATGCCAACTGAACATGCACGTTAACCATAAGAGAGGACGAGTGCTTCAAAATCCTTTTGGGCTTCAGATTTAATGGATCCTATTAGAATATAGTGTCTCCCCTCTTACGCCTACCAAAGTGCATATTCTCACACGTTTCCATATTGTGCTCCATCAGCCACGTGTTTTCCCACATCCTAAACTGTTCAAGACTTTCTGCAGCTTCCCCACTTCCTCAATTTCATCTGCAAATTTAGCAAAACTGCCCTCAAGTCCTTTGTTCAGTTTGTTCATATATTATACATTTCCTGGCTCCCTAAGAACCGTCCACCATCTACAAGGCACAACAGTCTCGGTACTTGACTCCATTCAGGTTGAAGCAGTGGCTTGACTTGAATTACACCTGTAAAGTCTTCACTCTCTGCACCACTGACTCTCAGTAGAAGCACACCCTACCTCCTTTTGTTGTGAGTTTACTTCATTATGGAGCACAATCCCAGTCCAGTGATGTCACTCCGTCTCAACACTAACTGAGTGGTGCTAACATCAACCATGTCACTGTGTATTGATGACGATGGAGGAAGGTCGGCGAGGGGATGTCTATGATGAATACTTGTGTGACTGCCAGGCTGAAACCTGCACCGAAAGCCTCGGATGTACCTGTGCCCGCTGTCACCGCTGCAGGCATGTTCAGTCTTCCTGCAGGTCAAATCATGGAAAGTGAAGGACCTGGATAGTGTTCCAGGCTGAGCACTCAGATCCTGTGAAGACCAACTGGCAGAGGTATTCACATACAATTTCGGACTCTTCCTCCCACTAGGTGAAGTCTCAACCTGCTTCAAGAAGACCAACATCAACCTTCATCATTGTGCTTCCAATTAAACCTGTTGGACTATAACCTGGTGTTGTGTGAATTTTAACTTTGTACACTCCAAAACAACACCGACATCTCCAAATCATAACATCATAACACGGCTGTGTCCCTCAGATCGCCACTGTACTCCCTATATACACAGGGCTGCGTCCTCAGCCCCCTATTCTACTCCCTGTACACTCAGGGCTGTGTCCTCAGCCCCCTACTGTACGCTCTGTACACACACTGCTGTGCCCCTCAGCCCCCTACGGCACTCCCTGTACACACACAGCTGTGTCCCTCAGCCCCCTACTGTACTCCCTGTACACACACAGCTGTGTCCTTCAGCCCCCTACTGTACTCCCTGTACAAACACCGCTGTGTCCCTCAGTCCCCTACTGTACTCCCTGTACACACACGGCTGTGTCCTCAGCCCCCTACTGTACTCCCTGTACAAACACGGCTGCATCCCTCAGCCCCCTACTGTACTCCCTGTATACCGACTGCTGTACCCTCAGCCAGCTACCGTATTCCCTGTGCACACAAGGCTGTGTTCTCACCCCGACTGTACTCTCTGTGCACCAAGAGATGTGCCTTCAGCCCCCAACTGTACTCCCTGTACACACATGGCTGTGTCGCTCAGCCCCTTACTGTACTCCCTGTACACACATGGCTGTGCCCTCAGCCCCTTACTGTACTCCGGTACACACGTGGCTGTGTTGCCAAATTCCAAGCCATGCCAACTGTAAGTTCGCTGATGACATCACCAAAGCAGGAAGGATATTAAACAACAATGAGTCTGAACACAGAAAGGAGGTAGTGGGTTTGGTGGCATGGTGGAATGATACTCACCTCCCTCTCAAATTCGGCAAAAGTAAAGAACTGATCATTGACTTTCGAACGAAAGGAGGGGAACAAGCCCCTATCTACATCAACCGTCGAAACAGTGCAGAGCGTCAGGTCCCTCGGAGTTATGGTAACTGGCAGCCTACCCTGAATTTCTCACATAGGTGTGACAGTCAAGATGGTTCAAAAACGTCTCTCCTTCCTCACTTGGCTCAGGATATTTAGCATGCACTACTTCTACAGATGCACTATTGTGAACGTACTGTCCAGGTGCGTAATGACCTGGTACGGCAACATTCTGCCCAGGACCATCAGAAACTACAGAAGATTGTGTTCACAGCCCAGACTATAACGGACTCCAATCTCCCAATCATTGACTCTATTTACAGGGCTCATTGCCGCAGAAAGGCTGCCAACATCTATCCAAGATTACTGAGGGAAGGGAGAGAGGAAATAATTTGGGCCTTAACATATATCTTTGTAATATCCTTGAACACAACTGAGGTCCCGGAGGACAGGAAAGTTTCTAATCCCCTTGTTTAAGAAGGGTAGCGTAAATAATCCAGTTAATTATTGACCAGTGAGCTGGACGTCTGGGGTAGGGAAGCTGCGAGAGAAGATACTGAGGGATAGGATTTATTCTCATTTGGATGAAAATGGTCTTATCAGTGAGAGGCAACATGGTTTATTGTGGTGAAGGTCTTGTCTTACTAACTTAATAGAATTATTTGAGGAAGTGACAAAGTTAATTGATGAGGAAGGGGCTGTAGATGTCATGTGGATGGACTTCAGGAAGACATTTGCTAAGATTTCCCATTGTTGGGTTATGGGGAAAGTGAAGTCACATTGTGTCCAGGGTGTGCTAGCTACATGGATAAAGAACTGGATTGGCAACAGGAGACAGAGCGTAGTAGGGGAAGGGAGTTTCTCCAAATGGGCAACTGTGACCAGTGTTGCTCTATTTAAGATGTTTTGGGAAATATACATGAATGGGCTGGGAGCATAGGGATACAGGCCTTCAGAAAATAGAATACAGGATTAGATAGAGGATTTGGATCCGCTAAGGCTTGGACCGCTGAATGGCCGGTTCCTGAACTGGAGAGTTCATTGTTCTAACATTACCAAAGACCCATCATATGTCTGTAAATATTTCCCACAACCTCTTCCATCAGGATAAAAGATACAGACGCTTGAACACACAGAGCAGCAAGTTCAGGAACAGCTTCTTCCCAGCTGTTATTAGCCTGATGAATGGACTCTCTAACCTCAAATAATGCTGATTTTGTTCATTTTGACCTCGCCTAGCACACACTCTGTGCACGGTAACCTATATGCCTCTCAAACATGTTTTTCAGCCATCGTTCTGTACATCCATGCTTACCTTGATCCATGATCTGCCTGGATATCTTGGCGCAGGACAAAATAAATCCTCACTTCCCTACCCCATCTTCCTCCAGTGCTCACGCCCAGATCCCTCTGGTCCTCACCCCCAGGTCCTCCCAATCCCCCCATCTCCCCTTGACCATTTCCCCAGCTCCCTGTGACCATTGACTCTCACTGTTTCTCTCATACTTCCTATTTCCCTGTGTTTTCCTTTTCCCTGTCTTCTGTTCCTTTCCCTGAACCTATTCTATTCCCTTCTCCCTGCACATGTGACTGTTTGTTTCCTTGTTTTGTTTCCTTTCTCTCTTTGACTGACTGTCCATCTGTTTCCCTCGCTGTGTTCTCTCTCTCCTTCCCTTTGTTTCTGTCTCTTTCTCCTTCGTTGGCTTCTCTATTCATATGAAGCAGGTGATGGCTCATTGGTTCGATGTTGGTAATACAATACACTCAACAAAGTTTTTGTATAGAAGACATAATTTTAAATTGCCACTTAAATTTCAATTGTTATCAAAACAGCAATCAGAACGTGGGTATCCAGTTAACAGCCAATTGTTTATCGAACTATTTTAAAACCACTCGTCTCCCAGTGCTCTGCATACTGGCAACTCAAAGCATTCTATTCGGCTGCATAATGACCTGACATGGTAACTGCTCTGCCTAGGACCAAAAGATACTACAGACGGTATTGTGCACAATCCAGACCATCACGGAAGACAACCTTCCGTACATTTATACTTGTCATTGTCGCAGAAAGGCTGGCAACATCAAAGATCTCTCTCCCAAACTGATAATGATCTCCTACAACCTCTTCCAACAGGGAGGAGAGACAGACTTGAAAACATGGACCAGCATGCTCAGGAACACTTCCTTCCCTACCATTATTAGACTGACAAATTGACATCTCTCACTATTCAAATAATGTTAATCTTTCTAATGTCGATCTTACTTTGCACACCTCCTGTGAAGCTTAACCTTGTATGCATCACTCTGTCCAAGGACCCTGTGATCTCTGTTTTCTTGTTTACTATCATGTGCCTGAACTACAATAAAAACAAACCTTTGCATTGTGCATTTGACTAAAATAAATGAAACCAAATCAGATCAAACACGTGGACTGCAGTAGCTCAAGATCTTCTCAAGGGCAACTGGAAAAATGAGCTCATGCTGCCCCAGTCAGAGATATCCATATCTAATTTGGGATATAAGAAGATGACCACACTTAGGGAGGACAGACAGAGGAAATCAAATTGCTTTAAACATAATCTTAGATATATACAGGGTTCCTTCACTAGTTGTAAGCAGTGTGTTCCTACGAAACTGTTGGCAAGTTGATATGGTGTAAAGTGCAGGAGCACTAATTTATATGGGAAAAAATGCGGCTTGCTTCATAAAAGTGAAAACCCTGTTCGGATACATTTTGGTTAGTGATCAATGTCCTTGTGTAAGTCATTTAGAAAGGGAAGTGGCGAAAAGCATACTTTTGAAAAGCGGAGGATACCTGTATGTACATGGGCATAATATTCAGGAAGATGGGAAAGGCGAAAAATAAATCAGGTGAATCTCACATTTTATTTCCAGCCCAGCTGATTATCATTCTCTTTGTTTGCTGTTTTTCTTCTGTATCTCTCTTTCTCTATTGATTCCTCCTCCCCTTCAAAGCAGACTTCCCTGTCAATGGTATTAATCACACTCCTTTCCAGCTGCTTTCAGTTCAGGAAAGTTTTCCAACACTTTCTGCCCGTTTCTTTGTATTTCTTTCTATAATTTCAGATTTTCAGCTACTTCCTTTATTTTGTTTCACCTTCAATGTTGTTATTTCGTCGGATGTTGGTACCTCTGCCAAGGGCAGCATTTGGTGACCATCACTAATTGCTCTGACTCTGAGGCCATCACAAGACAATATAAAGTTAAGCACATTGTCATGGGTCTCAAGTCACAATTAGCCCAGACCGGGTAATAACATTAGATTTCTTTACCGAAGGTGATCAGTGAAAGAAGAAGGTTTTCAGACAAAATGTTGCTTTTATTTGTTTTTCGTGAAATTCACTTTTATTCCAATTCTTATCATTTTTATTTAAGTTCTGTCATCAGCTGTTGCTGACTTGAAACAAATAACTTGAAACAATATCTTTCGTTTAATAAGATTAGCTTCTGAATTATATCCAGCAACGTTCCTACATTCGTACATTGTCCTAATCATGAAGTAATTTTCGAGACAAGTGCAATTTTGTGATTGAAATATTTGTAATTGGAAAATTGGTCAGAAGAGAGCTTGAAACATTAAGTCTGAATTTTACCAACGTGCAGCCAATGGTTTGTTCAGCAACAATACTGACACAGAGATGAAGATTGGGGATATTAGGAGCTGGTAATGGACAGGGTTGGTGACACAGAGAACAGGAGACATAATTCAGTTCAGGGCAAAGAGGGACCTCGAGGTTGTGCACAGTTTTGTTCGCAGATGTTTGTGAGGGAGTGGTCTGCCGTTCATGGATAATGAATGGAGACTGCAATTGAAACTGAAGGCAATAGTTTCTTTCTCTGACAAATATAGATAACAGAAATTTGAAGTTCAAACTTGTTTCTGGGATTAATGAATAGACAGAGGCAGAGAACACCAACAATAGCGAGAATAGGTCAGTAGCACACCCTCCATCCCATCCAGAACAATTATCATCAGCACTGCTGATATTCGATATGGTAGAAATCCCCAAGAGGGGGAAATCTTGATAAGACTGTTGGAAAACCTCCTCTCCATTATTGTAATGTTCCAGTCCGCTATTCTCACATTCAGATCTATGCAGCTGTTGATCTCTGTTACTGTTGGAGCTGATGCATCTGTTACTACAGTGGTAGAGCACTGAATGAAGCCTCTTAGTAATAGGAGAGGGAAACCCTCCAGTGACACAGTTGCATTGCATGGAGATTGACATCAATCACAGTCAGAGCAAACAGTCCCTGCTTTCAATACAGCACATTCAGTTCACAATATAACTGGACTGGACTACATGTTGACATTGCTGGCAATTGGTCACATCTCCCATCACAATCGCTGGGTGAAGTCAGTTGTGAGAGAGAATAAAAATATTTTCTTTTTGTCGGCGACATGATTCTGCTCTGTTGTCCGATTACTATGCTGTAACCATCTTTCCAAAAATCCTTCCACTCCTCCCCTCCAACTCCAAAACAATCACAATCAGGATGTTGTTACTGTGCTGATCTCCCCTCCACGGGAACAAACGCCAGCGAACAGACTGTCACTGGGAACAGTCGCCATGAACATAGACAGGAAGTGTGGACTTCTCTGACTGTTCCCCTCACTGCTCTAATAAGGCAACTTTGGAACTTCCATAGGGAATATACTTCAGTAATTTATTTATATAAATTGACAGACTTCTAAATGCAGTTTTATTTGCTTTAAACCGTACTTTTTTCGCATTTTGGCATCTGTCCAAAACTAAAAGGGATAATTACAATGAACGTATTCATTTAGACTTATGAATTAATGAGTCAGGTTCGAGTGAACATGATATTGGGTGGGAGAGAAGGCGGAAGGGAGCAGTGCCTATGGAGACTGCATGGAGAGTACAATGATATTCCCCAGTCATCATCCCTCTTTCTGACAGACAGAATTAAATCTAATGCATAACAAGGAAACAGCCAACATTTGGGTGATGCAATGCTGAATGACATTGTGAACTAAAAGGATAATATTAAATGTGATAAAGTGAACTATATTTTATAAACACACCATTTAATCATTGGGAATACAGATCGAGTAGGGTCACCGGGTCTGAAACATTCACTTTGATACTGCCAGACCTGCTGAGCTTGCCCTCTAAGTTCTGATTTTCTGTTTGTTTGAGATGTATCATATCGTTCATATCTGGCAGGATACTTACAATAAAAAGCAGACACTCGTAACAAAATGTGAAGGGCAATGGGGACAATACAGGAGACTAACAGTAGAGATAGTCATTCCAAGCTGGAAGAGACAATGGGTTGAGTTCCCCCCACTTTTGCTGTAAATAATTCTGTGATATGTAATCAAACCCTTTGGAGACAGGGTAGACAAGTTTGTTCAACATGGTCACAGAGTGCTCCACCATAAATAATCTATTCCTATTATCTCATGAAATTTCAGCTGCCTCTAAAATGTCTTTTCTAACAAAGTGGAGTTCCTGAGATTTACAGGATCATCAGAAAAAATATTCTTTTTTCCTTTGAATCTTAAAGAAGAAACAGATTTCGGCCGTAGCACAGGTGTCACAGACACACCAACTATAATAGGAACAGGAAAGGACTACATTGTCCATATATAACCAAATTCAACATGAAGCCCTGTCAAGAAACATGAAATATAGTGATACAGAAACATGAAATACAAACTGAAAATGATGGTAGAAGCGCAACAGATGAGGAAGTATCTGCAGAGAGAAACAGAGTTAACATATCGAATATGATGTGACACTGTTCTGAAAAAGTCATATTGAAATCAAATGTTAATTCTGTGTATCCCTGCTCAGTGGGTGCCAGACCTGCTGAGTTTCCCTCTATCGATTACGTTTTCTTTCTGAACTGTGATAAATTGACTGATCTGAACGATATAAGTAAAGTTGCTATCTCAGTTGAATCTCGAATATTAGTTTATGGACATTAAATGAGAAATTACAAAGTTCCTATGTTTGACAGAGCTCCAAATATCCATGATGTATTGCATTGTGATACAAAAACATTGTGAGACATTGTTGAAACAAAAACCGAAGTTCCTGAAAAAGGTCTGCAGCATCTGTGCGGAGAAATCAGAATTAATGTTTCTAATTCAGTGGCCCTTCCTCAGAACGGATGGTAGCCCTGAAAATGTTGATTACTATACAGCAGAAGCTGAATAACTGTTCATGAAAACTGTTAGTAGCTACCAATAGTGGGTGAGCAATGGAAGGCCACGTGAGAACTAGGCCTGGTGTCTGGGTAGGGGGCATTGAGGAGTTCAGTCCCTAAAATTATTGACCATTATTTTGAGTCTGAATGGCTGCAGGGTCCACCCGCGGAAAATGAGGTGTTATTCTTCCAGCTTGCGTTGAAATGTCCAGGAACACTGCAGCAAGCCTGACGCAGAGATACTGGCCAGGGAACAGGATGGGGTATTAAACTAGCAGGCAACTGGAAACTCAGGGTCTTTTGCAGGGGTACAGCTTGGATATTCAGTGAAGTGGTCACCCAGTCTACCTTTAGTGTCCCCAATGTAGAGCAGATCACAATGTGAGCAGCGAATGAAGTAGACCAAATTGTGGGAAATATTGGTAGGATGCTGCTTCACTTGGAAGGTATGTTTGGACCTTAGATAATGACGATGGAGGAGGTAACTGGGAAAGTGTAACAGCTTCGGCAGAGGAAAGTGAAGTGTACCTGTGGTGGGGGCTGGGGGAGGTGGTGTGTGTGGTTCGTGGGGGAGGTGTGGGCAGTGAATAAAGAGTGGACCAGGGTGTCCTGGAGGAAATGGTCACTTCAAAAGGCGGAAAGGGGAGAGGAGGCAAATATGTGTCTGATGTTGGCATCTCGCTGGAGGTGGGGGAATGCAGACTGATGATCTTCTGCATGTGAATGCTGGTGGGATGGTAGGTAAGGATAAGGGAAACTCTAACGCTGTCGCAGCACGGAAGAAAGATGTTGATGGTAGAAGTGCAGGAGGTGGGTCGGAACTGGTTGAGTTCCCTGTCAATAACAGTGCTGGGGAGTTCTCGGTTGAGGAAGAAGCTGGACATATCAGAGGCCACATTTTTGAAGTTGACATCATCAGAAGCAATGTGGTGGAGACGGAGGAACTGAGAGAATGGAATGGAACCTTTGCAGGAAATAGGGTGTGAGGATGCATACTCCAGGTAGCTGTGGGAGTTGGTCGGTTATTACTGGATATCAGCGACCGGTCTATCCTCAGGAACAGAAGCAGAGATATCTAGTAAAGGAAGGGAGGAGTCAGAGGCAGAGAGGTGAATGTGAGGGAGCGGTGCAAATTGGAAACCACGAACTTTTCCAATTCTGGACAAGAAAGAGGAGCAGCAGCGATGATAATATCTACATATTGGAGAAACAGTTATGGATGGGGGCTGGAATAGAACTGGAAATAGAATGATCTACGTACCCCATGAAGAAACAGGTATAACTTCGGCCCACGTATGTATCCATGCACCCCCTCTGTATGGGAGGAGCAGGCTGAAGCAATGGGTCTGCATGGGCAGTTCTGTTTGTGGATTTGCAGGAGGAGATAAAAGCGAACTCTGCTATCAGAGGGCCATCAGCTTCGGGACTGTTAGTGGGGGGTGAGTAGGGGTGGGTGGGAGGTGTGGGCCAGTGAATGGGAATCTCCAGATGAAATGTGGTCAGATTTAGTAAATAAAATAGCCTGATGTGCCATGGTAGAGTTATGGACCAGCAGGTGAAATGTGGAGGTATCTGAGAGCTGACACTCAGCCTCTGAAATGTAGAGGCGAGTCCACCAGACTACAGCAGCACCACCCTTATCGGCATAGGCAGAATAACATAGTCAGGGTTAATTGAAGCATACAGCGTACAGTCTGCTCAGAGGGTCTCTAAAGAGAAAAAAAGATGGAACATGGCTTATTGAACAATGTGGTCACTGTCCTCGCAACGTTTAAGGACAAACAGATGCATGGGCTTCTGATTCTGAGGAGAGATGTTTTCTATTTGGGATGAGGCTGCTTGGTTAAGCGCTGTGACACAGAGACAGAAAAAAAAAGTTCCACTCTGTATGGGGGAAAACCCACCCTATTCATGGTGCATTGGACAATGACAGACATACACTATTAGACATTGGGCATTGATCATCTCAATCTCATAGGATGGATAGGGTGAGGGGATACAGTGAATTTAAGACAACTAAACTCACATGGAAAGTTCTCAATGAACATATTGAGTACAAGTAAATACCAGAGGAATGGATCCAGGTGGAGGGAAAGTGTTGGAGCTGGTCTATGGAATGGCGAGTGGACTCTTGTCCAAAGAAATGGACACCGAGGAGAAGATGGTGGAAGAGGAGTTCAACATTATGTCGTACCTGAAATTCATTAAAGTGGGGACACAGAGGGATAAAGCTGAGACCTTTGCTGAGTACAGAACATTCAGCATTAGAGCGAGGAAGGTTAGGAGGGATGGTGAATACACGACAGGAGGTGGGCTTGGGGGAGGGGTTGGACTCAGATTACAGGGCATGGGTGGGGTGGCAGGTTCAGAGGCTTATAAGCATCTCTAAGTTATTCCATCTTGTGGGCCTCATGTATCTGGCAAGCATGGTGAATGAGCTGGAGACTGAAGTAGAATTGGGGAATGGTGCAGTCTTGAGCCAATGCGATGTGATGCTGTTGAACAGAGAAAATGTTGATCTCAGTGGCAACGACACCGCACGACCAGTCTTCAGAAAGTAAATGATTGAAAATAATCTGAATCGTTACCTTATTGTAATGCTATGATTTCATTGGGGTGACACTCAACCAGCAAGGTTTTACTTTTCTGAGACTTTAGACCAATTTGTGAAAACTGATCTGTCTTGATGTTATTAATAAAACAAATCCATCCATGGTTTTGTAAGGCACTAGGAAGGGCAGAATTTATTTGTCATTCCCAATAGCTCTCGGTAAGGTGTCATTGTTCATTGAGGAAATTACTAGCACAGAATTTCCTCTGATTTCCATTAACCACAGTTTGCTGAGGGTGAATGATGCTACATGAATCAAATGCTACTTTGATGGCAAGGGAATTTAGTCTGACCTCACCTCAACTGACATTGGAAAATAAGTTAAAGTACTAAAGAGAAAAAAAGATGGACCATGGCTTATTGAACAATGTGGTCACTGTCCTCGCAACGTTTAAGGACAAACAGATGCATGGGCTTCTGATTCTGAGGAGAGATGTTTTCTATTTGGGATGAGGCTGCTTGGATAAGCGCTGTGACACAGAGACAGAAAAAAAAAGTTCCACTCTGTATGGGGGAAAACCCACCCTATTCATGGTGCATTGGACAATGACAGACATACACTATTAGACATTGGGCATTGATCATCTCAATCTCATCATTCACTGATGACCAATAGCAGCACAGAAGCCAGGAGATCCCATCACCCCAGTTGAAAAGCAAAAATGGATAAGAGAAGGTCAATGGAAGTGAGAGTAACTAGGGACCTGGTGTAACTTACAGTGGGAATGGCTGAAGAAAGATGTGAAGAGATATTATCAGTGGAAGAGTATGTGGTAACAGAAGGGGTAGTGCAAAGGAAGTAGGAGTGTAAAGAAAGAGTAGGAAGGGGAGGAAGAACGGCGAATGAAGTTTGAGTGACTGGGAAAAGTTTGTTTTAGGAAATGTGAGGTTGGGTAAAAACCACCAATGTTCAGGAAAATTGGGATCTGATTCCATTGAAAATTAAAATTTGATGTGCTTCTTTTTTTATCACTTGATTCTTTAACAGATTGTACATTCACTCTGTAGTTTTGTATCTTCATCAAATGCAGGTGATGCATTTTTTTTCTCTCCTGCTGTTGTGTCTCAACATTTTTGAATATTTTTAACAGTATGCATTTGCTTCCAATTCTAGGTAGACATGAGAATATGATTTGATCTCCTGCAGTTTGTCCATAACATAGAATTTAATTGAATATATATCCTCATCACATTAGCTGATTCAAGCAATGAGTCTGTGTCCATCCTGCAGATGGAAGATTTCTTCAGTTCTGACTATTGTTACAAAGGACAGTCCCACACAACAGGCTAATGTTCCAGTGCAAAGTGCCAAACCATAGTTCATCCTAAATTAGTTACAAGCTTTATGAATAAGACATGCTGAGGGACAGAGTGTAAAAGGTGAAATTAACTTTGTGTAGAAAAGGGTATTTGCAGCACCCTCATAGTAGGCGTTAACTACATCACTCTGTAAATTTCCCAAAATAGAACAACAAAGAGACTAGAATTCTTAATTATTCCTTTGTGAATAACATCTGGAGAACAGGAAGGAAATCAAGGTTTGTTTGTGATATTCATAAATGATGATGGTGAGAATGTGGAAGATGGATGGCAGTAGAATGATAACTAATGTTGGGGATGGTACAAAGATTAGCTGGGTGGTTCACAGTGAGGAGGACAGGATTAGGCTACAGGACGATATAAACGGATGATTTCTCTATCATGATTTATGGCTGATGAAGTTTAACACTGATAAGTGTGAGATGATGCACATCTGAATTAACAAGACAAGTGAGAACTCAAACTTTGAAGGGCGATGGCTAAACTTACTCCTTTTTTCTTTGCAGCAGGGAAGGTTGAGGAGGGAACATGGTACAGGTGTACAAGAGAATAAAGGGTATGGAAAGGATGAACAGACAGCAGCCGTTTCCCTTACTCTAACGGTCAAAAACAAAAGGAAACTTACTTAAAGTGAAAGGCAGGGGATTGAGAGGGGATTTCTGGTGTCTGTATTGAACTGAGAGGGTGGCACAGACATGGAATATAAAGTTCCTATATGTGGAAACAGGCCATTCGGCCCAAAACATCCACACTGACCCTCCAAAGAGTAACCCACCCAAAACATTCCTCCTATATTTACCCCTGACTAATGTACCTAACCTACAAGTTTCTGAACACTTTGGACAATTTAGCATGGCCAATTCACTTATCATGCACATCTTTGGATTGTGGGAGGAAATCGGAGTACCTACAGGAAACCCACGCGGATGTGGGGGAAATTTGCAAAATCCATGCAGCCAGTCACCCGAGGCTGGAATCAAACCTGGGTCCCCAGCGCTCTAAGGCAGGCGTGCTAACCACTGAGCCGCATTTCTGTCACTAATAGCACTAATGCATTCCTAGGCGGGTGATTGACCAGGTAATCTCACAAACTTTAGAAAAAAAGCCTTTGGTTATGCACTTGGTGATGCAGGCTCGCATTTTCATTCAATTATTCTATGTGGTGGCAGCCACGAACTCAGATAAATTCTGAAGCAGTAGCTAATGGCAGTTCCTAGTTTGTTCCATTGACAGTACTCAGTCAGTGAGCCTCCAGTGAAGTGCTGGTGTTATCTCCCATATTCTATTTAAATGTTTCAGTTTCCTTGAGTTGGTAATGTAATTTCCGGTGTCCATAATGTTATTTCCTGTCCTTTTTCTCAGAGGATGGTAGATGGAGTCAAAATTGATGTGTTTGTTGATGGAGTTCCGGCTGGAATGCCATGTTTCCAGGATTTCTTGTGCTTGTCTCTGTTTGGCCTATCCTAGTCAAAATGGCGCACTTCCTCATCAGTACGTAAGGTATTCGCATTGGGATCATGTCTTTTGTAGCTAGTTAATGTTCATGTATCCTGGAGACTAGTTTTCTGCTTGTTTTTCCGTTTAGTGTTTATTAAAGTTCTTGCAAGGCTTATTGTTCCTGCAGCAGAACAGACAAAGATGAGAATTTATTGCGGTGCTCAAAAGTATAAAAAAAAGTTGCAGAGTAGAAAAAGAATACTCTGTTAGGCATTATAGCACGAAGGAATTCTAATTGTAAGGGTGTCAGGAAAATAGCTAGAAGTGAAATAAGGAAAAACGTCTTTATTTAGAGAGTTGTTATGAATTGGAATTGACCGGCTGGGAAAGTTGTGGATGAAGATTCAAAAAAGAACTGGATATATATTTGGAAATTATGAATTTAACGGGCAACAGAGAGAGGGCTGGCAAATGGGAGATGCTTGGGAGATACTTTTTGAGCTGATGTATCCATAATGGTCAATGACTTCCTCCTGTACTTTAAAGTTTTGTACTCTATCATGTGTCAGCTGTGAATAAAAGTCAGTATCCAATTATTTCGCAAATATCTGATTATTTGGTGCACAATAAGCATTTAAAATGCAAGTATTGCAAGGTCAGCTTCATTATGAAGTCTAATTATTACTCAGAACATGAATATTTACATGTTGCATTCCCATTACTAAAACAAATATATCATTGCTTTGGCACAAAACTCTTTGGAAAGCTCTGACTTTTCACTGACATAATATTACGTTCGTTCTTTTGTTTCACTCTCCACGTTTCATATTAAACATCATTCATTCTAAAAATGGGAAGTTTTCAAATTATTATTCACGAAAATTTGATAACACAAATAATTTATTTAGTTTAATGTTCACAGTCCATGGTGAATTATTGCAATTTTTAAATTGCTGGCAAATCGCTGAAGATCGTACATTTCAGTGAGAAATTAAACTGATTGTTTATATATAAATGTATAAGAACGTTAATTCTATTTGTATGTTCAGCCGTTTGCTCACTCTGAACATGTAATCATTCAGAAGCCAACCACTTTAAATGTATTGGATTGGCAAAACATTGCTTTGAATCCTGACATTGAATATCTAATTCTGATCACCACAAGAGTTATGTTCTTTCTTCGATAAAATAAAATGTACATACTTTATTTCTGTCTTAGAAAATCTTGACAGGAGTTTATGTTTTAGTTCCAAAAATATAGAATTAACAGAATTGATAGAAGAGATTCTAGTTCAGTTGAATGATTATCGTTCACATCTTATTTTTGCCCAATTCATGAAATATAGCAAACATCCGACTATCGTTCGGCTCAGTAAACTCACCACCTTGCATTGAGCTATGCTGAAAATTGCTTCAAATAGATCTGAAAACATTTACACTATTATTGGACCTCACAGCTGCCTGAGATACACAGAGACTCAGTTGCCTTTTCCAAAATCTGTACATTGAGTTTCTAACCTGGTTCGGGGCAGTCAGCCAAACATTACTTCAAAACAAATCATTTGGAATCCACCTTGGGCAGAGGGAGAACCCGTGAACAGAGTATCACTGGTCTCAGTGTAGGTACAAATGTTGTCCAGGTTAAATACTAATGGCTGACCACCAATCAAGTTTTAAAAATCATCTTCAGTCAGAGCCTGGCCCAGAGAGCAGACGTGTTGACCTGGAGAGCAAGAATCACACCTACAAGTTACCTATAGTGAGGAAATCTGACCTGACTCCAAGAATCCATACAACTGCACCCCGGGTGAAGACGTTAACAAGTTGACAATCTATTGCAGTGCCTTGTGCCTCTAAATCCATATCTAATAAACGACACCTTCACATTCTCCAGCATCAAAATAAATTTGTACATCTCTGTGAATGGTCAGAGATTACTACATGGATCACACAGTAGAATGTATGTGAAGTAACCAGCAGCAAACAGCAATCCAAAATCACATTAATCACTGAACTTGGCGGATTGTGTCTGGTCTAAGTAACCTCACATATTAGACTGGATTTCAGGTGACTGTACCAACACACAGAATAACTGGCGATATTGGCCTTACACCCCTCCAAAGCTTCCTGATCTCACACACATCACTCCCTCACACATTCAACAATTGATGACAATCCACAAGCTGGGTGAAACTGGAAACACAGAACAGTGCAGAACAGTGCAGCACTGTACAGACCCTTCGGTCTTTGACTTTCTGTCGACCTTTGATCCTACTCTAAGATCAAACTAACCTACATACCTTTCATTATACTATCATTCATGTGCCTATCCAATTATATATACCGAATATAGTTGACATTACTCCAACTGCTGGCTGTTCATTGTACACACCCACCCCTCTGTGAAAGAGCCTACCTCTGACATAACCACTAAACCTTTCTCCAATTACCTGAAAATCATACCCCGTCGAGAGTCATTTCCACTCTGGCAGAAAGTAAATGGCTATCCACTCTATCTATGTGTCTTATCATCTTGAACACCCCTGTCAAGTCACTTTCCATTCTTCTTCGGTCCAATGAGGAAAACACCCTAGCTCCCTCAAATTTTCTTTGTAGCCATGCCCTCCAGTCTAGGCAGCATCTTGATAACTCTTCTCAGCAATCTCACCAAAGCTTCCACATCTTTCCTATAATGAGGCAACCAGAGTTGATCACAATATTGTAAGTGTGGTCTCACCAGGGCTCCATAGAGTAGCAGCATAACCTCACAGCTGTTAAACTCACTCCCTCGGCTAATGAACACATCAAACACATCCTTAACACCCTTATAAACCTGAGTAGCAACTTTGTGGGAGCTATGTCATGAACCATATGATCCCCCTGTTCCTCCATAATGTAAGAATCCTGCCTTCAACCCTGTATTCTGCATTCAACTTCAACCTTCCAAAATGAATCGTATCCCACTTTCCATATTGAACACCATCTGCCACTTCGCAGCTGGGTACTGCATCTGTCAATGTTCCTGTTGCAAACTACAACAGCCCTCCACTTTATCCACAGTTCCACCAACCTGTGTTACATCATCAAACTTACGAATCTACCCTTCCACTTCGTCATCCAAGTCATTTATTAAAATCACAAACAACAGAGGTCCCAGAACCGATCCTTACGGAACACCACTGCTCACCTAGTTCCACATTGTATACTTCCCATTTACCACCACCCTCTGTATTCTATGGGTTAGCCAATTCTGTATCCAGGCAGGTAGGTCTCCCTGTATACCATGCCTCCTTACATTCTGAATGAAACTACCATGGGGAAGTTTATCAAACACCTTGTTAAAATCCATGCACTCCGCATTCACTGCTCTACCTTCTTCAGTGTGTTTAATCCCATCCTCAAATAATCCAATAAGATCTGTGAGATATGACCTGCCCCTCATAAATCCATGCTGACTATTTCTAATCAAACCTTGTTTTTCCAGAATCCTCTCCAATAGTTTGCCCAATACTGATGTAAGACTGACTGGTCTGTCATTCTCAGGAAAATCCCTGTTTCTTTGCCTGAACAAGGGATTACATTTGCCACCCTCCAATCAACCGACGCTACTCTAATGGAGAGTGAAGGCACAAAGACCATTGACAAAGGCACAGAAATCTCTTCCCTCTCTTCCTGGAGTAACCTAGAGTGTTTCCTGTCTGGCCGAGGGATTTATCTATCCTTATGTTTGTACTTCAATCAGTCTGTATTTCACCACAACTTTTTACTCCCTGTCCAAACAACTGATTGACTGCTTTCTATTTCAGGGCTCTGTACAGTGCTGCCTTCCTGAGCAAGTATGGTTCCCAATATCCTGTGAATTATGGAATGGAAAACATGGGAAGCTTTGACTCTGCTGCTCTTCAGATGCAGCCTGACTGCCTGTGCTTTTCCAGCGCCACAATTTTCGACTCTGATCACCAGTCCTCACTTTATCCATCACTGAGGGCTGTCCCCTCTGCACACTGAGCAGGGAACTAATCAGCAGAAACTCGTGGTATCTGGAGCTGAGTGTTCAGTTCTGGAAAGTTGCATTTGATGAACACATTTACTAAAAAGGAATTTCAAATTCAACAAATATTCATTCAGTCCCAGAGTTACAGTTTTGGTTCATGAATTGGACAGGTTGATAACGAACAGTGAATGACTGAAGAACTCCGAGGTGCAGAGTATTCCAGGTGATATATTCCAGGTTGGATGTGCTTTACCTTGATGCCGGTATTATTTTCAGACAGACAAATATGATAAGGAAACGAGGTGACATGTGGAAGTGTGACATTTTTGCCATTACAGAGATGTCTTTAAGGGAGGTCGGGGCTAACAACTCACTATTCTGTGGTACCAGAACAAGAGTCAGGACAGAAGAGAGGGTAAAAGAGGAGGTGATGTTGCCTTATTAATTATGGAGTCAGTTACTGGCGTAAGAAGGGACAATATCTTGAAAGGATCTTCTAAAGAGGCTTGGTGGTTAGAGCTCAGGAGCAAAACCATGACAGAAACACTGCGAGGGATATATTATAGACCCCCAGATAAAGGAAAGTACGGGTGCAAGTATATTATCAAATTATTGAGGTGTGTAAAACAACAATAGGATAGTTACATTCAAGCATTTCAATTCCAAACATTCATTCAGTCAGTGATAAATTTTTAAGAGGGGCAGGTGTTTTGAAATGTATTCCAGAGAGCTTCTTATATCAATACAGTTCAGATACAACAATGGGCAGTGCAGTGCTGGGCCTCACTGTGGGGAACGAAGTCTGTCAGCTGTTCCAGGCAGAAGTGGGAGAGCATTATAGGACCAGTGACCGTGATGTCACACATTTTGACTTTGCGAAGGAAAAGACCATAAAAATGTTAGAAAAATAAGAGCTTTTTGCATTGGGGAGACAGATTTTATGGAAAACAATGACAGGATCTGTCCAAAGTGCAGTTGCTTCTGGGTGAAATTGTAGCAGAACAAGGTGAAGCGGAGGTTGGGGGAATCATTTGTTTAAAATTGAATTGATGACAGTGTCGGCCCAGCATGTTACACCGAAGATAAAATTTAGGAAAACAAACCCAGTGAACCTCAGATGTCGACACAAATTCTGAACAGGATGAAAAAGGAAAGAGAAGCTTAAATCTGAAACCAAGTGAGCAGGTCAATAAAGATCCTAAAAGTTAATAGCAAGTGGAGGGCTAAAGATAAACAATAAGTGGAAGAGCAGAAGGAGGGTAAGATTAGCAAGAATCCACAGTCTTTTTTTTTGGTTTATGAAGGGGAAGAGGATAACGTGGGAAGGAATGGGAGTATTAGAGACTCATACTCTCATTACTCTGTTAACAGAGTCAGAGAATATGTTAAACACACTCTACAAATCGGTCTTCAGTTTGTTGAAGCAGTTCCTGGATTCAGGGAGAGTGACCGTTTGACCCTTGAGCAAATTGACACAGGAGCTGAGGAAGAGTTGGGAATTTTATGCAAGATGGATTGGGTAAATCACCAGATTAAAGACCACCAAGTCTCTCATCAGTGAGAGGGAAACAATTGTAGAAAATTCGGAGGGCTGTTGAGGCTGGATCATTAAATATCTTCAAGGCTGAGACAGACAGATTTTTATGCAAGCGTTACGGAGAAATCACAGGAAAGTGGAATGGGGGATTAACAAAATAAATATAACCTAATCAAAGGAAAAGCAGACTCAGTGATCGGATAGACATATTGTTGCCCCTACGTCTCATGCTGTTCTTTTCCAATAACCCTGTATTCACAAGAACATCAACCTCTCTAACTATGGAGTGAGACACAGTTTGGAATGCAATTGAGGGATTCAAGGAATTCATAAACGCAATACAAATGGACAGAAAGTACGAGATAACTGCAGTAACATGGATTGCCTGTTAGGATGAGGATTTGCATCGAACACAATCACCATTACCAGAAGAAAGACCTCAGCAAGACACCCCCCAAGGCCAAGAGCAGACCTGCAATGGGGAGCAGGTAGTCTGGGGCCAGGTGTCAAGGAGTGCTGAAGACCTAAACACTACATCACTGTGGTGTCTCCTTCCTTCCCTGACCAAGATTAAATGTGGAGGGGTAGGGAGACATGCCGTTGTAGCAGAGTAAGCAGGAAGGCTTTGACATGAGAGGCTTCGGATAGCTCAGCTCAGCAAAATGTACAGGGAAACTCAAATAAAGTCCTTTTAACTGTATTGTTACATCAGTCGAGATGGCATTTAGGGCAGTTGCACGCTCCACTTTGTGAGATGTGGTAGCTCAGGGAGAATTCCACCGTCCCTGATGGCTACACGTATGGGCACTGCACCCAGCTTCAGCTCCTGTTCGACCATGTCAGGGAGCAACGCTGGGCGGCAAGGTGTATCATGGGTTAGCACAGCTACCTCAGAGCACCAGTGACCAGGGGTCAAATCCTGCCTCGGGCAACTGTCTACGTGGAGTTTGCACATTCTCCCCGTGTCTGCATTGGTTTCCTGTGGGTGCTGCGGTTTCCTCCCACAGTCCAAAGATGTGCAGGTTAGGTGAATTGGTCATGCTTAATTACCCGTAGTGTTGCTTGTAGGGGAGTGGGACTGGGTGGGCTGCTCTTCGGTGGGTCGGTGCGAGCTTGTTGGACCGAAGGGCCTGTTTACACACTGTAGATAATCTAATCTAGGATGCACTGTTGGTCATCCGAGATACTGACAATTTCGTAGACACGCCCTTAGTTAAGTTTCTTTAATGACTGTAATATTCCAGCCCAACGTTCATCGTCCTGAGTTCATTAGCCTTACCTATCAGTCTTGTTGTATTTAAATGAACACAATTTAATACAACAGGCGTTCCTTGCTTCCTGTAATGTTCCAAGCAGAGAGTAGATGGGCGACCACCATGAATGGCAAAGGGAGTAGGCAGGGATTGCAGGAATCCCCTGTGGCTATTACCCTCGAAAACAAGTAGACCATTTTGGATTGTTGGGGGCGATGCCTGTTCAGGGGAAAGCAGCAGTTGCCAGGTTGGTGGTACGACCACTGGCTCTTGGGCACAGCGGGAAAGGGTAAAGGTAAACAGGGCGTTAAAGTTAAGTGGGTCGATTGTTAATGGGACAGATCAGAGATTCTGCGGTCACAAACTGGAATCCAAGATGGTGCGTTACCTCCCATGTGCTAGGGTTCAGGATGTCTCCAAGTGGCTGCAGAACATTCTCAAGGGGGAGGGTGCGCAGAAGAAATCATTATGCACGTTGGCACAAATGATATCCGTTGAAATAGGGATGAGGTCCTGCAGTGTCATTACAGAGAGCTAGAAGAATCATTCTTTAAAAATACCTTGACAGTGATAATCTCCTGAGAGGGAGATTAACGTCAGAGACTTGCACTGAAGGGGATTCCAATATCTTGGCGGCCAGTTTTGCTCGAGTTACAAGGAAGGGTTTAAACTAGATTGGCAAGTGGTCATATCCTCAAGAGCAGGGAGGCAAGTGGAAGGAGATACAGTAATCAGAAATAGTAAGGTTAGCCTGGAAAACGACAGAGAGAAAGGAATGCACTTTGGATTAAATTGCATCCTGATGAAGGGCTCATGCTCGAAACGTCGAATTCTCTATTCCTGAGATGCTGCCTAACCTGCTGTGCTTTGACCAGCAACACATTTGCAGCTGTGATCTCCAGCATCTGCAGACCTCATTTTTTACTCTGTTTCAATGCAAGAAGGCTGACAGGGAAGGCCGATGAACTCAGGGTGTGGATATGTAGGTGGGACTGGGATATTATAGCCAACACAGAAATATGGCTAAGTGATGGAAAGGACTGACAGCTTAATGTCCTAGGGAACAAGTGCTTTAGGTGAGACAGAGATGTTGCAAGGAGGCGAGGGGGAGTTGCATTTCTGATTAAGGGGAGTACCACAGCAGTAATCAGAGATAAAATAATTGATGGATCACCCAATGAGGCTTTGTGGGTGGAGTTAAGAAATAGGAATGGAATGGTGAGGTGTTGGGGTTAATATAGGCCCCCAAAATTTCAACAGGAATGTGAGTAACAAATATGCAGGGAGAGAGGGGAGACCTGCAGGAGCAATAGGGTATTCATACTAGGGGATTTTAATTTTTCCAATAGAGACGGGAACGGCCGGAGCATTCAGGGACTTGATGAGATAGAATCAGTTAAATGCATCAGGAAAAATTCCTCAAGCAGTATATAAGAGTGTCCTACTCGGGAAGGAGCAAAACTCGAAGTTTTCTTTGGAAATCGGTCTGGACAGGTGACTGAATTAATAGTGGAGGAGCACTTTGGGATCAGTAACCATAGTTCTATTAGTTTTCATATAGTTATGGAGAGGGACAAAACTGGTGCACAGGTTCATGTTCAAACTTCGGGCGTGGCTCAGGTACAGGCAGCTGGGATCAAGGGAATCCCTGGAGATATATAAGAGATGCAGGAGTTCACTGAAGAAAGAAATCAGTCGGGTGAAAAGGGGACAAGAAAGAGCCTTGGCTGAGAAGATAGGAAGAATCCAAAAAGGTACTTAAATATATTAACAGAAAAAGCAATAATTGGAGAGAAAATAGGGCCCATCGAAGACCAATGTGGACAACTATGTGTGGAACTATAAGAGATGGGTGAAATCCTCAACGAATATTTCTACTCTATGTTTACCGTCGAGAAAGACATGATGACTTCAGAACTTGAGGAAGTTAGTAGTGATATCTTAGGGACAATCCATGTCATAGTAGAGGGGATTTGGACGTACTAGAAGGTTTGAAAGTGGATAAATCTCATGGTCCTTACCCGATATATCCAAGAACACCTCAAGTGGCTCCAGAAGGATTTCCGGCGACCCTGGACTATAATGTTGATCATCACTGACCACAGGGGACGTCCCAGAAGACTGGAGGGTAGCAAATGCCATTCCCTTATTGAAGGAGAGCTGCAAAAAAAGCCTTGGAACTACAGATCAGTAGGTTTAACATCCGGGTAGGTAAGTTACTTGAGAAGGTTCTGAGGGATAAGACGTATATGCATTTAGAAAGACAGGCTTTGATTAGGAATCGTAAGTGTGGCTTTGTGCGAGGAAGTTTGTGCTTGACAATTTTCTTAATGTAATTGAATGACGTGACCAGGAAGATTGACTTGGGTGGGGCAGTAGACGTCGAAACATGTAATGTTGGAAAAGCACAGCAGGTCAGGCAGCATTCGAGGGGCAGGAGAATCTATGTTTCGGACATCAGCCCTGCATCAGGAACGTCCAAAACATCGATTCTCCTGTTTCTCTGATGCTGCCTGACCTGCTGTGTTTTTCCAGTATCATACTTTTCGACACTAATCTCCAGCATCTGCAGAGCTCACTTTCTCCAAGATTTAGTCAATATAGATTTCAGTTACAGCAGAACAGAATGAGGCCTTTCAACCCCTGGAGCTTGATGTACAATTACAGGAGGAGGCCAATAAACCCCTCGGGCGTATAAAACTGTAACCAGATCATACAGCACCAGTATCCAGTTACACAGCAACAGGATCAGTCTATTCAGCTACTTGAAGTCGGTAACACAGGAAATGGAAGAGGCCACAAACTGACTGGGCTACGTGGTATACTGGAATAAAACCAGGCTACATAGCCCATCAGACCTGCACTTCCATTCAGTAAGTCAGGGCTGATCTTCACTCGGCCACAATTTCTCTTTTATGCCCAATTCTTTGTGGCCCTCGACTCTCTGACGGTTCAAAGTCCACTGACACCCACTCACACCCCCCAAACATTTCAGTGATTTGGCCTCCCCAACTGTCTGGTCCCAACTGTCACTACTCCCTGAGAGAAGGAAACACTCCCCACACATATACCTTGGCCTATTGACATGGATAGAAGATATGAACACAGTGTAAAGTGACTGGCCCTGATATCATGGCAGTATTTGATTGAGCGAGATGTCAAGGAGACTGAACAAAATTGAACTTGATGGGAATCAGTTGTAAACTCCCCACTGGTTGAACCATTCAGAACACAATGGGGCTGGTGGACATCAATCCTCCCAGTCCCTGGATATCCCTATGGGCAATCCTCAGGGTAGCCTCTTCGGTATAAACATCTTCAGCTGCGTCATCAATGTCTTTCCCTCTGTCATACGATCAGGGGTGGGTATGTTCTGTGAAGATTATACAATGTTCAGAACAACGAATCACCTCCTAAGGTACTCAGGTATCAAATCTGGACAACATTCAGATTTACATTGTGCTGCTAATGTAAAGGTAATATTGATCAAAAGCACTGCTGGGCACTAAACATTTCCACGGTTAAAGGAAAGAGGAACCCCTTCAGGAACTCTAGCTGGTTTCACAGTAATATAAGAAAGCCATTCCACCCATCTGATCTGTTGGATAACAAGAGGCGCAATGCGTTCACTCACTCCTGCCTGTTACACAAGAAGACAATGTAAAAAAAACAGTCGATGTTGCAATCCAAAATACACACGCAGGAAGCTAGAAGAACAAAATAAGCAAGGCAGCATCAAGACGTTGAGAAGTGAATGCCTTGGATATAACCATTCATCAGGACTGTGGATGGGAGTAAGTGGGTCTATCGATAAAGTGGCTGGTGAGGGAGGAGTGACGAGTTGGGGGATACGTGAAAACAGATCAAGGGTATCACGGGGTTGGTGATGGGATGGCTGAGTCCAGTTGCTAGCTAGCTGGACAAAAGCTTGCTCAGAGGAATGGAAGGGAGGGGAGGGTCTGGGAAAGGAGTCGGGGGATTGGAAGGGAGGTTATTTGCAATTGGAGAATTCAATGTTGAGTCCCCGGGGTGTCGGTTGCACAGGTGACACAGATATGATCTTGTTCTTCCAAATCATGGTTTGGTTCGTTGTGGCAATGGAGGACGCCAAGGATGGCCATATTGGAAAGGGATTGGGAAAGAGAATTGAAATAGGAATAATTTAGCTAGGATGACTACTACATTTTAAAACAGACAAAAACTTTATTCAGAAAATTACACAATGAAACACAAAGAACAGAATTAAGAATCACGACAGAATTCAACCTATTCAACTAGACTTAATTATGCTGTTCCGAGCATACACAACTGTCCCAATAATCAAACTCCACATAAGAACCAGTACAAACGGAACATATACTTCCAGGTTGAAATTGAAGGCCAGAAAAGAGAGAGAGTTCCCAGATGAACTTCCTATTTCAAAACTCAACTGAAAACTGCTCAGCTCAATTCAGCTCAGCAAGTTCAGCTAAAATAGCTCACCACTCTCCATTCCTTATATTTATAAAGCATGACCACTTTGGCCTGAAGTCTCATCTGTTTCCATATAAACAAAAGGCCTCTAAAAATCCTTTTCATTTCTGTACCAAACCAGACTGATAGGAGCTTGGCCCCGTTTTATTGTCCTTGCGAAAGAAACCAAGGATAGAGTCTCCTTGAGCCAAGAAACGACTTTTTGACAAATAAGGGACTTGCTTTGTGACATGTCTCCCCCCGCTAACAAAAAGAAGCATCAATGCTAAAAGAGGGCTGCATTTTTAACCCTTCAAACCCAGTTAGTAGTCTCAAAAGCGACAGATACACTATGCTAACTGTAAACATTCAAACATGCACAAACCCTTTCAAATTCAGGCTGTGGTACACCCACCACTGAACACATCTGTATCTCATTCGCGTCTCAATAACTCATCAGCTTTCATGCTTTCGCGACCTTCCACATGCACAATTGTCAGATTGAATGGCTGCAACAAAAAGCTCCATCTAAACAATCTGGCATTTTTGTCCTTAGTTTTTCCCACAAATGGATTGTGATCAGTGCATACGATTGTCTCAGATGCATTGCTGGATATATAAACACAGTTATGGTGTAATACTAACACTAACTTTAAAGTCTTTTTCTCCACCGTTGAACATTTCTGTTGATGAACGTTCGACTTCTCAGAATAATACCCGATGGGTCTTTCTATTCCTTCATCATCCTCCTGCAGGAACACCGGACCAATACGCATATCACTGGCAACGATAGCCACCTTGAAAGGCTTCGTGTAATCTAGTGTAGCTCATTCTGGGAGCAGTGTTAACACAGTGTTTAGGCTGTAAAATGCCTTTTGACAGTCCTCTGTCCACTGAGAGTTCTTGCCCTTGACAATTTGGTGAGTGGAGCAGCAACACTGCTT
Source organism: Hemiscyllium ocellatum (assembly GCF_020745735.1). Lineage (NCBI taxonomy): Eukaryota > Metazoa > Chordata > Chondrichthyes > Orectolobiformes > Hemiscylliidae > Hemiscyllium > Hemiscyllium ocellatum. Next base: position 3,295,252 of record NC_083421.1, on the reverse strand, counting down.
AGAGTTTGGCACAAACTTTCGGTAATATCCAGTAAACCCCATGAACCGTAGTACTGCGTGTTTCTTTTTGTCGACGGTGTGAAACATTCCCCAACTACTTTCGTTTTCGTATCTCATGGGGCCATTTGTCCATGTCCAATAACGTGACCCAGGGACGTGGCTTGGGCTTTCGCAAATTCACTTTTAGCTAAGTTTACAACCAAGCATGCCTTCTGAAGTTGATCACACAAGTCTGATAACTGCTGTAATTGATCCTTCCATGAGTGACTAAAAACCACCTGGTCATCAATGTAGACCACACAGTTCGGTCATCAAGCAATGACCGTATTATCAGTCTCTGGAATGTGGCTGGATTGTTTTTCATACAAAATGCCACAATTTGAACTGATATAGTCCATTTGGTGTTATGAAAGCCGAAATTGCCTTTGCTTTCTCTGACAGAGGTCCGTGCCAGTAGCCTCTGAACAAATCCAACTTAGAAATGTAAGTAGCTTCTCCCACTTTTTCGACACAGTTCTTCAAACATGGAATTGGATCTGCATCAATCTTTGTAATGGCATTGACTTTGTGATAGTCCACACATGACCGTTGGGTACCATCTGGCTTTGGTACCATGCCTATATGTGAACTCCAGTCACTGTAACTCACTTGGATTATGACATATTGGAGTGTGCGCTCTATCTCCTTCTGAACCTGTGCCAATTTTGGGGAGTCATGCCCATAAGGATGCTACTTAATCAGAACAGCATCTACTGTGTCTACATCAAGCACAATTATGTTCGTACTTCCCAGTTTATTGCCGCATATCTCTCCACAAGATAGTAAAAACACTTTCAGGTCACTTTTCTTTTCTTGTGTAAGGTAACTCAATAATTTATCCCAATTTTTGACAGCTTCCTCATTCTCCAATTTGATTTGTGGAATGTCCAATTCAGAATCCTCTGAACTTGATTCTTCCTTCTGTGCTGTAATCATTAACACCTTCTCCTCTTCCTTTCCTTCCCTGTCAAAATACCTTTTGAGCGTATTCACATGACACACTCCGTGAAATCTCATCCTGTCTGGAGTCTGTATCAAATAGTTCACCTCATTCAATTTCTTCCCAATTTGATAAGGTACGCCAAAACCTGCTTTTCAAGGTTCAACTGTTACTGGAAGTAACACCAATACTTTACTCCCAATTGCAAAATTGCCAATTTATGATTTCTGATCCACTTCCTGTTTCTTTGAATGCTGCAATACTTTTAAATGCTGTCGAACCAACTCTCCAACTCTTGTTAATCGTTCCCTAAAATTTGACACATCATCCAAATGGATGGTCTCTGAATTCTGACTTATTAATTTCTCCTTAACGAATGTTAATGGTCCTTTTACTGTATGCCCACAAATTAATTTAAATAGACTGAATTCGGTCTATTCATTCTGTGCATCTGTGATCGCAAATAGTTCAAAAGGAATATCCTTATTGCAATCATCTGGATAACCCTGACCATAAAACCTCAACATGGTCTTCAGTGTTTGATGCCATCTCTCTCATACTCACTGTGATTCCAAATAGTACGCAGTAAATTTGAATTGCTTTATTCCCAAGTTATCCATCATCGACTTGAATAGTTCGGATGTGACGTTTGATCTGTCTGGATCTCTATTGGTAGTCCGTACCTAGTGAAAAAATAAGCATTTTTCTACAACTCCTTTAGCTGTGATGCTGCATAATGGGTCTGCCCCTGGAAATCTAGTCGACACATTCATGATTGTTAATAAATATTTATTTCAACCTTTTGTTTGAGGTAGGGGCCTACACAATCTATCAAGACTCTTGCGAAAGGTTCCTCAAATGTTGGAATAGGTATTAAAGTTGCAGGTTTTATTATTGTCTGTGTGACATGTTTGAGACATCTGGCAAAATTCAACTACATCTTTGTGTAGTCCAGGCAAGTGAAAGTATCTTTGTATTCCAGCCTGTAATGTCCTAACCCTGAAATGATCTCCAAGTGGTAGCTCATGTGCCACTCGCAGCGCCTCCTTTCTATACCCAACAGGAAAAACAATTTGAAGAATTTCTCTCCACGCCTGATCTGCTTCAATGTACGCTGATCTCCATATCCACATTAAGACATCATTTGTTAAGTAATAACACACAGGAATGCATTCATTCTCTTTCTTGCTAAATGTTTTTTGATATCACTTTTGTAACTCCTCATCTTTCTGCTGTAATTCAATCACCTTAGCAGAGCTAAAATGCTTTCATGTTTTCATACTTGCTCCTTCTGTTCTACTTATCTCGTCAAAAAGAAACTTTCGGATAACTCTATGTCAGCTTCCTTATCTCTGCCTTTATCCTGTTTCTACCTGCGCATTTGTGATCTTCTGATGACGTAATCTGGGAAAATTCCTGGATAAACATTCTCCAGGTCTTCAGTTGCTTGCATCTCCACTGGCTTTTCAACTAGAGTAGGCAGCACACCTACCAGTGAATCAGCTATAATATTTGCATGGACAATTTTTATTCTTGGAGCTGAGAGTTAGGGATCCAGTACTCCTACCACACATTCTCCGCTCTTCTCTGGACTCCATCGCCTCACTTTACATAACTGAGCACTTTTTGCCTCACTTTGAATTCCTGTTCCCAGCACATTTTCTGGCAATAGTCTCTCAAGAGTTCATAAAGCCTCACCCCTCAGCATTAAAGACTGAAAATATCCTGTGTCAATTAATATTGGAACCTCCTTACCAATTACTCCTGGCCTCTGTGAATAAACTTTACCCTTCCATGTAGTTTTTTACGCAGATTTAGCATGTCCACTGATCATCCTAAACACTCTGAGGCAGTTGCCTAACTCCCCCTATGCTTTTTGTTACTAATTCCAACGGAACTTCCAGGCTTGTCTTGTTATCCTACAGCTGGAGTTCTCCCAGCTCACCAACACTGAATTTGTGTGGCCCACTTTATTACAATGAAAGCACCATAGTATTTAAACTTCTTTGTCCCCTTCAAGGTTTTCTTTATTACCGTGGTAAATTATCCTTACATTCTACACAGTGATCTACATTTCCCTTTGCACGTGAGGATATCTCTTTGCTCCAATTTCTGTCCCTCAGAGACCAGAACTGGTTCTGGAAAGCAAATCAATTTTATGGACCAGTTCATAATCATCAGCCATTTCAGCAGCTAACCTTGCTGTTTGCACTCTCCGCTATTCCACCTGAGTTTGCACTACCTGAGGTAGTGAATTTTTGAATTCCTCCAAATTATAACATCTCTAGGGGCATTATAGCTTTGCCTGAATTTCAAAGCTCTTATCCAACTATGGAAATTAGTCTGATCCTTACAAACTCAGTGTAGGTTTCACCAGGATCCTCTTTAGATTCCTGAAAGGTTGCCTATGTTGACTTAAAGTTTTTTTAATCTCTTCAAACTCCCCAGATCCCTCCTTTGATAGGGATGTGATTACCTCACCAGTCCTACCTACAAGTTTCGTTTGGATCAACAAAACCCACATTGCCTCTGGCCACTGCATTTGTTGAGCCAACTATTCAAATGAGACGAAAAGATCATCACATTCTTCTCATCAAGTTGAGGCAATCCTTGAACATGACAAACCAATTCTCACTAGGCTTCTGATTACCAGGGGTTGCTCATCCGCACTCTCTTCCTTACTAATCCCATCCTTAGCTGTTATCTCCAGTGTTTAACACTGACTTCCCTTTTTAAGTGTCAGGTTTTGCTATTCAAAAGCTCTCTCTTTCTCTCTCCCCTGCTGCGTTCTCTTTTGCCATTCTTTCTTTTTACTCTCTGTCTGCTGCTCTCTCTTTTCCCCCTTCTTCTGCATTTTATTGAAAGTCAGATGTTTCATTTTGGCTGTCCTTTCCTTACGTCTCGCCGCTAACTCAAGATGTTTCATTTGCAATTGAATTCTTCCCATCTCTATAGATTCGGATGGTTTCTCCAGCAAGTTTAATTGACGAGCTACTGCTGTAATTTCCTCTCCGTTCCTCACAGAAGCAGTCAGTTCCAATTACAAATTGGTCTTATTCACTTGTCGTAAAATATCCAAAGTCACTGCATGCACACCGAGGAAACATTTGGCGACTGAAATAGCCATTACTATTCGAGGCTTTGTCAACCCAGTCAAATGAATACACGAACTAAAGACACTAGCACCTCCCACTCGCTGATGAAAATCTAGCAATGAACCCCCCAGTCTGTTATGGACGAGGCTAGACCACTCAAAACATTCTTAAGCAAGCAGCCCAGAGCACAACTTTGCAGTTTGTTTTGGTAATTATCCAATGAAAATTACCCTGAGTAATTTTGCTCGGGTGACGACTAGATTTTAAATCAGAGAAAAACGTCATTCACAAAATTACACAATGAAACACAATGAACAGAATAATGAACCCCTACAGAATTCAACTGATCCAGCTAGACTTAATTATGCTATTCCAAATACACACAATAGTCCCAATAATCAAACTCACTTGAAATAACGTCAGAATGGAATGCATGTTTCCAGGTTGAAGCTAAATGGCAGAAAAGAGCCAGAGTTTCCACACAGCTCCCAGTTGAAAGTCCCAGTTCAAAACTCAACTGAAAACTGCTCAGCTCAACTCAACTCAGCTAGCTCAACTAAAAGAGGTGATAACTCCCCGTTCATTAGACAAGTCACTTCGAAAGCATGACCACTTTGGCCTGTAGTTTCATCTGTTTACATATAAATAAAAGGCCTCTGAAAATCCCTTTTATGTCTGTACCAAACCAGACTGATCATAGCCTGGCCCCGTTTTACAGATGCCCTGAAAAACATCAAGGACAGAGTCTATTTGAACCAATGAACAGCTTTTAGCAAAAAAGAAGGATTTGTTTGTGACAGAGAAGATAGACTAGTGTTCTGTATGGAGGTCAGAATCTGGTGGGAATGGCTAATCCTGTCAGAGTGTGGCTGATGACAGATTTGTGAACAACATGACATTCAATGCAAGGTCACACACCAACTGTACATCCAGACGGAGATAGTTCATTCAGAACCTGGAGCTCTCTCTCTCAACCAACATGGGGGCTCCATAGAGCTCTGTAAATTATCATAGAGTCATAGAATCGTATAGCATGGAGACCGGCCCATTAGCACAAACTCGTTCATGCTGATCAAAAGGTCCATCCATGCTAACCCCATTTCCCTGCTCTTGGTACATATCCTTCTAAACCTTTTCTATCTATATATTTGTCCAAATGTGAAGGCACATATCATGGACACATGGTATATCTAATGCTATACGTGTTTTGTTTTGGAAATAATGAGTGTTGATTGATAACATTTCAGTGTTAATGCAATCACGTTTTTATTCTTTTTGTAGCGTTACAGATTAAACTCTCATTTCCTTCACACTCTCCTCATGGTACCATCACTGCAGGGAATTGTCTGGTGAAACTCCATTACACCATCTCTCTGTAGCAAGGATATCATTAATTATAAATGAAAGAAAATACTGCCTCAAGTACACTCCACAACTGCAGGACGGTGTCTTCACTCTTCGCTGAAAATGTGTTGCTGGTTAAGGCACAGCAGGTTAGGCAGCATCTCAGGAGCAGGAAATTCGACGTTTCGAGCATAAGCCCTTCTTCAGGAATGTTATACTTTAATCATTTTGCAATGAACGATACGACAAATTATTGTGCTGATTACTTGCTGAGTCATAGAGTGATAGAGATGCACAACATGGAAGCAGATCCTTCGGACCGACCCGTCCATGCCGAGCAGATATCCCAATCCAATCTAGTCCACCTGCCAGTACCCCACTGCTCCATTGGAATCCTGTTAGTGCCTCATGATCAAGGACATCCAGTTCCTTTTCACCAAGAGCACTTCCCATCATCTCGCCTTCTCATAAATACAAAATGAGAAGGATTCCACTTTTTGCCAATCATTTATTTGCCTTATGAAGCAAAGTCACACCAACAACAACATCACTATCGCCATTGGAGTTGATTGGAGATACTGAGGAGTCGAGTATCCAGCTGTATTATCTCTGAGTATGAATCCAGGGAATCAGGTAATTATCCAGACAACGGATCCGAATCCCACAACGGCAAATGTTGGTAATTGAATTCAATAAAATATCAGTAATTAAGAATCAAATGAAACAATGAAACCATTGTCGATTGTCCTACCTGGCACCCTCATACCGTTCAGGAAAGGAAATATGCCTTCTTCAGCTGGTCGGGCTTACATGTAATTCCGGACCCACAGCAATGTGGTTAACTCTCAGTTGCTGTTTGAAATGGCCAAGCCAGTTATAGCACTCACTTCAAAGCCTCAAAGAGATGAAACCGCATGGACCTCAGCACTGACGACTTACAGCCCACGGACTGCAGTGGGTCAGGAAGGCAGCTCACCAACACCCTCTCAAGGACAATGAAGAAAGAGAATTAAATACTGGGCCAGCATCCCATTAATATATAAAAGACGATGATCACACACAGGAAAAAGAGAAAAACAGACATAAATAATGTAAAACAGGGACTTTGACATATACCTTTCATGGACATTATTATCAGTAATATGGGAACAGGAGATACATAAGTAAGGTTTAATTTCATTTTTTATTTCCATCCCAGCTGATCATCAACAATCTCTTTGCTTCTTTCTCTCCATCTCTCTCTTTCTCCATCTATTCAATTCAGTCCTTCTCCCCTTCATAACAGATGTCGTTGTCACCGACATTGATCACGCTATTTCCCAACTGTGTTCGTTTCTGATGTATGATCATTAGAATCGAATTGCCAATTCTATTTTTCTCTCGACCTGAGGGGGCTGCCAAATCTGCTCAGTTTGTCTGGCACTTTCTCGTTCTTTATTGTTTCTGATCTGTTGTACGATTCTTTGCTTTATTTAACCTTTAATTTTGTTATTACTTGGAATGTCTGCATCGCTGACAGGGGCAGCATTTTTTGACCTAACCAAATGTCATTTACTGTGCGGTCATTCTTTCAGGCAGTACAGAACCAAGCACATTGCTGTGGGACTCACATAAATCTTAAGCCAGACCAGATAATAACGCAAGTTCTATTTATCAAAGTACATTTGTGAAATAGATAAACGTATGGGCAAACTGCTGGAAATATTATGGTTGTTATTTCCAATTCCTGTCTTTTGTATTTACTTTCTGACATCCTCTGTGGTAGGATGTGGAATAGCATCTTTCTGTGTGATAACCTGTGCATCTGAATTACATTTCTTCCGACATTATTGCGCTGAGAGAGTGTTTCTGTCATTAAGTTATTTTAGAGACAAGAACAAATTTGCGATCGAAATATTTGTCTTAAAGGAGAAGTGTAACCATAACGTCTGAATTTTACCAAAGCATAGATAATGGTTTATTAAGCGTCAGCGTTGAAGCCAAGATGGTTACTGTGCATATAACCGAGCTGGTAGTGGATAGGTTTTGTGATGGACAGAATACCGAGACACAAATGAATTTTATTTATTTAAATTCGGTATTGTGAACAGTCTCGTTCTAAGATGTTTGTGAGGGCGGGGATGTGGGCGGTTCTGAAATTTCTGGGTAATCAATGGAATTTGCATTTGAAACTGAAGATAATAGTTTCCGTCTTTGTCAAATATAGATAACAGAAATAGCAATGAAGTTCTCCATGGTTCAAGAGATTAATAAAAGGATAGAGATGAAGAAACCTACCAGGAACACCAACAATAGCGAGGATAGGATAGTAACCCGCCTGGATAATCAGCAGTGCACCCCTTATCCGATCGTATAATGTTGACCAAGACGAGGAAAACGAGGAAAGACCCTCGGATAAACTCCTGTCCATTGTTGCAGCATTCCAGTCGAATGTTCTCAGATTCTGATCCATGAATGGATCATTCCGGACTATTCTCAGATGTTTAAATCTACTTTTTCTGTCTCTGCAGCTGCTGATCCCATTGAGCGCTGGAGTTAATGCATCTGCTGCTACAATGGCATAAACCATTGCAAGAGGCCCCTTACTAATAGTAAACAGAAAACATCCAGTGACATAGCTAGGATCCATGGAGACTGGAATCAATCACAGTCACTGAACAAACAGCTCCATTTAACCCCTTTCAGTATGGTTCCTTCAGTTCACAAAAACTACTGGACTGGATTGAATGTTGGCACCTTTGGCTATTGATCACATTTCCCATCACCCATTGCTCTCATGAAGTTAGTAGTGAGGGAGAATGATGCATGTTTTCTTATCGCAGTCTAGATGATTCTGCTGCGTTGTCCATTTGCAATACTGTAACCGGCTGAACCTCGCACCACGACCACCCTCAAAAACCACAATCAACATGCTGTTACCGTGCAGATCTCTCCCCGACTGGAACAGGCACCAGCCAATATGTTTACAGTGGATATATTTGCACTCCAATACATAGGAAATGTGAATTTGCCTGGGCATTCCTTTAATTGGTAAATAAGGCAATTTTGTATCTTCAACATTCAATGTGCTTTAGCACTTTTTAAAATATAAACTCACAAACACCTTAACACACTTTATTAAGCACAAGTTTCTTCATATTCTCCTCATGGTGACATCATGACAGGGTTTAGTCTGGTGAAACCCCTTTGCTGATTAAACCTGTACCCAATACATCTAACAGTCTCTCAGCTAAACACTATCATTGGGAAAGATACATTTACTCTGGTACTTTAATCATTTTGCATGACCAGCCACATATCATTTACTTCCTGCTGTGTAAAAAATCTATTTGTGACTTATGCCCAAGCACATCCAGGTCTGTTTCAACAACAGCATTTCCCAACCTCTCACTATTTAATGAACATAAATGTGAATGATGATATTTGTTGTTCATATCTGAAATATCTTGCAAAGAGCTATTGGCCAAACATTGATCCTTCTGATACCCCAAAGCCTTCACTCCAGATAATTATGCTACTCTCTCCATTCCCTCGATTATCCAACTTTTAATACATTCGGTGTATTCCACCCCTCCCTACCCATGGACTCTAACATTCTCTACTCACCTCTGTTCAACCATGTCAACCGTCTTTTGAAAATTTAAATACTTCATTTCCACTGGTCACAACGGACAACCGCCACAATATCCAACAGGTTTATCAAAGATCAAGATCATTTCGCCTTCCTGAATCTAGATTGATTCTTCCGAATCCTGACATTATTTTCCAAATGTCAAGTTGTCACATTCCTTACAAAAGGTTCCAATGTTTTTCTTACAGCTTACATCAAGCTAACCACTGTTTAGTTTGTTGTTTGCTCTCTGCGTCCTGTTTTAAATATTTAGGTTTACAATCGCTGTTTTCCAGACTGGAGGATCCTTTCCAGAATTTAACCAGCTTTGAAGAATAATCAGTAATTTGTTCACTAGCTCTACTGCCACCTCCTCAATACTCTGGGAAATAGAACATCAGATGCAGCAATATACCAACCATAAATTCAGTCAGGTTTTGAAAGATATACCTTTTATTAATTCTAATTTCCTGCTGTTCCCCATTTTCACCAGTCGCTCTCTTCCCCTGTATTTCTGGAAGTTTCTTTCTGTATCTTCCTCAGGGAGATGGACACAATATATTGCTCTCAGCGGACAGATGGGTTCTGTCAGCCAGTGAATATATTGGACGACTGCACTCCAGTGATGATGGATATGTTACTCACTCCTGCCTGGAAAGTTCCAGAATTAATCCAGTTTAATTCATGGTGAACATCAGCACAGTCCTGTCACTGGTGTGAGGCTACACAGTATACTGAAGGAGGGGACACAGCTCAGTGACCACCTCAATTTTGGTTTCATACCTGAAACCTGCTCCAACTTAAAAAAATGTCCCGGGAAATCGAAGGAAAGATAATGCACTGTCCTGCACCACCCTATTTATAGAAAACGGTCAAGATAACAGCTGAGGATAAAACGCTCTCTGCTCAAAATTGTATTTCATAACAGGACAAGTGTTTACAAGCAGTGTTTGGCTGAATACAATAAAGTGAGACAAAGTGAAATAGCCAGAATTACTAATTGTGATTGGATATAAAATAAGTGCATATTTTTGCAGGAACCCAGGGGGTTGAATGGCTGAAAGTTCCTAGACCTGAAAATGGGAATTCTTTGGAACACTACCTGAAATTCATATTAAATGTGTGTGTGTGTGAGAGAGAGAGAGAGAGAGAGATCGCAGGTACCGCACTGAGCTGGGTGGTGAGCTCAGACCATGCTCAGGCCTCCTCTGGGAAGAGAATGGACACCCAATACTAGCCCATTCTCTTAGGACCTCTGTGCCCCTGTTGAAAAATCGTGGTGTTCCCCTTATCTCTCATGCTCGGGGTCACCTGTGCAGGGTGGCTCCAAACTGAGGAAGTACAACAATGTGCCCATTGGCCTTTGAAAGATGGCACAAGTGTCAGTGATCATAGAATAGCCAGAGTTATCAGTGCGAGGGTGAGTCCCTCCAGCCATGTTGGGTTGGAGAATTGGGGTGGCATTGAATGCGAGGAACACTATGAGATTGAGTGGGTAGTTAATGTGGTGAATTCGATAAGATAGCACCATGAAACTAGTTCAGTCTGGTACAGACAATCCCTCTGTCACACTCAATAAAAATGTCACTGAGACAAACTATTGTTAGATACAGCCCAATGAGTCGAAGACTCTGATGAACCCACACCCAAAGTTGCAGAACAAATGTTCATCTAAAACTCTCCCTCGTCTTTATTGACGCCAATATCCCCTTCACCTATCATTCCTAGGAATACTGGGTCATGTTGCAGGATGCTGTCGCAATGTCCTCATTTCAGCATTCTGAAACCTGTGATTTTACATGAAATTGTCTCTCAATCTCCCTTTCGCTTTTTCCCCAAAGTCCTTTTGATTTTGTTGGTAGTTAAACTGATATCCCCGCCATCTCTCTCTGGCAGGAACTAAGGAATACTGGCTAGGCAATAAGGACTCTGTATCAGAGTGATCATGTAACTAGATGGCAATTCAGAGGCACGGGCTGTGACTCCAAGGCAGTGTTTAAAATCCTACCACAGCCGATGACAGAGCTTAAATTCGAATGACAAAAATTGGAATGAAACCTAATTTCACTCATGGAAACCAGAAACCGTTAAGATTTATTTTCATTATTTCCCTAATAGCTCAATGGCTCAATGATTTAATTTTCCTATCCTGTGGAAAAGATCTTGGCCTGTCACCCTGACCATGCCTCCCCTGATTTTGTAAATTTCTATAATGTCACCCCTCAACCTCCTACTCTCCATCTGATACTAACTTCAAGAACAAGCATTGCAAGTTAAGCACTGTAAATTTGAAACAATGTTAAAAGTGACGGGTAAACAGCCCTCGGCCCAAACATCGTGCTGTCATTTGCTTTCTTCTTTATGTTGCAATACTAAGGCAGCATGAAAATCTTACTAGTGCCAATAAGCCGGCAAGCATCTGAATTCCTTTGTCTGATTCCTGTGATGATTTCTACAGTGAAAATGTATCTCAGGCCAGATCTATGTAATTCTACATCTTCAACATTCTCCCTCCTGGCCTCTATATGGCTTTATGTGGTTGTGTTTTCTTTATCTTACACTCAGTAGAGAGAACCCCTATCCTCATTCTCATCTTAATTTAAACTCATTTTATATCATATTCTCGTTCACCACAGCTAAAAGCCTGTTCTTCTGTTGTCACACCCTCTGTTCCCTGTCACGTACCCCCACCTCTAGCAAGGAACTAAAATGCCCAGTTTCCAATCCTTTTCAGTTCTGAAGACGTGTCCACTGGACCTGCTTAGTTTATTCAGCAATTTGTGTTTTTCAACATTATCCAAAGACGTGTGTTAAATCTGCTCAAACGCCCTGTCCAGCACAGAGCGCTGTACATTGGGAAGTGAACAAAAACGCAAAGTGCACAGGTTAATTGGCTCTGAAACGACATAAGGCTGGCATCACTGACATGACAGAGGCCTTAATAATGGTCAGGGAGAAAAAGAGAGGAAAAAATATTCACTTCAAACATAGAAGATGGTATTACTGGAAAGAAAATGATTCAGATTAATATGTTAAAGTCTCTGAGTAATGTAACAAATTGGAGGTGTGACATCAGGGTGAGACCCTCAGCAGAATGAGATTATGAAACTGGATGTGTTTGCACATCAGAAACCAGGTTAGGTCACTGAGTACAGGGCTGATGGGTGAATGAGTCTCGGTGTAAACTGGGGGAAAGTCTGTCGAATTGATTTGCAGATATTGCAGCTCACACTGGGTTATTATGTGATGTTGTAAATTACAGCAGCAGCAGCAGCAGCAGAATTGCATTCAAACACAATCCATAACCTTCCCCCCAGGATAATCCACCAGTCTACCATTATCATCAAGCCGAGTGATGGTTCAGTGCCGAGTGTGGGTGAACATGCCAGAGTCAGAACCATGTGTATCGAAACCTGATGACAATCCACTAAAGCTACTGCACTTGACTGGTTACATTATAAACAGCAGAACTACCATGTCATGGAGAGGGTGAGATGATCCCACGACAAACTGATATGATCGAAACTCTGCAGTCAAGCCACATCCAGTCATCAATGTCGATGGACTATTAAACAACTTACAGGAGGAGAGGGCTCCACAAATATCCCTAGCCCTGTACTTCAGTGTGCAGGACAAGGTTGTAGTATTTGCACCATCCTGAGCCAGAAGTGTTGAGTCGATAATCCACCTCACCCTCGCCATGATGCCCACAGAATCACAGATGCCAATCTTCAACCAAATCGATTCGCTGCACGTGACATGAAAAACGGCTGAACACAGAAGATATGACGACGGCAATGGGCCCGGACCCCATTCCTGAAATACGAATGAAGATTGTCCTGCACAACAAGCCTTGTCCTTGGGGAAGCTGCTTCAATCCAGCTCCAACTCCGACATCTGCCTGGTCAAGTGTAAAGTTCCTCAACTATATCCAATCCCATAACAAGGGAATGACTAAAGTCTGACCATTTACCACGCCCTCAGTCCCGTCACGATTATCACATTGGTGGGAGTTCTTTTTGGCAGAGCTGTCATACAGCACAGAAATAATGTGCTCAATGTGGTTTCTGATAGGTCCCCATGTGGAGGTGGTGCTGTTGTGGAAATGTCACTGGATTACTGATCCAGACCGGGATAATGCTCTGGCAGCCGGTGGAAGTTAAAAACAATTCACAAAATATCGAGACAAAAACTCTGGTGCCAGTAATATTGACCTTGAGTCTAATGTCCATTGTAAATATCTGTTCCTTCCCCAATGTACTTTCAGGAAGTGTATCTCCCGTGCTTCGTGGTCTGGCCTACAAGTGTCTCCAGACACACAGACATGTGTTAAACTCTACAATGGTCTCTGAAACGGGCAAGCAAGATACTCAATTGTATCAAATTGCTCTGAGTTCTTAAAGGATGAAACCAGACAGAACACGGCAACAAGTTTGGTTTTGGAAAAGGGAACGGGAAACACAGTCCTGTCGACCAGACAGATGATGCCTTCCTAATGTTTGAGAGCTTGTGACAACAATGACAGAGCTTTCCCCCAGACTGCACAGAAACATCAGGAAGGTAGCAAGGTATTAGACACTTCTGGCTTTCCTTGTTCTAGCTCATGGAGACAAGTTCACTTTTATAACCCTAGTTAATACATTCTTCAGAAGCTCATCAATTCATGTCTTATGCTGCTCAATGATTGACCGTCCAACTCATACAATCTCAGAAACATTGGCTCTGTATTGTCATAAATACAGCACGATCTACATTAGTTTCAATTTCCAAAATGAGGCCCATAGCCATGTATGTTATGGCATTTCCAGGGCACGACCACGTATTTATTAACGGTTGTGAATTTACCTGCCCTCTCAGGAAGTGCATTCCTGACCCCAACGGGCTCTGGATGAAAACCAATTGTCAAATCCTCACTAAACATCAAACCCTTCACTTTAACATGGTACTCTCTTGTTCTTCGCCCTTTGACTGAAAGGAACAGCTCCTGTCTATCCATGCTGTCCATGCCCCTGGTAATCTTATCCTTCTGAAGTACATCCCTCTCAGCCTTCTTTGCTTCAAAGTAAACTACCCGAGCTGATGTACTCCATTAAATGGAACATCCTGGTGAATCTCTACTGCACCCTGCCCAGTGCAATCACATGCTTCCTGTTTTGTGGCTCCCAGAACTGTACATAGTATTCCATTTGGCCTCACCAAAGTTCCACATAGCTCTTCTAATCTGTGCCTTCATGAATAAAGGCTATGTTTATGGTCGCTATGCTTTGTCACCTTGTCCATTAACTTGTTTAATCTCATTCAGGGATGTTTCCAGCACCCTCTGAGCTTACTAGGACATTGCGTCCTCCCCTGTCTGGTTCCTTCTTCCAAAGTACATCACCTCATATTTATCAGGGCTACATTCCATCGGCCATTGATCCACCCATTTGATCATTCCATCTGTATCTTCCTGTAATATAAGGCCTTCCTCCTCACTGCCAACCAACCAGCCAAACTTTGTGTCAAACGCAAACTGATTTATCACACTCACCCTAAGCCCCTGCAAATTCACAGCTGCATCATTTATGAATGCTACAAACAATAAGGTTAAAAATCACACAACACCAGGTTATAATCCACTAAATTCGCACGCACAGCTTTCACAGCGCTGCTTCTTCATCGCGTGATTATGCTGTTCGAAATGTCGTGCTTAAATAAACAGTTGGACTATCATCGCGTGTACTGTAAATTTTTAACTTTGCCCAAACCAGTCCAACAATGGCATCTCCGAATCACAAATAAAATGGGACACAGCACTAATCCCTGTGGTACACGATTGGATACTGCTCTCCAGTCAAACAAACAGATTTCTACCAGCAGACCTTCTGTCTCCTACTACTAAGTTGATTTAGCTACAACTTGGCAAATTACTAATGAGTCCTACCTGTTCCCTGGTTATTCTGCTCCACTTGACGTACCTGTAGAATATCTGGGGATTCTTCCTAATCTTTCCTGCCAGCGGGCTTCCATGTCGCTGTGTTCGTCAGTCCCCTTCCAATGAAGAATTGCCTTCCAATTGCAGTCTGAAATGGTCTATCCTTTGCCTGCAATAATTTGCCTTAAATGTAGAGTAGACAGCCAGAGAAAAATCCTATTTATTTCCAACTTGTCATAGGTATAGTGACTTCTCTAAATTTCACTATGATCACCTCTCATTCTTTGAAACTGTAAAGAACACAGGCCGAATTCCCACATACGGCAATATCGCCATCTGAGGGATTAATCTGGAGAATGTCCATTGCACACCCTCCGTGGCCGTTATATTCTTTCTCAGATTGGGTCACCAACACTGGACTCAATACTCTATGTACAATTTCATGAGGAAGCTGGGAAACTGCTTCAGCATGACCTTCCAACAATGTTCTAATTATCTTAAATGAAGGCGAATCTGACTTTAACTTTTCACTTTTGTATATTCCTCCAATTACCATTCACATTACTTTATTTATGAATTCACTGCATGAGTTCTTATAAAAAAGCCTTCTGAAAATCGAAATACACCATTTCTATTTTGCAATAAACAAGTTGAAATCATTCTGAAGTTTGTCAAATATGAAGACTCTGTCAGACTCTGTCAGTGCATACTGATTCTCTCCAATGTTGCTGATAATTTCTAAATATCCAATATCAGATCCTACATAATAGGTTCCATCAGTTTACCTACAGATGTCAAGTTAATTGGTCTGAAGTTCTGCACAATATCTCTTCTTCCCTTTGCAGATGCTTGAATCCCTTCCACTTATCTCCAACGCTTGAAACACATTTACTAACTTCCAGCCTCGGCAGAATGTACAGGAAAATAAAACAGTCATCTACAGCACAATAAATGCGTCTATTGCTGATTTATTTCTAATATTTGATACGAAGGACAACTGGCTCATCAGACTTAGCAATGCTCAATCCAGCTGCAATACTACTATGCTAGCCTTGAACTATTACCTTGTTACTGATCTGAATTGACTTTATGTCTTTAGTTCCACAAGTTCCATGTGATCATTTGGTATTACTCAGCGATTTTAAGGATCTTCCTCCTTGATGACAGATGCAAAGGAACTGGTTATTTTCTTGGCCCCTTATAAAGCGTGTCTGGTCCTATTTAAATAATATGAGCCAACACCATTTCCAGTCTCAGCGCCAGGGTCATGGACAGAAATTGCAATCTGGTTTTAATAGGGAGATGGGCCTGTATGAGGCACATTCCTCAGGAACCTTCCGCATCTCAAGAATTAAGGAAATATTAGCTTCTCTCAAAGATGATAATAGGCAATCATATAGGAGTGATTGGGCATCTCTAACATCGGCCCTGACAGAATCCCTATAAACTCCTTGTAAAACACGCCCGGAGGACCATCAGGGCCAGGCGCTTTCTCACTCTGAAGTTGCCTTGCTGTATCCTATATTTCACGAAATGTCAAGGGGCCATTAAGGAGAGCAACCTGTTCCAAGGTTATTCCTGGGAGGACAAGGTTCTTAAAAAAGGTTTCAATTTTATACCTCCTGTTTTCACAACAGTCAAACCGATACAATTCAGAGTAAAAGCTCCGTAAAACCTCATTAATCTTTTTAGCACCGTATGTAAGGATCCCGGCGCTACGTCTGATTGCAGTAATGGATGGGGGAGCACACTTTTTCCGAGTCAGATATGCTAAATACTTCCCTGGACTATCCCCATATTCGATCACCCTTTGCCTAGCAAAGGCAAGTTCTTCCTTTGCGTTTTGTGTCAGTATTGAATTCAAGGCAGCCTGAAAGGCCGTGATCTGCTGTAGGTTAGATATCGAAGGCCGCGCAAAACGTACCGCCTCCGTGGCTTTCAACCACGTCTCAAGTAGACGCTGCTGTTCCTCCTCTGTCATTTCTGGCTAGCCGAATAGGAAATATCTAATCCCTAGCTAAGATTTTTGCAGTCTCCCATTGCATGGACAGACTACTAGCTATGCCCGAGTGGATAGTCAAGAATTCCTGAAAGTCCTTCAAAAAGTATTGCACAAATTTGGAATGCTTAAGGGGAAAAGGGCCCAATGCCAGTGCCACAAACCTAGCCCTTCACTCTTGGCCTTAACCTCCAAATAGATTGGTTCGTGATCAGCGATAGCTATATTCACAACTTTGCAACCCATAATAGAATCCAGAAGTGCGAGAGAGCCAGAAAGAGGCCAATCCTTGTGTGGCATCTTTGTTGGTTTGAAAAAAGGTGAAGTCGCACCCGGTAGGATGAAGACATCTCCAAATATCCACCAGCCCCCACTCCTCGCATAAGCCAACCACCTGCTTGGCCTGTGAAGAAATAGCTGGGGGCCCACAAGGCATCCTGTTCACTGTCAGATTCAAAAGAGGCATTATCTTTAGCATCGCAGATTGAAGATATACTGATGGCTATTCAAGCTGGTTACTATACAAACTTTGCTATAGCCGGTGTTCCTGGTAAGTCATTCGAGCTGTCTAGTGAAACGGTCTGAACTGAATTGATGCTCATGATATGTAAATTTTTGAAAAGTGCAAGTCAACGTTTTCATTTCCAATCAACGATTCCATTCCTTAGGAATTATAACTCGCAAATTACTCAAACAAATTGCTCATCAATATGCGAGAATGAAAGAAACTATTCTCAACCTCCTTGATTCACTCAGTAAGTCACTCAGTCTGTTGATTTAACTGAATTGATGCTGATAATATGTAGATTTTGGAAAGGTGCAAGTCAACTTTTTCAGTCCCAATCAAAGATTCCATTCCTTAGAAATAATAACTAGCAAATTATTATTTGCAAATTACTCCCCACGATGCGAGGATGAAACATACTGTCCTCAACCATCTTGATTCATTTTCTCCTGCACAGTTTACATCTCAATATCCTCCACACTCGCCAATCCTGTCCACTACCAACATTATGACATCCGGTCTTTTCCTCAGCCTCAGCGCAACTCCTGAATAAACCATCGTTTGTGCCTTTGCTAATTCCGGATGCATCTGTTTCAAGTCCCTTCTTACCACATGTCCATTACGAAACAATTGCACTTGGGATGCTAAACTTGTTCTCTGCACAGAATCTGAAAGATGGGAAGATAGTGTATGGTGGTCACATCATTGGCTCATAATCTAGAGCCACAGAATAATAATCTATGAATATCGGCTTGTCTCATGCTCTTTCGAGAAAGCAGTGGGTCACCCTTACCTGGTCGGGTCTCTGTGCGACTGCAAACCCACAGCACTGTGTTTTACTCTTTTCTGCCCTGTGGAACAGCTGAACTAACCACCCACTTCAAGATCGTCATAAGATGCTGCCCTGACCAGGTCTGCACACATCCCGAGATGGCAAATCAAAAGAAAGATCACTCCCTTCCTCTGCCTGTATCCCATATTCGAGCAGTTCATTTCCATTCAGGTAGGTGGCCATTCACTGTTTTAGGACCGTCAGTTGTGATTGATTCCCTCCCCTAGAGTGATGACCTTCTGAATTGGCACCTCCGGTGCAAGCTGTATTAATGTTTACCTACAGATGTAAAGATGTTTGAAATTCCAAATGAGTGACAGTGCATCGTAAATGAATAGTTTCCTATTTCACACAAAAGAAACGGAGCCAGCTAAGTGAGGGAACGGAATTCTTGCGATCAAACCTGAGAGTGTTGTTCAGGCAGTATTTGGGGCATTGTGGATAGATTTTCTCTCCTTTATAAGGAGTGATCTCCGTATCACAGGCAGAGTGAACAGGGTTCCACCAGATTAATGCCTGGGATGATGGCACCAAGAGGAGTGAGTGAAGGTTGATCTGTAGCGCCGTGAGAAAATGTGAGGTAATTGCATTGAACACTGGGTGGGATTGGCAATCACTCATTATATTCTAAACAGACAATGAGAATGTGATCAATTCCATGACTATTCTTTCACTCAGGATGCATGCTTGAGGATAGTTTGAGTGCCTGGGAGGACGTTACGCCCTCCTACCCCAACCCCCACATCTCACGGTGATTGACAGAGACAGAGAGTTCCAGGTTTTGAAAAAAACTCTCCCACATTAATACAGTGCACTTGGTGTGTGATCCTGCACTGAATGTCATATTGTCCACCATCGCGACAGCAGCCACAATGCTTACATTCTAAAACAGTTAACTATTCCGTCCAGCTACTGACCTTCATGAAGAGCTTGAATCCATATTCTCATAGATACAAGGTGCCTCCTTGAGGTTTGCACCATAAGACAATCAGACATCGGAGCAGAAATTAGGCCAGTTAGCCCATCGAGTCTGCACCATCATTCAATCATCGCTGACAGTTTTCGCTAACCCATTCCCTGACCTACTCCTTGTAACCCTTGATCCCCGGGATAATCAAAAGCTTATCTAACTTCGTCTCAGATATACTCAATGATCTGGCCCCCACAGCCTTCTGTGGCAATAAATTTACAAGATTCTCCAATCTCTGGTTAAAGACATTTCTCCCCATCACTGTTCTAAAAGGTGTTCCCTTTCATCTAAGGCTGTGCCCTCGGGTGCTCGTACAATGGAAACATCTTAGCAACATCCATTCTGTCCACGTCATTCAGTATTTTGCATGATTCCATTTCACTCCCTCTCATTCATCTAAACTTTATCGAGAATAGACCTAGAGCGCTCAAACATGTCTCATACGATAAGCTTTTCATCCCTACGAGCATTGTCGTGAAGATCTTGTGAACACGCTTCAGGGCCAGTACATCGTTCCTGATATATGGCGCTCAACATTATAAACAATGCTCCAAGTGTGGCCTGACCAGAGAAGTATACAACCTGTTTATATTCAATTCTTCTCGGAAAAAATGCCATCCATAATATATGCAATTGCACCCCTAACCACTGCCTCAACCTGCAAGCTTACCTTGAGAGAACCCTGCACCAGAACTCTCAAGTCCTTCTTGATTTCTGAACTTTTTCTCACCATTCTTAAAATAGACCATGCCTCTATTCTTCGTGCCAAAGTTCATGACTTCACACTTTCCCACATTGGAAGGCATCTGCCAATCTCTTTACATGTTGAAATCCTTCTTCAGACTCTCCACCTTCTCAATACGACCTGTCCATTTTTCTATCTTTTTATCGCCTGCAAATTTAGTCAGAGGGCCCTCAATTCACTCATCTAGATAGTTAATGTAACGAGTAAAAAGCTACGATGCCAACAAGAGCCTTGTGGAACACAACTTGTCACCGGCTGCCATCCTGATAAGGATCAATTCATCCCCACTCTCTGCTTTCTGCCAGACCGTTCAAGCAGCATGAAAGGAGCAAGAGAATCGATGTTTCGGGTAAAGCCCTTCTTCGGGAATGAGGGTGTGTCGATTCTCCTGCCCCTTTGATGCTGCCTGACCGGCTGCGCTTTCCCAGCAACACAGTTTTCAGCTCTGATCTCCAGCATCTGCAGTCCTCACTTTCTTCTTTCTGCCAGACAGCCAAGCTTCTACCAATGCCATTACCTTGCCTCTAACACCAGAGGTTCTTATCGTACTCAGTCATCTCCTGTGTGACAGATTGTCAAAGGCCTTCTTGAAGTCCAGGTGGACAATATCCATTGGCAGTGCTTGGTAAAGCCTGCTCAATTTCACTTCAAAGAATTCCAACAGATTTTTCAAGCATGACCTTCCCTTGATGAAACCATAGTGACTTTGTACTATTTTTCCAAACAGTTCCAAGTATTCAGAAATCTTGTCCTTCACAATGGATTCCAGGATCTTACCCACGACCGAGTATAGCTATTCATTGTGGACCTTTTGTCTTTATCCTTATTCCCTCGTTAAAGAGGGATGTCACGTTAGTGGGTTTCCAGTGTTCTGAGATTGTTCATTACTCTAGTGATTCCTGAAAGATCACTACGATCGCCTCCATTCTTTCTTCCGCTATCTCCTTCATAACACTGGGATGTAGTCCATCTGATCAACGTTATTTAACCACCTTCAGACCATTCATTTTTTTTGCATGTTCTCCATTGTGGTGGCCAACATACTCAGATCTTGCCCCTCAATCTCTTGAATGTTTAAGGTATTACTCGTGTCTTCCACCGCCAAGGCTGAGCCAAGTAATTATTCAGCTCGTTGGTCATTTTCTCGTTCCCCACTACTATCTCCCCAGTATCATTTTCCAGCAATCCAATGTTCACTTTTGCCTCTCTTTTGTACTTTATATATCGAAGGAAAATGTTACAGTCTTCCTTTATATTACCCCAGACTTAATAATCCCCCTCCTTATTTATTTATAGGGAATATCAAAGAGCGATAGATAGCCTAGGATATTGTTGAAATGCATGCTTCAGTAATAAGGAAGTTTAACATCATTTACTTCACCAGTTACCTCACATGTGGAAGTAACCACTGCTGACAACTATCACATATTCTCAGTTACCATTCAGAGAAACTGAGTGGTATGGCCGCGAAACTCCCAAATTAATGAGAATACACAACTTCTTTTTCAGCACAAGTTTACCTCGAACTATCGAGTAAAAGCATGAAACTAGAGTTAAATTTATCAGATCAGTGGTAATCTCATTGAATAGCTGCACAAACACAGGGTGAATGAAAGCTTCATGAGATCAAGTGTGTTTCCTATGCGAAATTGACCGCTTCACAATGTGGGATCAGTTGGAGTGAAGTGATGAATTTGATTAAATTTACTAGTTTGTTCACCCAGTGAACGGGAACAATTGATTATCCTGGTCCTGATATCATCACAGAAATGCAGCAATCGCACTTGAATCAGTGGCTTAATGATTTGCTTATTTGCAAATCTGGAGGTTCTTCATTCGACTATTCACTGTCTCAAAAACACTGCCGCTCTTTATTACACGTACAAACTCATTGCCCCGAATCCGAAACGTGCTTTGAATTCCTGATTTGCTGGAGGAAGAATGTTTGAAATGCTGGGATGTCTGAACTATTGATATGAATGCATGCCCACCTTCAATCTATTGTCCACTTATAAGTATTGTCGATTATACCGCAATTCTTTGTTTAACAGATTCGTTTTTTTAAACGAGGGGTCGGTGTGGTAATACAAAGTACTAAAATGATCAACACAATTCCACTGAATGGTTCGAAAGAATTGAGATCTTCATTAGAACCATATTGCAAAGCAAGTTGTTTATCTTCTTAAACATGGTTTTCCTAAATACCTCTCAAAAATGAGCAGTTTCTGATTACTTTGCAGGCAGAATACTTGAAAGAATTTCATTCTGTTTGGAATTATTTGTGGCACTTTTAATCTACCGGTTAATGTCTCCAATCGATGAATGCAACTGAGAACATCAGAGTCAACCTCACAGTACTGTCAGAGGAGGGGAAGATAGAATCGTCTCGCACGCTGCTCTTGAGCAAATCACAAATTTCCAACAACCCAATACGTGCAACCAGTGGGAGTGTAAAGGAAACAATTAAACAGAGCACCGTTTCAACTCTGGGAATCTTTAGAAACTATGTGAGAGGGGAATGAAGGGTGGACTGACCGACTGAGCAGAAACTGTCAAGGTACTTTCCCCTTCTTGCAGGAACAGAGACATGAACTCTGATGTTCTAGAGGCATTAACTGCGTTGAGACATTGAAAGCATTCCCCTCAGAGCTGCTCCACTCTCGCTATTATCAGTCAGGAACAATAAAACCTGATTCCCTGATCAGGCACCCAACTCTGGCCGCGATGTGGAAAACACCCAGTCTTAACCAATACACCACAAGTGCTGCCTCCCGAGCTGTTAGACTGCTTCTTAATGACAATGCATATGGCGTTTGATTTATCAGGTCATACGTTTGAGCAAGTCATCGACTGTTTACAGAACGGAAAGAGGCCCGTCATCCAAGTTTTCAGCTCTTGGCATGTCCCCTTGTGTTCCTAAATGTTTCAAGCACTAGTCGCAATGCTATTATCCAGTCACGTATTACAATGTATGCGACTGCAGTTTAAGATGGATAACCTGTGTTTACACTCCCTCGGTGATCTGAACCCCATTTCACTTACAGAGGCAAACGCACAGACACGTTCTGGAGAGGTGACTGTGGCCTCAGGAGATATCGGACAGAAAGTAGTATTGCTCTCAATTGGCTTATTTTGTCTCATTTCAGATTTCAAAACCAGAGTCTGGTTACAGCAATGAAATGAAGCATTCAGCCTTTCATTTGCCCAAGTTCCTCCCCGATCTAAGCATTGAGCTACGGAGGCAGTGTGCTCTGAGAGAAGGATTCTCATTCTTTTGAAACAGCAACATAATAGATGATTGGATAGTCCCTGTATTAGAAAACAGTCGTAACAAAATCAAGACAGAACGGAAGGCATCACGTGCAGAAGGATGGGAGACTGTAATGCCGAATCAGACAGTTTCCAGGATGAAAGAAACAGAGACCGTCCATGGAAGTCTTGTAATTCGGATTACGTGCTCTGACAGCCATGGTCTGCAAATCGTTAGCATTTATTGTTACCAATATGTAATGCTGCCTTCTCCTTAAAAGTAGAATTATGACCTGGACATGCAAACATAAATCGTGAAATTGATCAAAATTGATGTATTGTTTTATTACATATTTTGGCAGCAAGAATAACATCTAGACACTTAGATTATCATTAAATTCCAATGTTAAAGCCAGTTAGTGCTTTCACAAAATTACAAAAGCAGAGGAAGAGCTGAGAGTTGCATGACGGAAGGAGGCGACTGCTCCTGCTTTCGACCCACAACTTTTCAAACCTTTCATCCCAAGAACATGTGCAGAAGCAAAAAACTGGCAAACTGATACATATTTTTTTAAAAAACAGAAAACGCTGGAAGTATTCACCTTGTCTCGAAGCTTCTGAAAGAGTGGTAGAGCTCAACACCATCACGATCTGATTGTATTTACTTTGTATTCACGATAACTAATGTCCAAGTCACAACTCATTCAGATATGTTCCCTCATCTTGAAAAGGTATGCACGCTGTCAGTTTGCCATGAGAAACGGTTTGGCAATTAATTCAATACTGACAGGATTGCCGTTTAAAGCTGCGTGAAAGACGTTACAAACGGTCATACCAGACAAAATGAGGTGCCATGTGAAAAATGCGTGTTTCATTCAGTGAAGCGAAAATAGAATTGTTCATAGAAAATTGTGGTGAACTGTCTGCTGATTTTGTTTTGATGAGGTCTGAAGATAACTCTCCCTCCCACTCCACCGAGGACATGCAGGTCCTTGGACCCCTCCACTGGCAGAACATAACAACATGACGGCTGGAGGAGGAGCGCCTCGTCTTCTGCCTAGGAACCCTCCAACCACAAGGAATGAACTCAGATTTCTCCAGTTTCCTCATTTCCCCTCCCCCTACCTTGTCTCAGTCGGTTGCCTCAATTCAGCACCGCCCTCCTAACCTGCAATCTTCTTCCTTAACTCTCCGCCCCCACCCCTCTCCGGCCTATCACCCACACCTTGACCTCCTTCCACCTATCACATCTCCATCGCCCCTCCCCCAAGTCCCTCCTCCCTACCTTTTATCTTAGCCTGCTTGGCACACTCTCCTCATTCCTGATGAAGGGCTTATGCCCGAAACGTCGAATTTCCTTTTCCTTGGATGCTGCCTAACCTGCTGTGCTTTAACCAGCAACACATTTTCAGCTCATTCATAAAGCTAATCCAAAACGATCAGATAAATATAGATTGGCAAATCAAAAGACAAAAGTTCTGTGAGACCACTGTGCCTGAAATCTGGGGATGAAGGAATATAAGGGATAATAACAATATTGATCATAAATTGGCTGCGTGAAATGTTACTGATGAAGTGTGCCTGCCTGAAACTTTGATTTTCGCGCTCCTCGGATGCTGCGTGACCTTCTGTACTTTTTGAGCACCACTCTCATGCTGACTCTGATCTCCAGCATCTGCAGTCCTCACTTTCACCTGCGGGAAAGGGAACAGAGTCATCATTAACAATTGTGTTTTGAACTGGAAGAATTTTCCAAGCGAACTTTGACTGAGCGTTGGGGTGTGAAAGTTCTGGATAGATTAGTTGAGCCCAACAGCATTCTATGATTGATCAGAGCCCCCAGCGCGCCCATGAGTTTGTCTGATTGGTTGGAGCACCAATGCCTACAGCTTGGTCATGTAGAACTGCCTCTTCTACGCTGTTGGGCATTATACATCATCAGTTCATATGGGTCCTGCAGCATGCACAGGGTTAACATGATTGGAGAGCATGCATGTGGCGAATGATCATTGGAACGAAATGTTGTCGTCTTCAATCGATAGTTGGTGAGTGAGGGCGAAAGTGGAGGGAAGCACCAGGTGCTAGACCCCAGTTAGAGGTTTCATGTTTGGTCATTATATGACTCTGGACCCTAACACAGTGGCTCTGGGCTCGCCAATTAAGCCAAAGACAGCCTGAGTCTCCTTCCCAGAAACAGACCCCAGTCATCCGCCCCTATTCCTGGTTCAGATTTATCTTGTTTTAATTTATCAGGTCACTGTTGGTTTATCTATCTTTAGTGTGAACAGAGATGAAAATAAGTGATATTGTTTGAAATCATTGTTGTTGTCCAGGAGGATGTGGTGTTGTTGGGAGACGTTTGGCTGTGTATTAGTGACTGGGATTGATGGTAAAGTGTACCCCATGAACACCTCCGTCCCTTACCTTGCTGTAAATATTTCAGATACGAAAATAATGAACATCTGTGTCCTTTTTTGGAACAAAAACCCGCTTTGAAAGGTGGTGAAGATTGGACTGAAGCAGTGACAGTGATTATCTTTTTTGACTTGGTCAATTCGTGCACATCACTGCTATTAATCATGTCCGTGCTAACATCACGGCTCTTATTCAACTGTCTGCGCGTCGGGCCAGTGGCGCAATGGATAACGCGCCTGGCAATGGATCAGGAGACTGTAGGTTCGAGTCCTACCTGGCTCGAGGGAAATGTAGGCATTTATTACGCATTTGAAAACTGATTTCCCTTCAGCTGAAATAAGATGTGAGTTTTTAATCTGCAGGAATAAGAATGCCTTCATTAATTGTCCATGACAACCTCAGGGTCAATATTCCAGAGTCATCACAGGAGGAAGACGAATCGTCGGACACCTTGGTCATGGGCACCTTTCCATTTCGCAAAGCCACCGATCGCATCATTGTTGCTCGCGGGAACGCTCGGCTTTGAGCATTTTTTTGAAACTCCTTGGCCCATGGATTCAGAGAAGAATGAAGAGTTCAATGTCCAACTAATCTTTATAGAGAGTGAGTTCCAGAGTCCACCACCTGCAGACTGATAAAGTTTTCCGACAAATCTATTCAAAGCTTTCTGCATCTTGTCTGAAATCTACAAACGCTGGTGATCGATCAAGAGCAACTGTTTCCTTCAATCTGTAATTCCATGCTCCTCATTATTTTGTACACGTCAATCATGTCTCCTCACAATCAGCTCTGCTCTGAGAAAAATAACTCCCGTTTTGCCGAGGCCAGACCACTCAAAACATTCTTATGCAGGAAATTCAGAGTGTAACGTCGCTGTTTGTTTTGGTGAGTGTGTAGTATGATTTACTTAGAATACTTTAGCTAGGTTGACTTCCAGTTTTTAAAACAGAGAGAAAATTATTCACAAAACTAAGGAATGAAACACAATGAACAGAATATAAAATACCCACAGATCTTAGCTATCTAAAGTAGACTTGCATATGCTTTTCAAAACAATAAACAACAGTCCTGATAATTAAACCCCATAAACACAGAATACAAATGAAACGGATTTACAGGTCGATATTAGAGGTGCAGAAGATGAGAGACATTCACATCACTGGCACACTGAAAACCTTCGTGTAATTAGGTGTGGCTGATACTTTGGCAATTGTTAACAAAATGTGTCGGCTGTCAAATAAATTTTGAAATTCTTGTATTCGCTGAAATTTCTTGCCTGTTTTGAGCAATTTGGTGAGTTGAGCAGTCCCACTTCTAACAGTCAGCACAAACTTTCAGAAAAAGTCACTCAATCCGGTAAACCGTCGTACTGCTCTTTTCGTCAACAATGTATAAAAATACCCCGTAAATTTCGTTTTCACATCCCGTGGGGCTATTTGTCCGTGTTCAACGACATAGCCCAGGAAGGTGACTTTGACTTTGGCAGATATACTTTCAGTTAGGTTTACAAATCAGTTTGACTCCCGTATTCGATCAAACAATCCCGAGAAATTCTGTAAATATTCAATCCATGAGACTGAATGTCCCAGGCACACCACACACCAAACTGTTGTGTATCCAGCAATTACCTTGTCCGTTCACCTCTGAAATACCAGTGTTTTTTTTTGCACGGAAGGCATTACTTTAAATTTCTGCAGACCAGTTGGCGTTACAAAATTGCCTTTGATCTTTCCGACAAAGTTTACTGTCAGTAACCTTTGAGGAAGTCCAACTTGGAAATGTAAGTTGCTCTTCCAATCTCTTTCACATAGTCATCCAACTGCAGATGCGTAGATGCACCAGTCTTTCTCACACCATTGACTTTGTGATAGTCCACACATAACTTTTGGGTCTTACCTGACTTTGGCACCATGGTGATGGGTGAACTCCATTCATTGAAACTCACTTTGGTTATGCCATCTTGGAACATACGTGACATCTCCGTATAAACTTGCACCAACCTTATAGGGTTATGCCTGCAAGGATGTTACAAAATCAGAACAGCAAGTCCTATATTTACATCATCTACAAATAGGTTATTAATTCCCAGTTTATTTCAGCATGCAAGAGTAATAACTCTTACGATTTTCTTCTGGAAGAGAACTGAATAACTTTACCAATATTGGACAACTTTTGCATTGTCCAAGTTTATAGCAGGAACGTCCAATGCAGAATTCGCTGAAATTGGTTCTTCTCAATGTGTTGTAGTCAATAACACATTCTGCCATTGCGTTCATTCTCTGCCAAAATACCATTAGCGCATATTCCCATCATACGTTATGTGAGATTCCTTCATGCCAGGAGTTCCTATCAAGTAGCTAACTTTACTCGATTTCTTCTTAATTTGATAAGGTCTTCGAAACCTTGCTTTATAGTTTCACCAGTTAATG
Organism: Hemiscyllium ocellatum; assembly: GCF_020745735.1. Taxonomy (NCBI): domain Eukaryota; kingdom Metazoa; phylum Chordata; class Chondrichthyes; order Orectolobiformes; family Hemiscylliidae; genus Hemiscyllium; species Hemiscyllium ocellatum. Next base: position 3,267,166 of record NC_083421.1, on the reverse strand, counting down.
AAATTTAAATAAATACATTGTTCCCAGTGGCAAAATTCTGATTTTTTTGTTTCTCATACACTTCCTGCTTCACCATTTGCTGTGATAATTTTAAGTGCTGTCTCGACAACTCTCCAACATTATTTAGTCCAATTCTAAAATTTGACAAATCGTCCAAATGCTTGGTCTCTGTAACCTGACTTATTAATATTTCCTTATTAAATTTTAATGGTCCTCTTTCTTTGTGCCCCAAATTGGTCTCAGATGATCTTAGTTTTGTGGATTCTTTCGATATATCTCAGATCGCAAACAGCACTGATGGAACTCCCTTATGGAAATAATCTGGCTACTCCGAACCATAAAACCTCAACATAGTCTTTCATAATTGACGTCGCCTTTCCAGTGCACCCTGTGATTCTGAATGGTACACAGTGCATTTGATTCGTTTTATTCCGAAGCTATCTATATACTCCCTGGAAAGTTGGATGTGAAGTTTGGCCCTTGATCTAATTGTATCTCTGATAGTAGTCTTTATTTAGTTTTTTTTAAAATTAAAATTTTTCCGTAATTTTTCCTCAATACTTTTAGCTGTCATCTTGCAGAATTGAACAGCATTTGGAAATCTCGTCAATACAGTCATTTATGTTAATTAATACTTATTCCCATCTTTTATTGGATGTAGGGAACCTACAGAATGCATCAAGACAATTAAGACATATTCCTTGAACGCTGCAGCAGGTATTAAACGTGCAGGCTTTATTTTTTCCCATGGTTTGAAATGTATGACACGTCAGGCAAAATTCAATTACATTCATCTGCAATCCAGGCCAGTAAAAATGTCTTTGTATTTTAGCCTCCATTTTCCTCACGCCTCAGTGACATCCAATTTTTTGGCACATGTGGCACTCGCAGCACCACTTTTCTGTACCCTACTGGAAAAAAACACATTCTGCCCATTTCTCACATGCTTGAATATATGTTGGTCTCCATTTCCTCCTTAACATATCATTTGCTAAGTAATATCACACAGGGATGCATTCACTCTCCTTCCGAATATATGTCTTCTGATCCAAGTGATTTAATTTTTCATTTTCTGCTGTAACTCGGTAGCATAGCTGAGCTGAATATACTAGCATTTTTAACGTTTGTCCCCTGCTGTGTCCCACTTACTTGATATTAAAAACATTGTAATCTTGATGCATTGTGTAGATTCCCTACATTCAATAAAAGACGGGAATGAGTACTAATTAACATAAATGGATGCAATCATTTTTCAGCTTCCTCATCCGTGCCTTTTGATTTCTCCTGCTTTCGATTGTGACTCTGTGATCGCGTAAAGACACAATCTGGGAAAATTCCTTTATCAACGTCCTGCATTGCTACTCTTGCCTGCAGGTCGACTGGCTTTTCAACTGGAGTATGGAGCAGGCTTACCGGTGATTGAGCTATATCATTTGCAAGCACAAATTGTATTCTTGGAGCTGAGAGTTTGTCCAGAACTCCCACCACAAACTCCCCACTCTTTTCGGCCCACTCTAGCTTCACTGTACATCACTGAGCAATGTTTCGTCCCACCATGAATTCCTGTACACATAGTTCTTCAGGAGTACATATTTCCCCATCCTTCTGCATCACAGACTGAGACGATCCTGTGTCCCTAAATGCTGTTACCTGTCTATTTGCTACTCCTCGCCAAGGTAAATAACCTTTAACTTTGCAGGTATATTTTTCAAGCAGACATGGCACTTCCCCCTTACCAACCTCTGATCGGTTTGTGCACTCTGATGAAGCTTTCCAGCCTCCACTGTGCTTTCTATTACCATGCCAACAAAACATCCAGGCTTGTTTTGTTTTCCTGCATTTGATTTTACAGTGCTTTCCATAGTTCTCCAATACTGATTTCATGTGGCCTACTTTATTGCAATGAAAACCTCAGATCTTGTTCCCTTCAAAGTTTTCCTATATATCCTCTGATACGTTATCCTCGTGACCTTCACAGAGATTTAACTTTCCCTTTCCACGTGAGGATTTCTCTTTGCCCAATTTCTATCCCTCAGGCTTAAAATGATTCTGGAAGCCCATCCGTGTTTTATGGATCAGTTCATTACAATCAGCCATTTCAGCTGCTCTCTTTGTCGTTTTAACAATATGCTCTTCCAGTGTAATCTTATCTTCAGCATTTATCTCCAGCGTTTTAATGTGAATTCCTTTAGTAATTGCCAATTTCTGAAGTTCAATCTCTGTCTCCCTTTCTCTCTGCTCTTCTGCTCTCTCTTCTTCGAATCGTACCTGAAACCGTTTGAAATCTGGTCTCTTTTCCTTATCTCTCGCGTCTAACTCAAGCTGCTTCATATTCAATTAACATTCAAACATCTCTGCAAATTCTCTTGAATTTTCCAGCTGGGTGAAATGCTGAGCTACTGCTCTCCTTTTCTCACAGAAAGAGGCAAATACAAACGCAGCATTTTTGCTTATTCCAGAAGCGTGGCCTGGAAACAACCCTTTGTACCTAAATGAAACATGCTTTCCCAAGAACTGTCCACGACAATCCAAATCAACACCCGAAATGAAGACGCAGGCACATATCGGTTGCTCTTTTAATCCATCAACTATCTTCCAATTTGTTATGAGCTTGGCTAAATCATTCAAAAAGTTATTAAGCACACAACCCAGATCGTAACATTATATTCTTTTTCGTTAAGTGTACAGTGATAATTACCCAATTAGCTAATTATAAAAATTCACAAAATCGCGGATAGAAAAATAAAAAAAAATATAGAATACCCACAGAAATTAGTCCTTCCAAAATAGACTGAATTATGTCGTTCTGAAAGTACACAACATTCCGAAAAAAAGCACCTTAAACACAGTGAAAATGAAACAGAAGCTAAGGGTTAATAATTAGAACGGCAGAAGGAGAGAAGTTATGAACTAGTGCACCACTACTGAAGGATCTAAAAACCGGAATTCAGCATTCCAGAATGACCACTCTTTTACCATAAAACAGTTCATTTCTAAAACATAGAGTCTTTGGCCTCAAGCCTCAGCTGTTGATGGAGAAAAAAAAGGCCTCACAGCGAAGAATTACATCACTATAACACTTCATCTGATTCGGAGCCTGAACTGATTTACAATGCCTTTAATAAAAAAAAGTCAAGACACATAATCCTTGAGGAAAAGTACAGCTCGTTGTTTTTTTTTAAAGAGAGCATCTTTGTGACAGCGCAGTCTGTCCAAATAATCTTCATAACTGAAATTCTACGAACAGACAATGTCCTGGTAAATTTGGTCTGCACAGTTTCCAATGCTGTCACATCCCTGCCATAATGATAATTGCAGAAAGACAAACAATACTCCATCTAGAACCGATTGAGCAAATGAAATTAACAACTTAGAAATGCACAGAAACTGCACTTTTTCAATAATGTGACTTTTACACAATACTGCACCGTGGAGAAAGTGAGAACTGCAGATGCCAGAACTCAGAGTCGACAGTGTGGCGATGGAAAACACAGTTGCTCAGACAGCATGCGAGGAGCGGGAGAATTTCAGTTTCAGACATAAACGCCTCATCACGAATGAGGTTTGTGGCCGTGGGGACTGAGAGATAAATGGGTGGTTTGGGAATTTGGGGGCGTGATAGCTGAGAAAGTGATGAGCAGATAAAGGTGGAAAATAAGATACGAATTCTGACAGGAGGTGGAGCGGGTTGGTTGGAAAGGTGACGTGCAGGACATAAGGGCAATGCTGAGTTGGAGTCATGAAACTAGAATAATGTGAGCGAAGGGTGATTGAGGAAACTGCTAATCCCATGTGGCATCAAGCTCCCAAGCGGAAGATGAGGCCTTCTTCTTTCAGGCGTCAGGTGTTTAGAGAATGCCAATGAAGGAGGTGCAGGACCTGCATGTGCTTGGCAGATTGGGAGGTAGAGAATGATTTACATCAGTGATGAGCTTCCAACTGCATATCCAAACTATCATTACGAACATGTTGTTACATCTCAGGAACAGTATCTGACACTACCCCCATTTAAGTAGAAGGTGAGGATTGCAGATGCGAGAGATTGTAGTCATAGAACATAGAACATAGAACATAGAAAAATACATCGCAGTACAGGCTCTTCGGACCTCAATGTTGCGCCGACCGAATCGTACCTAACCTACACTAGCCAAATAACTTCCAAATGCCTATCCAATGCCCGCTTAAATGACCATAAAGAGGGAGAGTTCACCACTGCTACTGGCAGGGAATTCCATGAACTCACAACCCGCTGTGTAAAGAATCTACCCCTAACATCTGTCCTACACCTTCCACCCCTTAATTTAAAGCTGTGTCCCCTTGTAACAGCTGACTCCATTAGCGGTAAAAGGTTCTCAGTGTCTACCCTATCTAAACCCCTAATCATCTTGTACACCTCTATCATATCTCCCCTAACCCTTCTTTTCTCCAATGAGAACAGCCCCAAGTGCCTCAGTCTTTCCTCATACGATTTTCCTACCATGCCAGGCAACATCCTGGTAAACCTCCTCTGCACTCCTTCCAAAGTCTCCACATCCTTCCTATAGTATGGCCACCAAAATTGCACACAATACTCCAGATGAGGCCGCACCAGAGTCTTATACAACTGCAACATGACCTCAGGACTCCGGAACTCAATTCCTCTGCCAATAAAGCCCAGTACACCATATGCCTTCCTCAAAGCACTCTTTACCTGGGTGGCAACTTTCAGAGATCTGTGTACATGGACACCAAGATCCCTCTGCTCATCCAC